>NW_017731407.1:2922644-2924332 GCF_001890085.2 Hipposideros armiger
CAATTTTCTCCATCTTCTTTCTTGTCTCCTGCAACATATTTGTTAAAGTTGTCTCATGCTTTTCCATAGATTGAATTTTCCAGATTGCATAGTCATGGTGTTTAACATGTTCTATATATTTCCTGGCATCAGGTTGTTGTTTTTTTGGCAAGGTTTTTAAATAGGTAATGGTGTGTTTTTCCATTAAGAGGTATACAGTTTCCTTGTTTGTCATGTTAGCAGCTGTTGATGTAAAAATGACTAAATCTATTTATTCATTATGAATCTCAAAATGAAAAATTTCTATCATTCCTTCTTCATTTAGTAATACATGTATATAGAGAACTTCCCCTTATTTACTATTTGGTTACCTTTGGTATAATTCATATAGGAAAGGCAGGACAAATGCTTTTTTTTTTTTTTGCTTTTTTTATTGGTTTTCAAAATAATGAATTGATTCCATAGCATCCTTCATTGTTGACCACTAGATGCTTTTTGTTAGTTTTACTATCATTATGAACTCATGGATTTAAAGACATTTGATAATTTGGTATGTTCCAATCTATTGCATTTGATATGTTGCAATCTGTGCTCAGGTGAATTTCAGAATTTCAGTGAACCTGTGTGTCCTTATTGATACTCAAACTGTCCCAACTTTGGCCAGTGGGATGCTTTTCAGTTGTCTCCTGAGGCCCATTTGACATGACCTTAGTAGTCTATGATAGCTTACTTGCTATCCTGCACAATAAAATGTTACTAGCGCAATACAATTCCTGTGCCTAACTGAAATCCACCACTACAAGGGTTTATGGTGTCTTTTGAACAAAGGCTTTTAATGTATTTAAATATAATTCTTTTTTCTCTAGTTTGCATTTCTCTACCATAAGATCATAAAGATATCTGCTATCTTGTCTTCTGAAGGTTAAATGCAATTTCATTTCACATTTAAATCTTTAATTCACCTGAAACTGTTTTTTCTGTATGGTGTTAAATAGGGAGGTACAATTTCATTTTCTTCCATATGGATATCCAGCAACATTGATGGAAATGTCTTCTTTTTCCCGTTGGCCTGCAATGCGATCTCTGTCTTAAATCAAGATTCCTTCTAAGAGTACATCTACTTCTAGGCTTGTATTCCAGTATAAATCAATTCTTCCATCCCTAAGACAATACCATGCTATCCTCTTTACTATAGCTTTAACAGGTTTATCGAGGTGTAATTCACATACTACACAATTCACCTATTTAAAGTGTATGGTGGTTTTTAGTGTATTCACTTATATGCAATCATCATCACAATTCTAGAACATTCTCATTACCTCATCAAGAAACCTCATATCCTTTAGCTATCACTACTCTATGCCACCAAAGCTCACTATCCCTAAGCAACCTCTAATCTATCTCTATAGATTTCCTATTGTGGAATCTTTCATGAGTCACTCATGCAATATGTGTGTGTGTGTGTGGGGGGGGGTTGACTGGCTTCTTTTACTTAGTATAGTTTTCAAGGTTCATTCATGTTATAGCAGGTAGTTATAGTTCATTCCTTTTTATAGCCAAATAATATTCCACCGAATAGATCTTCATTTTGTTTATCCTTTGATCAGCTGATGGACATTTGCGTTGTTTCCACATTTTGGCTATTACAAACACCTAATTAATACTAATTAAAAATAATTCTTATCTAAGAAGTCAATTTTCTCCATCTT
>NW_017731407.1:2926337-2949191 GCF_001890085.2 Hipposideros armiger
CAGCATCTTAGCTGTAGAGGGCAGTGTCACTGGCCCTCATATGTGGGATCCGAACCGGGGCCCTCTGGCATCCCAAGCCAGCTCTTAACCAATGTGCGTCTCGGCTGGCTCATCTTATTTTCTAAATATATGAGGTTTTCTAGATTTCTGTTGTCATTGATTTCTAATTTGATTATACTGCAATTAGAAAATGTGATCTAAATGATACCAATCCTTTGAGGTTTTTAAAGACTTCTAATGGTTAAATTTTGTAAATGGTTCCTATGTACTTAAAATATTTTTTTTATATCTACTTTAGTAATGGTGGTGGAGTAGGAAGTTGAAACTAGTCATCTTGAGAACAACTAGAAGGTCTAGACAAAATACAAAACAAACACCTGAATGTTTTAGAGAGCTAATGAGCAGTGGAAAATCCAGAAAAAGGGAAAAACAGAGCTTTGAATTTAGCACTTATAATAGCTTTTGGTCTGGGTTATCTGCTGATTCTGGAGAAGATGGCTGAGAAGCTGAACAGTTTCTAACTAACTCACAGTTAAAAAACAAAAATGGTGGTTCAGGGCCTGCTCTATAGGTTTCAAGTAAAGATCTATACCTTGGGAAAAAGTATGAACTAGAAATAGACTTGTTCAAAATCCAATCACCTCAATCACTGAATGATTAAGGTGATTTTTAGATTACTCGTGCCCAAAGCCTAAATCCTTTCCGCAGAAAATATCATTTTAGACTCCAAAGTATAATTTTTTCATATACTAGCTCTGGCAGTCAATCAAAAATAACATAACATAAATTAACAAAATTTTATAGATAAAAATATATAAATAAAAAATACATAATATAAAATAGTTTAGGAGACATAAAATAAGACAATATGATAAACAACCATGACAAAGAAACAAAGACGCTTCAGACTATAGCAGACCTCCTAGTTTACTAGACACACGTTATAATTATGCTTAATGTTTGAGAAAATAAAGTATCAGATTGGGATAGATAACTGAATAGATAACTGGAACTATAAAACAGAACCACAAATAAATGCTTGAACTGACAACAACCAGAAGATAAAAACTGAAATAAGTCCTTTAACAGATATGTTTAACTGGAGATTAGAGACTATTAAAAAGAAAACAGTGAACTGAAAAACAAGTAAGAATTATCCAGAATGAACCACAGAGAGACAAATGAATGGAAACATAAGGGAAAAAGTGAAATGATCTTACATACATTTATGTGGAGTACCAGAATGAGGAGAGAGGGGAGAATGGTGCAAAAGCATTATCTTGTGAAATAAGAGCTAAGAATTTTCCAAAATAAAATGATATCTACATTCCAGATTCAAGAAGCATCACAAACCTCAAAAAGAAAACAAACACAAAGAAACAAAACAAAAAAAAAAAAGAAAAATACATTTAGTCATATCATAATAAAACTGCTTCAAATTTAAGGCAAACATTGAGAAGCAACCAGAGGAAAAAAGAGATTACCTTTAAAGGGGCAAAAGAAAAAGTGACATTTCTCAAAAAAATTATGGAAGCCAAAAGCAATGGGATGTATCTTCAAAATGATAAAATGGCTGCTAATCCAATAAAAACGTTTTTTGAAACGCAAAGTGAAATACATAGGTTGAGGATACAAAAACTGAATTTGTCACCAGCAGACATTTACAAAGGAAATACTGGAGCATATTCTTTAGGCAGAACTATGATCCCAGACAAAGTAAATTTTTGAATAAATATAAAAGTGTATTAATTATATTAAAAAGGGTCTTAAAGAATTTAGAAAATATATATTAAGTATACACAATGTATATAACATGAGGTGAAGTGGTAACTAAATGAAGTTGAAGTCCTTACATTGTCCAGGTGAGGTATAATACAAATTATTAAAATATAGAACTGTCAAGTTTAAGGGGTGTGAGAACTGGAGAAAGTAAAAATAACCAATCTAAAAGAAGGCATAAAAGGAGAAAATCAACATAGGAGAGATGGGACAAACAAAAGCAAACAATATGATAGTTGATTTAAATCCAAGTATATTAGTAATTGTCTTACATGTAAGCAGAATAAACATCCAGTCAAAATATAAATATCAAGATAGATTTAAAAATATATTATTTCATATTAGTCCTTAGGTTAAAACACTTTTTCCATTGCATCTAGAATAAAATCCAAACCTTTTCCTGGCTTTCAATGCCAACATAATTTAGCCCTTTCCTACTCTCAAACTTGTTCTTCTTTTAGTCACCATGCTCCAACCAGGCAGCATTCTTTTGGTTCCTGGATTATTCAAGCTAGTTTATGTCTTTGGGTTTTGTATTATTGTCCGCTTTGCAAGTGATGGTTTACCTAATTTTTGCAAAGCTGGTCTCCTTGTCAAAAGCAGCTTAAATGGCATTTTCTTAGATTTCCCGTCACCTAATCTAAAAGTCATCTATTTTTTCTGACGAAAATTAGATTTTCTTTATATTTTTATTGCTTATTTATGGCCTATTACCACTAAAAGGTGAATTCACTGATAGCAGGGACCATGCCTACTCTATTTATCACAGTTTCCCCCAGTCTAGAACAGTGACTGGGATAAGTAGATGCTAAATTATTATTTAATGAGTGAATGAAGCTACTTGAGGTTTTAAACCGATAGGTACTTTCTTATGGTTTTGTATGTTTAATGCTCTTGGTAATGTTTAAAGACTTCCCTGATACCAAAAGGTATCAAATGATATCAAGATCCCATTTATGTATATTAGTGATCCTTGCAAATGTGCACTGCATAATTTGCATAAAATTTGCAGGAGTTATTCTAACAATTAATCAGATATGTGGTGTAGTCCTAGATATAACTATGATAACATGTAAAAAAGGGAAAGTTCAGAGAAAGGCTACTGAATTATTAAGGGTTGTAATATGCTTCTGAAGAACATGTTCATTTTTCCTAAATTATAAAAATGAAAATAATATAGGTGCATGTTACAAAGCATACATAATTGTTAAAAAGCTCTTTTCATTCATTAAGTAAAAAAAAAAAAATACATTTAAAAAAAATTACCCCCTTACAGAAAGGTTGTTTTATTAGAGTGGTAATTCCTGGAATGGTGATTGATATATTTTGGTTACTTCTTTTTTCACTCTGTTCTGTGCTTACGATATTTTTCACATCAAAGCAATCATACTGGTCACAATTTTGTATCCTGTTCTTTTAACTTTAGAAAAGAAACATTTTCCATAAGACTAGTTTAATGGTTTTTAAAAAATAGCTATAGTATATTTCACTAAGCATACATGATAGAATTTGACCAATCTCTAATTGTTAAAGAGTGTTCCTAATTTTTTACCTAATTATTGCTACAACTAACATTTTTGTCCATAACATTCATTTAAATGGTATTTCTTAAGGGGAAAGAGGCAGACAACACAAAAAGAAGGTCCAGCTCTCTAGGCATTAATGTCTAATTAGGGAAACAATATACATTGGAGAGAAGACTACAAAGGCACTGTATATAAGAATGCATATAATAAATCATATTTATTAAAGTTAAGAAACGTAGTGAAAATTTCTTCGAAGGAGGAGCTAATAAGAAAAGCATTTTGCAAAGAACATGGAGCTGAACTTGGAAAAAGTGATGTCTTAATGGTTGAAAATGTTCCAGGCTGGTGTGGTGTTGGAAGAGGTAACTTTTTGTTGGTGTTCTTTTGTATTTAAGAACAGTTCTCATTCAGGAAGCTCTCAACACAAAGCTCTAATAATAAGCAACCAAGATTTTTATCGAGGATTGGACTCCTCCTACCCACCTTGCCCCAAACTACCAAATTTCTTTTTAATCTCCATCATCCAGATCTTTTTTCCCTTTCATAATTCTCCCCTTTCTTTATATTTTTGTCAAATACTCTCATCTATTTTAAGTAATGGAAACAGGTAAATCCCTCTACTGAAAGGCATGTAACTAATACAAAACATTATAATTATTCTGTGGGACAAAAAGGAACTTGGAAATGCTGTGTTAAAACATATATTGTATGCATTTCAATCTTTAAAAAACATTACTTATAAGACTATTCACAGTGTAATAGAAATAAGAACATTAAAGGATATTAGCCAAAAGTTATCAACTTGCCATACACCAAATAAGGAACACAACCATGATCTCTGAAAAATAATAAGATAACAAGTACTGTGATTTCCTTTCATGGTTTTACTCTGGCAGGAATGGATTCCACCCTGATAATAATTCCAGTCTTCCTGTCACTTAGGAGGAGATGCTTTGTGAACCTCAATGAGGCTGCCAGGGTTAGGACAGATGTAAGAACCACAGTGTCAGATACAAAAGAGAAAGACTTCACAAGATGTGTTGTCACTGACAGACTGATAGCCACTTTCCTTCTGCACCTTTTCTTCAAGGATAGCAAATGCTTCCCACAAATACACCAGCAGATGACTCCAACTCCTCCACACTTACCATTTGCAGATGCCCTGGGGCTGGCCTATTTACAACCTAGTCCTCCAACAGCAGAAGTGGGACCCTCAGGGAAGTTCTGAATTCCTCCAAGGCAGGATGTTTCACAAACTATTTCGCAGCCTCACTCCACCTCTAGCTGTTTCCAATATTAGTACTTATGATTCCTATATCTTCTCTGATTATTAAGCTATTAATCCACCCACAAAACACAATTTAAAGTAAAAACAACCTACGCTCAGTCCCTAGCTCCCCCCCCCCCATTATAAAGCAGCTGCCCTGTACATGCTTCTTTTGGATGGCTCATAACTGATTCCCTGGGTCTTTTGACCATTTATAGCTTGGCTGTTATGCTCTGCAGGTAGTCTGATAAGGAGGGTGAGACATAACATGTATGGCCACCTTTACCTGGCCAACCTCCTAGTGTCCCTCCCCAATTCCAGCTTTATGACAAAACTAGACACTAGGGCAAAGAGAGAGCCCACAGATGAAACTGCAGATAGTCTTGACTTAAGCAAGGATCCCCAAGTTGTGAGATTAATTTCTGGGATAAAGGTGCTCTGTGTATTCATTTCAAGTCTGCTTCCAGTGCCATGTCTTATTAGAGTCAAATAAAAACGCAGCGAGTTGATGGGTACAGATTTTTGGAAAGAAACAACATAAGGTTAAGAGCTATATGGGCGTTTCACTTTCTTCCAGCTGATAACGTATTTTTTAAACTAAAAGGAAACCGTCCATATTGTAATGTATTAAGTAGGCAGAATCCTCTTCCTGGTTTCTCTGCTCTTGGTAGACGTTCTTCTGGCTTCAGCTGGCATCTGTGAATAGTGAAGAAACTTCTCACGATCAAATTTCACTTCCCTGAGAAAAAGTGGAGGGTGAGGACCCACTGATGCAGGGAGCAAAAACGACAGAGACAAGTCTGTGGAGATCGATAGTCTCCAAGAAGGGCTAGCCAGAAAACGAGAAACTAAAACGAAAAAGGGCGTAGCTGAGCTGAGGTAAATACTGTGTTGTCTCAGCACGAGCACGACCTAAGTAAGAGGTTTTCTCCCTGCCTAAATCTGCTGGGCCTGGGGTCAGCTCCAACCGCATTCACCAACCTGAGCCTCCATCACCTTCCAGGATGAGGATGCCCTCTTACCCAAACCACCCAACCTACCTCTGCATCCTCGCAGGCGCAGCAACGGCGCGCCGCCCGCCCACCTACCTGTGCTGCGCCTGCGCCTCCCCGGCGTGCTCTCAAGGTCAGTACCGCCCCCAGTCCCTAACCTAGCACCCACGGAAGTGGCAGTAGAGGACGTCTTGCGTATCCTTACCTCTACGTGGCGTGGGGTCGCCGGCGCTCAGGAGAGGGGTGGGACTTCCTGTCCCGCGCAGCAGAACTTCCGGCAGAGCCGGAAGATCCTGTTCTTAGCGTTATCGAGAGGTTCCCGGCTGCAGGGTCAGGACGGGGGGGTCCGGGACTCTCCAGGCGACTCCAGGGCTTCGTGTCCACCACCTATCCTTGGCGCCATGGTGAGTCCTTCTGTGAGGGCTGGAGTAACAACAGTGGGGAGAAAGGGGCCGGGAGGTCAGTCCTGTGAAAGGAACCGGTCCGGTGCCCAGCTGAGGATGGAGCAGGCGGGAGCAATGGGGTGAGCCGCAGGGTAAGACCCACCAACTAGTTGCCTTGGAGCCCCGGAGCGCCTGGGCCCCTGAAGAAGCGGCATCTGCCCTGCCCAGTCGCGCGTTCTGTCCAGGAGTACGGGAGTAGGTGGCCAAAATGTTGGCCCATTCACTGTGTACAGCGCGTGGCGCTAGGTGGTCTCATAGTTGACCTTGCCCGGTTGATCATCTCTCCCTTCTTAGCTTCGGGGCAGTGGCCAAAAGCCCTGGTCTTAGAAATAAATGCCTTTAGCCTTTCTAGGCAGACAAAACTGGATCCATTTCTGTAGAGAATCAACACCTGTCACTTACTTAAACGGCAAGGTCAGCTTACCTTTCAAACTCAGCCCTTTTGGAATTGGAAAGGGTGTCAAATAAAAAATTCGGGCTTAGTAAGAAAAGACTATTTGGAAGGAATACTGCAAGAGCGTGGGGGAAGGGACTATTACAATAGGGAGAATACTCTGACCTTAAGATCTGCATGAGTCTCAAAGGTTTGGCAAAAAGGATTTTTTTCCTCTTATTGGGAGGAGTAAACAAAGCTAAAAAGAACCAGGTGTGGGTAAGTGAAATTAAAGGGTAGTGGGATTGGATAGTAGTAGATCAGATTGTTTTACCCTCAGGAGGAGCTGTTACGGAGGAGTTATATGCTGTATGAGACCGGGAGGGGGAATGGAGGGGGGGGCACGGACCTGGGGGAAGAGGATCTTGACCAGAATTTGGGTAAAAAACATTTTGTTCCTATTGATCTATGGGGACTAGCAGTTCAAGTAGTCATTTATGATAAAAAGAATGTGCATTTGCAGCTTTGTGTCTAGCTTTGTCATAGGTAGACAAGGGAGGCATCAGTGAGTCTTACCTAAGTCCTGTGGTTCTTTGCAGTAAGTTTTTTCTAGGACACAAAAGGGTGGGGAGGGGGGACTTTATTAAACTTTGCTGTTTTCCAGCCTCTCAGGGGACTGGTAAAATTCAACATTGTCAGTTACTTGACTTTATAAAAGATTTAAAATCCTCATCTGGAGGGGATTCTTTCTTGGAATTTAGTGTCAGTTTGCCGTACTTTTTCAGGACCAAATGTTGACATCACTCAGCTATTGTGTATAATGATTGACTTTTGAATGACTTTCAGAAACTTGACTGAATATGAAACAAAAGAACCTCCAAATAATGTGGTTCCTAGTGCACTCTACTATGCTATGACTACTAACCTATGACTCTGTTGACCACTGTGTGTTTTAACCTTAGTGAATAATAGTACATTATTCACATACTATAATTTGTATTATTATTTTTTCTTTTGTATCAGTGAAATTAGACAAAGACAGGGAACAGTAGAACAGGAAGGAACCAAAGATAAAAATTAGCCTAACTACTTTGCCCACCACCAATTTCTCAGAAGGAAGGATCTGAGTTTTAGAAATAGGCAGTGATTTACTTAAGGTAACAGTGGTTTAGCATAGTTTGTACTAAAACTCAGATCTACACTTCTTAAATTTAAGCTCAATTTTTGACCTCTTGGTCTGAGAAGTTGAAGATAGAATGTAATTAAAATCCTTGAACTCATAAATAGTCACAGAGAAGATGAATGTGAACTTATTCCCAGTATTCTGTGAACTTATTCCCAGTATTCTGTGAACTTATTCCCAGTATTCTTTAACACTAAATAGCAGTAAAACCCCTCTCCCTCTGACAGCTCAAAAGAGGTAGTTTTGTTTTAAGCTAAGATAAACAAACTCATGCTGTTTTTCAAAATATCACTTAAGAGAATGTCACCAGGAACCAAGTACTTGACGCTTTCCATTCTGGTATTGCTTATATTCCTAAGTTAATTTACTTAATCCTGCTTTAGCTTTCCCAGCTATGAAATTGATAGTGTCTGTGTATGTGTGAGCAATGCTTGGAATCCTCCAAATGAAAGAGTTTAGCCGTTAAATGAAGTCAACAAGAATTGAATTTAATTTAGGATGCAGCTTGGTTGAATTGAGAGCTTTTGCACTGCTTGGCCTAATATAATGAAAACAATGCAATACTTGAGCTCAGAAGACCCAGGTTCTGCCCATTATTAGTTACATGAATATGGCAAAATCACCCAACTTAGATAAGAGTTCCAATTTCCTCCTAGATAAGAGATGTGGGACTTGATGGGGATTAAAAATTAAAACACCTTTTAACTCATTTATGATTCTGTGACTTGACTCAGTACTTTTTTCAGAATAGGTACATGTTTCTGATTAAATAAGGTTTAGTCTGTTTTCCACTGTGTTTTTCTTTGGTGTTTGATTTCTGAAGTTTGATTTCTTTTATCATTCTTTTAATTTTTTTATACATTGTGTAGGTGATACTTGAAATATTTGTCCATAGAATTGGTATAATTCCTTTGACCCATGTGTTTGGCCATTACTGTCTCAATACTACCGTATTTCCCCATGTATAAGACGCTCCCATGTATAAGATGCATCTTAATTTTGGGGCCCAAAATTTGAAAAAAAATGTATTACATAAAATTATTGAACTCAAGTTTTATTCATCATAAAATTCATACAACTCCTCATCACTGTCAAAACTCCCAACCATTAGCTTGTCCTCATCTGTGTCTGATGACGAATCATCGTTCTCAGTTCCATCTACGGCATTTGAAATGCCACACTTCTTAAATGACTTGACAGCGATCTACAACCACTGTATAAGACACACCCAGTTTTTAGATCCCAAATTTTTCGAAAAAGCGTGCATCTTATACATGTGGAAATACGGTACTTCAAAATAGGAAACAAAGCCTTGGGACACCTTGATTTTATTTTTGTTTTAATTGATATAAACTCATTCTTTTCTCTTACTCTGATACATTATATAGTTCAAAACACAGTAAATGCTTGTGCATGCAATAAGGTTCTCCTTTTTTTGAGCAAATGACAATGGTATGATCCAGACTGAATATACTGAGTATTCACTCTTAATTTTTTGCATCCATGTTGTGAAAGTGGATAATCTGTAGAATTTACTAAAGGAATAAAACTGTGTTTTATACTTTTCTTTTTGAAAATTACAGACCAACTTTAATCAAATAGATCTTTCCACCATCAAGGCTGATTTGTGAGAGAAAAGTAGATTAGAGCTAGCCCCTGGAATTGCAAGTATCTCATGGCTTGATTTATCTATAAAGCATCCTTTGGTAACTTTTCCTGCTGTATTGAGTTATGGTTTATTGGTGGTGGTGGTGGTGGTCTGGGCGGGGGCGTTGTGAACCTCTGCTTTAGAGTTAATGAGAAAGTTTTCCTTTTGGTAGGTGGGAAGGGTGTTGGGAAGAGTATGTGGTAAATGTTATAAGAGACATACATGTAATGTGCTCAAAGAGTACAGAGGGAAGAAATTCTAAATGGGGGCAGAGGGTTATGTAGTAGGTAACTTCAACTGAGTTTTGAAAAGTGAGTTCGGGAACCAGTTCTTAAATTTGAGTTTGCATAGGATTCACCTGTGATGCTTGATGAAAATGCTTATCTGGGCCTTGGTTTTGGGGGGTGGAGTTTCAGAATCTTATTTTTAATGAGTTTTACAGTTAAGTCTGAAACTGCTGGTCCTTATACTTTGAGAGAACTGTAATACAGACATTAGAGACTTTTATAAAGATATTGGAGGTTTTTGTGCTTAGTGATAATCAGACATGTTCAGCTTGTATGTGTGGTGGATTACTTTGATTGATTTTTGAATGTTGAACTAACTGCGCATACCAGGAATAAATCCCACTTAGCCGTGGTGTGTGAATCTTGGTATGCATTGTTGGATTTAATTTAATATTTTGTTTAGAATTTTTTTGCATTTATATTCATGAGAAATGTTGGTTTTTAGGGGGTTTTTTTTTTCCTTGTAGTGTCTGACTGGTTTTGGTATGACAGTAATGCTGGCTTTAAATGCTGGCTTTATAGAATTGGTTAGGAAGTGTTCCTTCTGCTTCTATCCTCTGAAAGAGATTATAATTCCTTACTTAAATGTTTGGTAGAATTTACCAGTGAACTTATCTGAGCCTGGTGTGTTCTGTTTTGGGAAGTTATTAATTACTGATTCAATTTCTTCAATAGATACCCACCTATTCAGATTGTCTCTTGTGTCAGTTTTGGCAAATTGTGTTTTCCAAGGAATTGGTCTGTTTTGCCAAGGTTATAAGATTTGTGGCACGGACTTGTTGTTAGTGTTCCTTTATGAGCATTTTAATGTTCATGGGATCTGTAATGATGTCCCCTCTTTCGTTTCTGCTATTAGTAATTTGTTTTCTTCTTATTTTTCTTAGTTATTCTGGCTAGAGCCTTATTTATTTTGTTGATCTTTTTAAAGAAGCAGCTTTGGGTTTCATTAATTTGTCTCTTTATTTCCTGTTTTAAATTTTATTGATTTTTATTTTTGCTCTAATTTTTATATCTTCTGCTTACTTTGGATTTTATTTGCTCTTTTTCTAATTTCCTAAGGGGAAACATTGGGTGATTGATTATAGATATTCTTTTCTAATATATGAATTTGATGTTATACATTTCCCTCTAAGCACTGCTTTTGCTGCATCCCATAAATTTTGATGTTATGGTTTTTTTTTTTCATTTAGTTCAAAGTGCTTTTAATTCCTCTTGATTTCCTTTTTGACCCATGTGTTATTTAGAAATAGGTTGTTTAATGTCTACTATTTTGGGATTTTCCAGTTTAATTCAATTGTGAACTGAGGGCAGGCATTGTATGATTTCTATTCTTTGAAATTTGTTAAGGTGTGTTTTATGGCCCAGAATGTGGTCTGTCTTGGTGAACGGACATGTGCAGTGTGAAGGATGGATTCTGGTCAGGTTTCATCAGTTAACCACAATTGGCTGAAATTTTGGGTTATTCTCAGTTCTCTAATTTTTCCTCTGACTTCTCACATTCACTGTTTCTTTCCTAAAGAGGCTTAGTTCAAGTAATAGTAGAAAATATTCTCTTGGTTAACATTTGGTTGATTCAAGGTTAATTCTTAAGACCAGTTTATACTTCGGGTTTTGGTTCACTTTGTTTTGAGATAAAAACTTAAAGCAAATTCAGTTGATTTTTAGAAAATCAGAAGTGTTCATTTCTAAGAGAGAATTTTTTTTTTTTCTGTTGTACCATGGTTTTACCCATGTTACAAAGTCAGGAATGAACACAACTTGCCTCAAAGGAACTTTGAAGAAATAAGCTTGTTTGTAAATTGCGAGTCCTATTGACATGAATGTTCTCTTGATTTTGATTGAAATGATCATACCTTTGTTACACCAAACATTTAAAAATCATGCTTTTATCTCAAAAGTATTTTTTCAATCATTTATTATTCATTAAGTACCATCTATATGTCAGGTACTGTTTTTGGCAACAGGAATATAACTTTATAAAACAGACAATCTTATGGCAGTTAAGTTTTATTGGGAGATCTGATGACAATCAAATGAGACATAATATGTATTAGTCGTGGTAAATGCAGTGAAGAAAGATAAAGTAAGGGATAGAAAATGTTTGGGGAGAGTTATTTTTGATAGGGCATTCAGGGAAATCCTCAGTGAGGAGGTGACATTGGAATAAATATGAATTTATCTATACATTCAGACTATATGCCTGGTAGCTATGAGTACATATTTATGAACTATACCCTAAAAACTTATGTAGTATCAGGCACAAAGCTCATATTGTCTTTAGCTATATACATCTTTCGATAAAGTTATATCTCATCATTTTTCTAAACAGTGAACAGGAAAATAATAGGAATGGTTTTTTTAAAAAGCCCTATGGTAGTAGGTGATATTATATTTTATTTAATAGGTTTCATTTTTGTGCCAGATATTTTTAGTCTTATAAGTTATTACAGTTCTGGAGAGAATACAGCTCATTCACTCAAAATATCCTGATGTTACATCCATATCTTTTCCTTATCTTAAACAGAATTAGTAATTCTGTTGTTAAAATAGATTAAATATCTTTCATGTTTTGGTCATAAAAAAAAATTTAGAAAAACCTGAAACAATTTCAGCTTTTGATACTTTGACATTGAAACTCAGGACATGCTAATGTCTGATTATGATGGTTTATGTTATATTTTATATTTATATTGTATTTTTATTTATAAAACATCTTTAGACATTATGAAAACCAATCTGCTCATATGCACGTATTTTTAAAAATGAATTTGGGAATAGTGCAATAAATATATAGCATTGAATGCCGGCTTGAACTAGAACTAGATGACCTTTATAGTGTGAGTCAAGTTTCTGTGATTCTAAATATGTTAATTTGGGGATATTGTTGATGTACACTTAGTTTAATGTACACTGAGGGGACAAAGGAGGGAATATTCGATTTGTGTTAAGCTCAAGAAGAGTTGCACAAAGGATTGATTGGACTAGGTGTTTAAGGGTAAGTAGAAGAATGTCAAGATAGATAAAGAATTGAATTGTCCTCAATAACATTAATAGCCACATTAACTTAATGATTAATATTTACCTACTCTTATTAACTCATTTAAATTCCTGTGGAAAATCATACAGCTAGTGGCGGTGGAATTTGACTTTCACCCAGTCTGTTTGGCCACTGTACTGTAGTTCCAGTCTTATTATTTGTCTTTGATGAGTTTCACCTTATGAAAGGACTGAATTTCAAGAACATTTTCCTGTAGAAATAATATTATAATTAGTGGCCATTATATGTCTAGAATCTCCTTTTCAACCTGGTTAAAAGCTCATATTACATTTCCTATAGTGTTAAAGAAATTAATCATCACTGTCATGCATAGCACTAATGAATGGTCTTTCTAACTCAGATGCCAGGCACTCTGACACTGCTGCAGCAGATCACAATAAGGATTCCTTCAAATTCCTTTCACTTAATTTTATTTATCATAAAGATCCTTTAGGAAAAAAACTCTCAGGATGATAATGATGGGTCTTTACAGTAAATTCTTGGAAGTAGAGAGGTTTGGATTGTGTAGAAGAGATAGAGATGGAAGTACCAAGGGGCGCTGGAGAGAGAAAGGGAGACTTTTCCACCAATAGAAATGACTTAATGAAAAAGAAGCTTCAACAAGCTGTTCTGTTCCATATTATAAATATATGATTATAGACTGCCATCAGTTAATGTCACAAATAAAACACTATAAAGCTATAGCTGTTTTTCTGTTTTAAATAAGTATATTTTTATCTTTGTGATAAGCCTTTGAAATATTAATCTGAGTTGCTTATTTTTTAATATAGTTATCTATGTCTGCCCTTTACATAGTGCTTAGCTGATTTTTGTTATCTTTTACCTGTTGATTGCCAGTGTTTGCCCACATGCAATGATCCTCATAGAAAAAGCAATGCCATATTTCCTGCTTCCTTCACCTGAAAGAACTCATACTAGAGGATTCTGCGCCATTAAAATTTCATTAACTTGAATGTTTATTATTTGTATCATTTAAGAAGACTTTGGTCATTTTTATTATGAGTACAAATGATTAAAAATGGTTCCAGTTTTTTATGGTTTATGGGCATATGTATTTAACTATAAGTGTTTCATTTGTTTCTGAATACAGTCTTGCTCAATAGAGAAGCCATGATGTTTCCGCAAAAGTTTTGCTTTTATTAGTGGCTAATTTCATTAGTAGAATTTTACTTGTTTAAATTTATGCTTACTACCTTCCCCCTTCTTTCCCTTATGAAATTAATTAACATTAGGCAATGAAGCCTCACTGTATCATTTATCACTAGCCAGTTTAGTTTGGATAGATCAGATGTTTCATATTGAATATACCAACCTTTTCCTACTCCAGTCTTTAAGACAAAAAAGTAGAAAAAAATCTGGATAAAGAATTAGAATTAATTTCCAACAAAATATATTTTCTAGTCAGGAGAGACAGATAAGAAAGTTTTGATAACATTCATTGTAATGTAAGTCATAACTTTAACTGAGACATTACTGGTTCTTTAAGAGTAAAACGATTTTCTAATTTGATTTCCACTAACATTCTTGATTTTTAATACAGCTTCTCAGTCATTCACATCAGAAGTATTTACTGTCATAGTTCTTTCTCTTGATAGTCACTAAAAACAAATTTCAGATCATATAGAAAATGAATCATTTAATAAGAGAGAATTAGAATTGGCCGAGTATCTGAGATAAATTAAAACAAAACAAAACAAACAGCTGTAGAACTATTGGATTGACAAATCTGAGAGAAATTCCCACAAACCACTAATTGAGGTGAAAATGCTGGGCAGTGGGCTAGGTGTACTCCTGTACATTTATTTGGAGCTGTGATTTGCTTTCAAGTCTTCTATAAATGTTTGCTTATTTATGAGAAAGGGATAATTATTCATTCCTAATAGCAATAACTACATGTCACAGACTTTGATGGTATTTAGAAATGGTAAATATGCAAATGCCAACAACCTGTTGTGTATTTAATTAAAATATGGCAATCAACAATAAGCTCTTTTAAGATTTTGGAGTTGGTTTGTCAACTCGTTATTTTATAGATAAGGAATGTGTCTCAGAGAGGGCTTGTCTGATTGCTAGGTAGCTAGTTAATGACAGAGCTACTATGACCCTAGTGTGTTTAATTATTCACCACATTAAAATACTTACAGTGAAGGCATCTTTCTAACAGTTAACATGAGGGATGCATGTTAAATTTCTTGGCTTTTGTATATGGCTTAAAATTTAGAGTTAAGTGAAAATTTTAAATTTGTTTAATGATGCTTTATTACTGTGCTTAATGAAGTTGTGATTTATAGTTTGTTTAAATGAAAGTATTTGTAACACAAATACCTGTTGCATTGAGAAGATTATCTTGTAAAAATAGGTATACCTCTTCCTCTGATTTGTAGAAAGCATGATATATGTCTTTTGATCTTGAAGTGAATAATTTTCTTCTTTATGCTAAAGTTTATTGCTTGGCACATAGCAGGAAGCTGAATGTAGTGAAACAGTGGGCAAATTTTTGCTTTATTTTCTTATTTCATCTAAAAGGTAAATATTCAACCTATATTAAAAGCGTGCTGTGCTAGGCACTTCCCTGATAGTGGGGATGGGGCTGAAGAAATGCGATGAATACAGTTTTAGTAGCGGAGAGACCCTGTACATTGATGGTCACAGCTGAGAATGATAAAGGCTGTTTTGGAGTTATGAATATGTTTTTTAGCAAGAAAGTTTTTAGAGGAAGGGAAGGTTGAGGAATGAGTAGGAATTGGTCTGAACAAGGTAACTTGTAAATGTCAAGTATAAATTTATTAGTTTTGACTAATAGCTTCTTTTAATATAGATCTGTAGGGATATTTTCTGTAATGTCAGAAAGTACAGTTAAGGAAGAATGGCAGAATTTAGGGATGCCTCCTTCCATTGAACCTTTCCTTTGTTACTTATCAGCACTGTAATGAAAAATTTATGCATGTCTTGGCTAGAGATGAAGTGGCTTGTTAACATCTTTAAAAATATTTCATTCATCAACAATTTAATGACTGGTTTGCTTTATATGAGATACTGCATAATTCATGTAACCTACTGTATCTGGAAAATTATCTTTTAAAATAAATAACTTAATTTTTACATTAATGTTAAAATGGTTTATGAATTATATTTAGTTAGAATGCTTCTTATGAAAAATCATTCTTGCCCTCTGTTTGTTGGTCTTCCACTTTGCTTTCTCGATTTATATTGAGAAAAATGTCTTAAGTTTATTTTTTTTATTTATTATTTTTTTAAAAGATTTTATTGGGGAATTGGGGGATAGGAACAGCGCTGGGAATTGGGGGATAGGAACAGCGCTGGGAATTGGGGTAAGGGGAACAGACAAGTTGCTGTCCTTTTGTTCTTCGGTCTAGTTGTGGAGGACGCTGCTTCACTGGCCCAAGTTGGCACCATCATTGCGCTCTTCCCAGGCGAGGCAGATCAGTCGCCGGCTTCTGGACGGCCGCTCATGGCAGCTGCTGGCCACTCACACTGGCTGCTGGCTACACACGGTAGCCCATGGCAACCCACTGCAGCAGGGGCTGCAGCCTACGCCGTCGCCGGCGACTCACGGCAGCCCAGCTCCAGGTTGAGCTGTTGTTCAGCATCTTAGCTGTGGAGGGCAGTGTCACTGGTCCTCATATGTGGGATCCGAACCGGGGCTCTCTGGCGTCCCAAGCCAGCTCTTAACCAACGCGCCACTCGGCCGGCCCTTAAGTTTATTTTTAATTTAATCCAATTCTGAAAAACAGCCTGATATCATCTTCAGCAGAAAGCCTGGAGCTGCTGTTTTTGAAATAGTTATGTTAAATTCATTCATTCTATGTTGTCTAATTAAGATATTTAGGATGTACATAGGCATTTTATTGAGGGTTTGTGTTTTTTGACCTTAAAGTACCTTAAATTTCTTAGTCTTGAGTTAGAAAATAGCAAAAATTTCTGCTTGTATTTTTTACTTTAAAGAAATTTAAAATATATCTTGTGCTGTGAAACATTGATGCTGGCAAGCCAGTCTAATCCTATAAACAATTAAATTTGAAAACCCATGTGCTGGGTTCAAAATTATAGTTGTTGATAATTGTGCTTTCCACTTCCTTTTCGCTCACTTTACCTTCTTATATATATTTCTATTTGTAGAATTAATTTGGATTATGTAAAATTGCCATTTTGTAGATCAAAACAGTTAAATATCTGTGGCTTCAATGATTAAGTCAATAAATGTATACAAAATATCAATAGATAGCCTTGTTCACATTCTTTAGCTGATTTCCTGCCAAAACCTTTTGTTATTTTCATTTTATTCGTTTAGTGAAGGCCTCCTTTTCTTTTTATTTCAGTCCAGGTTGCTGCGTCTGTAAGGGCTGGAGTTAAGCTATAAAATCAGATAAAGGCCAAAATAGCTTATATAATCAACCCTGGGATTCTAGAGGTGGTCTGTGGACAGGAATTCTCCTTGCCTGTTAATGATCTATGCTGCTTTGGCATTATATGGGAGAATTTCTCTTCTGGATTAAATCTAGACAGCCTTCAATCCTATTAAAGAACTTATTGGAAGTAATCATTTTTAGAAACCCAGGTTGGGTCTGTCAATCATCCTCATGGATAAGTTCATTAGATCTTTCTTCTCAAGTTTCTAGACCTCCTCCTCTCAGTCACATTGCTGAGATCTTGACCCTGGTATGGTTATTCTTCATAGTCTCTCAAACTTTGTCCACTTAGTTTTAAAATTTCATTGATCTCTATGCCTATTTGTACTTCCATTCAGAGGACAAGGTCTCATAAAGTTGTACTTAATTTTTTTAAAAAAAGACACATTTATTCAGCATCATAATTAGACTATTATTTAGCAATCAACAGTATGGGTACAAAAAAAATCTGCATTAAAACCTTTCGTTGGAATGCTTTGCACTCTTCACAGAACAGAAACTAAAATAACCTGTTATACAATTAGTCACAAATACAGTCCTCGAGTTGTTTGCCCATACACATGAGTAATTGTCTAAAACGTGTCTTCTTTGTAGCAGGTAGGCCCTGCCACCACTGTGCTTGGATGAGTTCACAAATCTGTTGTAACCTGTGGCTTCCCTGTCACATATCTGGCTCTCCTCTCCTGCTAAGTAAGCTTTGTTTCCTGGAAGTAATTAAAACCTTCTGCCACTGCCATAGCTGCTGCTGCTGCTGCAGGAACCGCCATAGCCGCCGTGGTTTCGTGGTTTGGCAAAGTATTGGCCTCCACCACCATAGGGGCCAGAGATTCTGCCTCCAACGTTTCCTCCTTTCATGGGTCCAAAATTTGAAGATTGTTGTAATTGTACAGATCATTGTAGCTTCTGCCACTTCCAACATTGCTTCCATCATTACCAAATCCATTATATCCTTCCCCACTGCCACCAAAGCCACCTCCACCACTGAAGTTTCCTCCACAACCAAAGTTATCATTCCCACCAAAACCACCTCCTCGACCACCATCAAAGTTTCCGGAACCACTTTGACCTCGTTGGCTGGATAAAGCACTAGCTAGCCACCTCTTGCTTAGATAGGGCTTTCCTTCCTTCACAGTTGTGGCATTCACAGTGTGGTATTTGTGAATTACAGTCTTGTCTACAGAGGCATGGTCATCAAAGGTTACAAAAGCAAAGCCTCTCTTCTTGCCACCGCCTCAGTCAGTCATGGTTTCAGTCACTTTACTGTTCCCACACTGTTCAAAATCATCTCTCAGGTGATCTCTCAGATCATCTCTCAGGGAGACTCTGACTTAGATGTGAGGACTGCAGGAAGGAGACTTTAATGATGCTTACTCGGAGGCGTACACCCACAGAAAGGTACAAAGTTGTACTTTCAACGTACACATTTGGTCTCATCTGTTTCTGATTCTTAGTGATTAAATTCCCACAGTTAACTTCTTTCTGGAGTCTTCAGCACCTCCCTAATATTAATTCCTTCCCTTAAAAAATGTATTTATATATGTAAACCACTCTAGTAACCATCAGATTTTTCTCTTATTGCTTAGTTTCTCCAAGGAATAATTATGCCCATTATTTCTCTCATATCTTTATATAATCATCTAAGCTTTATCCTTACCTACTGATACTTTCCTTGCAATTACTAATCTTATGCCTAATTCCTGCTTTTAAAAAAACGTGATTCTTTTTTATTTTGCTTTTGTTTTTGAAGCTCTTTAGTTCAGGCTGTGTGTTTCAGTAGATTTCTAAAGTAGTTCTTTGTTTCCAACTACTTTTACCCCTCCACTTTATTTTTCCACCATAGTGGCAGAGTTATCCTTCCAAAATATATTTGATTACTTCCAGGCTTAAGATCTAAATACCGGTAGAAAAGTCCATTGTATGCAACCCATACCAAAGTCTAACCATGTAGAACCGCTCATCATTTTGGATCATTCCATTTACTCTTTGTACAGATAGCTACGTCTGCCTGAACTTCTCTTCCTTTTCTGCCTGACAGAGGGCTACTGCTTTAACCTTGTAAGACTAGTTCAGATGTCAGCTCTGTGAACCAGTCATTTGCAGCTCTCCAGTGTAGATTTAATCGCTCCCTTTCTTGGAGTGCTCCTGTTACAGTGATACTTACCTGTACCATACCACTTATCACATATTATTTGTAGGTGGTAGGAGGGGTAGTTAACACTTTAAGAGTTTGATCAAATCAAATATGATGGAAGAAATGAGTTGTCCTCTCAACCTTGAACTTAGATATGGATTAGTTCCAAGGCCTAAGGTAGGCTAGATTGTAGCCAAATCAGTGGTATTTACATATCAAAAGATAAAATAATTTTTAGATAGTTTTTTCCTAAAGAAAGAGTATATCAATTAGAAAGTAATTTTATCAGTTGGAAGCCTAGAAAAACAGTTCAGCCAGAATTGAACATATTTATCCAGAACTATTTAGGGTTGAGAGTATTTCACACTGTAGAGGGCTATTCTGTGTATTTCTTCAAACTGCAGCACTGCCTGAATGAAATACTCTCAGTGCTGCCTTTTGCTTTCAGTCACTGCTCACCAAGCAGCCTGCTTATACTTTGACTTGCATTGTATCATTAAGACAGTAATCAAATGGAATACTTAGTCAATTTGAACATCTGATTCCTTGGTAGTTTGTTTTATTGTAAATTAGTTGATAAAACTTTTCAAACCTGATTATTGCCAGTCTGTCTCATGTAGATTGATTGTATCTGCAATCATGTTTTTTGTGTGTTCTGAAAAGCTGAGGGTGCAGACAAGGTGGTGTTCTTGGGAGGCCTGTCTGAGGCTTGTTAGTCCATTTCCTTGAGTCTGCAGCTGTCCTGTCAGTGACTCTAGGATTCTATCAATCATCCAAACTAAAACATCCTAAAATAAACTTTGAGGCATTCCTCAGTTTTATTCTATAATTGTTTTCCTTTATGTTCATTCACACTCAAAGTTTGATTGGTTTTCTTTTTATCTTTGTTCTTTCCTTTTTAGTTTCAACCACTTCTATCTTAATATTAGGTTTTTCTCTTCAAATGATCAACGTGTTGTTATGGCTTATTTTCCTTATATGTTGCTTGCATTATTTCATCCTCCTACTACTGCCTGTTGAAGTCTTCCAAGGTGACCTTTTTAAACACATCAGCTAAATGTGTCCTTTTGGTTTTAATGACTCTAAATATAAAATTCTGTCTTCATCTTATTTCTCACAATTCTTTGTTATATACTAAAGTCTGCTTTGGTTGAGATAGACTTTTTGATGTCCCATGGTTACTGTTCACATTTGTCATTTAGCTTGGAATTAGTTTCCTTTTAGTCTTCCATCTATGTGATTTCAGTTTCCACCTTAGGTCTCATATACTCTATGAAACTTTCATATCCAGTTTTTTTAATTTCTATAACCCTTTGTTCATAGTACTATGAAATTTTGCGCTGGAATATTGTCTTAATGTATTTGTTGTTAGCTAATATGAATTATATTAGGTCAGTTAAGGCAGATTCTTTTGCAGTAATGCCATTCATTCATTCATTCATTCATTCATTCATTCTTCAACAGATATGAAGTGCCCTTCACTGTGCCTTGACCTGTTTGTAAATGTCACTGTGCTAAGTATTTGTGATACAACCATCAGTGAAACTCAAAAATCCTTTGTCAAGTTCCTGATAACAGCCAGCAAGATATTGAATGCATGTTACACAGACAGCCAGTATTTGTTAAATTAAATTTTTATTTGGTGTTCTTATTTATAAGTATAGATAATTTCTATAGTAACATAATTTGGATTTGCAGTGTTTTTTTTTTACATTGTTTGGGACCCTAACTCATCTATCACATAATATATTACATTATATAGCTATCACCAAAGTAAGGGAGACTTCCTGCCGTACTGTTCCTACCTTTGGTACATACAGGTCCTCCTCTCATACCTGGGCAGTTGCCTTAGAGCTGCTGGGCTGTCCCTCATCCATTTTTTACAGAAAGAGGATGTCCAGAGAGATTCTTATTGCATACTGATCTGATCATATTTTCATAGGTTTCCTATCGCCTTTGGGTTAAATTGTAAGCCTGTTATTTTGCCCTTCATTATCTGGTTGGAATCTACTATCATCCCATTTGAAACAGATGTCACTGATGGTTCACCAAACTGAGTCCATTGGTCTTGACTCATGCTTTACCTTCCAGAATGCCGTTGCACAGCTTTTTGCCCTTAATTTTCCTCTCCTTTTGCTATGTTCTCATAGAATGCTCTGCCTGTCTCATCGTTTTTTTTATTATAATGGTCCCTTCACTCTCCTAGTGGACTGGTTGCTCATTGATGGCAAGGACTGCTTTTTCTCCCTATTGCCTGCAAGTGGTCTGATGCTCAGCACATCTAGTTTTTTGCTCAGTAAATATTAATCAGATACACTGAATCGACTTAGTGGAAAAAGCATTAGGTTGGAAATTAAGTGTTTGGATTCTGGATAAGTCTGTAACTGGATAGTTCTGTGATCTTGGTTGTTCAGACTCTAATTTCCTTATTTGTAAATTGTTTAGAGATGGTTTGTTTAAATGCTCAAAGTTTGAATTCTAAGTTTTATGTGAATCTAGGTTGAAATAACAAAATTTAGACCTTTAAATTATTTGAGCATCTCTAAGAAGTCTGTCTCAACATGTCTAGCTATCACTAAAACATGCAAACAGTTAAGAAACAAAAAATAGGAAGATTATTGAGTAATATCCTCTTTTTCTCCCTTCTAACTTATTCATGAGATAATTGAAACTAGTTGGGGTGGTCTGAGTCCCAACTATGTTTGCAAATATACCTTCTAATGGTAACAGTGTGTGCTTTGTTTCAGTCTGCTTGTCAGGAGAGCTAGTTAATGAAACAAAACAAAATGTCAAGTCCACTGGAAGACACACTATTCCAAGTTAGAATTTAAAATTGCAGCCTGTTTGTATTTAACTTTGGGGAATTTTGTTTTCAGTATTGACAAAAGATAAAATATTGCTATTTGATGTATTTTATTTCTTGGAGAATTGTTTAATTTTCCTTGGTAAAATTTTTTTTACCTACCCAGAAATGATTACTGACAAAAATCGAAATCATCATTCTTTTAGAGGCTAAAGGCAAATAGCTTTTCATGCTCTTCATGGTCTCAGGTTAATAGATGTGGAAAAGGTTGAAGCCTAAGTCTCCCCAATGTTCACCCTTCTTCGGTGCTGATGAGCTATTTCATACATGACTTTCCCCAGTTCCAGTTATGAAGAGAATCAGGGCCTAGGGGCAATGAATCCAAACAGAAATGATCTCTTTGGTCAAGTTACTGTTTTGAAGCATTAATAAAACCATGAAGGCTACTTGAATCAATGACCCATATGGTCGTGTGTTTGAGGCTTCAGCCAGGATGGACTTTGTAGCTTCACTGCATCTCTGTCCAGTTTAACAGTTCTCTGTTGTGAAACTTATGTTTGTTTAGGGTTATATTTATGTAAGCATTCTCTTTTAATATAATGAAAAAAATTCAGGAAATTTGACTTTTAACTGAAACGTTTCAAAAATTCTGCTTTTGTGTAAAGTTAGATGTTAAATTGGACAGTGAAGTCAGGTTATTGGAATGGTTTGTTTTTAAATTTCAAATAGTGTTATCTCTTAGTTAATGAATTGAATACTTCATACTTTAATACATTAATGTCTGGCATGTACACTATAATTGTCAATTGCATAGTAATGTTTCAAAAAGTTGATCTTGGGGCCGGCCGAGTGGCTCAGTTGGTTAAGAGCTCGCTCAAGAGTTTGAGCTCTGAGCAACAGCGGTTTGATGCCCAGCCCGAGCTGAGCAGCCGCT
>NW_017731407.1:2949256-2977355 GCF_001890085.2 Hipposideros armiger
AAAAAAAAAAAAAAAGTTGATCTAAGGTTAGTATTAGTGTACTAAACTGATAATATATAATTCTTTAAAATGATTGCCATTTTGAAAATATATTCCAAAGATTGTTTCCTAAATCAATATGAAAAGGAATAACTTTGGTGAAGTGTTTTCCACATAATTTAAAATTTTCCTGTCTAAAAGTTTAGGTAGATTCCTGTATCAGGATAAAAGTGACATTTTCTTTCAATAGCACATATATAATGTGCTATATAGAATGTGTCTACATTCTAGGAAAGATTTATTGGCTTCTATAAGAAAATTGGAAGAAGATTTTCATTATATAATTATTTAGCACAGTGCATACTTGCAGATGAGGTTTTGAGAGAATATTTCAACTTTATTTAAAACGATGGAAATGACATAATAAAGGAATGGAATGAGGTTACACTTTGGAATTGAACATTTTTTAGTCAAACATTAACTACAACACTGATAATATGCCAGCTATATTATGGTGTTTGCCTTTCTTAGCGTTGGTCTCTTTAATTCTTCCTTTGCCTTCATATTAAATAATCTCTGAATTCTGCAACAATATATTTGTAACTCTTTTCTCTTTTGAGTACTTTATCACTTCTGGTCTGGATTATTGAGAAATCTGGATGATATTCATAATTCTAGTCAATCCGGTTTGCTGGGCTATGTTTGTTTTGCCTTCATATGATTTACCTCTTCAGTAGTGGGTCTGTCAGCAATATCTCATCAATTAGGATTATTGATTTGGAGTGAGAGAGGAGAGTTAGGCAAGATGCCTCTCTTCCTCAGTTCATCACATTTCATCATACATTATAGATTAGTCTTTCTGAAATGCCATTTAATAATACCTGTAACATTTGTTAGATGTGACTAGGATATGATTTCTGTTATTAAAGGGTGTACATTCTAATGAATTGTTACATGTTTGTGAGAGATTTTACTAGATGACCTTGAAGATTCTGTGATACTATGACTTCTTCCAAGACTAGATTGAAGTTCACTTTGTTCACAGAACTTTCTCTGACTGAAAAATTATCCTTTGCTTTTAAGTCTATAATCTCGAATAGACCAACCTTCTGACATACTTGCTAATATATTTCTTGTCCTTGTTCTGCCTGAAAGAGTTCTTTGTAATGGCATTCATTGTATGGAGATTGCAGAACTTCTATCACAAACTACACAGAAAATGGGATAGTAAATTCGAGTGATAGGAAATGTGAAAGAAAAAAGGTAAAAATGTAACCTTTGATGTTAAGTGAATATAAAAGTAGTCTGAGCCTTAACCCAATTGGTAGAATTTAAGGCATTAAAATATCCACAGTAAAGCTATAGTTGAGGTAGGTTTCAAAGACATTTTAAAAACAGTCCTGTTTAAGAGCCATTTTTACTTCCTTTTTTTTTTTTTTTTTTGGACAACTGTGCATGCTTGTTTCTCTTTTTTAATTAGGCATTTGGTCTTTTGCTAATTGATTTATGAGAACTTTATTTATAATATCTAATAAGTAAAATATCCCTTTGTGATGTTAGTTACAAATGCTTTTTCCCAGTCTTTTCACATTGTATTGTTTCTCTATGCAGAAATTCGATTTTTTAAAATTAGTAAACTTCATCCATTAGAGCAGTTTTAGGTTCACAAAAAAACGAATTAGAAAGTACAGGGAGTTCCCGTATACCTCTGTCCTTCCATGTGCAAAACCTCCCCTACTATGGACATCCCACACCACAGTAGTATATTTCTTGCAATGATGAACAGTCGATCAAACAATTTGTTAAAATCATGTTTGATTTTTCAATGTATTTTTTTAGTTCTTTTTAATCTCTTAGACTGATTTTTTTTGAAAGGCCTTTATTTTTAAAGATTTTATCAGGGAATTGGGGGAGGGGAACAGACAAGTTGCTGTCCTTTTTTGTTCTTCAGTCTAGTTGTGGAGGATGTCGCCTCACTGGCCCATGTTGGTATTATCACTGCGCTCTTTCCAGCTGAGGCAGATTGGTCTCCGGCCATTGGACGGCTGCTCACGACGGCTCTTGGCAGCTCATGCTGTCTGCCAGCCGCTCATTTTGGCTGCCGGCCGATCACGGTAGCAAGGCAGCCTGCTGCAGCAGGGGCTACAGCCTAAGCCATTGCTGTGACTCATGGCAGCCCAGCTTCAGGTCGAGCTGTTGTTCACCATCTTAGCTGTAGAGGGCAGTGTCACTGACCCTCATGTGGAATCCGAACTGGGGCCCTGCTGCTCAGAGCTGGCGTCCTAAGACCTTTATTCTTGATATTAAATGTTGTCCTGTAACAATAGTGATAACAATGTCAATAACAAATAGCACTAACTAATATTAGCTTCTTACCCTGTATCAGGTACAATTCCTCACCACAGCTTGATTAGGTAGATTGAATTATTAACTTCATTTTATAGATTAGAAAATAGAAGTACAAAATGTTTAAATTACCTATTAAAGTATCACAGCTGTAGATTGTGGATTCTATTCCAGGTAGTTTGGGTACAGAGTTCATGCTTTTAAACCAGTATGCTATACTGCTTCTTTTTAAACATTTTATATTCTTTATGTACTTGTTTGGTATATTAGGGTGGAGGTAGGAATTTCACCTTATTTTTGTGCTGTTTGGGTAGAGAGAGGAGTAGCCACCAAAGAGGAATTGTAAAGAATTGATCATCACCATCGGAGTAAAGCGATGGATGTGGTAGATCTCCTGCTGAGATTTAAGATTAGGAAATGTAATCTGGCAAGGTAAAGCGATTTTGGTGGTAGGTATTTCAGTGGAATGGACTGAAGCAGAAGTCAGATGGGAACTGTGTTGGGTATGAGAAAATAAAAGTAGTGAGAACAAGTATATTGAAAAGTGGCTGTGAGTATGAGTAAGGGAAAACTATTATTTTTCAGAAAGATGAAAGAAACTTACAGATGTTTCAATGCCGATAGGGAGGTTTAAATAGAGGAGATTAAAGAAGATACAGGACTGAAGGTATTTTGTGGTTGAGGTTCCTGTAAATCAAAGAGAGGAGGAGCTCTGAAGGACAGATGTAAGGATTTGCTTTGTATGAAATGCTCTTTTATTTCTAGAGGGTGTGGGAAAATATGGGTGCAGATACAGGTGATTGTGAGCTTGTTCATGGCAAGTGATAGTCCCCATTTGATGGTGTGTATTTTCTCTGTGAAGTAGGAATCCTCTACTGCGCTGAGTTAGAAGTTTGAGGGAGGTTCGAGGTGTGAAGAGAGGAGGCTTGAAGTTTAGCTGTGGAAAGGAATTGATGAGAAAAAAAACTGATGTGATTTTTGAACATTGTTGAAGGCCCAACCCACTGGAGGTTGGTAATGACAGCATGAGTTAAATTTTATTTTCTAGTGACTTTGAGGCCATCACACTTAATATAACTAATACTCCTTAATCATTCACTACCACCCTAGAATTAAAAAATAGTCATACTACTTTTGAAACTTGCCAAGTTAGTGTTTCATGAGGGTTGAATAAATTTGGAGAAGGATGAAAAAAATCACTGTTTTTCACTTCATTTTGATACCTTTAAGTAAAGGAGAACATTTTTGGGAATAGATTCTGAATGTGTATGCTGATTCATTTAACTTTTGTTCACATGGATGTCACCCTTGGGTAACCTGCAGAAGATTATAAGATGAAATTGCATATTTTAAGTTTAAACATATGTGGTCCTGAATGCCTAAATGCCAGAATAATACATATTTTAATAGTAAACATCTTTTTTTTTTTAAACATTTTATTGGGGGATTGGGGAAGGGGAACAGACAAGTTGCTGTCCTTTTGTTCTTCAGTCTAGTTGGAGGACGTTGCTTCACTGGCCCATGTTGGTATTGTGATCATTGCGCTCTTCCCGGCTGAGGCATATCGGTGACCGGCCATTGGTTGGCTGCTCACGGCCGCTCATGCCGCTGGCTGCTCACGGTAGCTTACGGCAGCTCACTGCAGCCCCACTGTAGCCTACGCCCTTGCCAGCGACTCACGGCAGCCCAGTTCCAGGTTGAGCTGTTGTTCACCATCTTAGTTGTAGAGGGCAGTGTCAATGGCCCATGTGGGATCTGAACCGGCGGCCCTGTTGCTCAGAGCTGGTGTCCCAAGCCAGCTCTTAACTAACCCGCCACTCGGCCAGCCCTAAACTCATCTTTCTTAAAGTATAATTTTCAAAATGTATGGAAAGTTTTCCAGCAGTGTCCTCAAATCTAAATTCATTCATTGTTAAACTTGTTTATTTCTTTTACACAGGGTGTAATAGGTGTACAGCTGGTCGTTACAATGGTGATGGCCAGTGTCATGCAGAAGATTATACCTCATTATTCTCTTGCTCGATGGCTACTCTGTAATGGCAGGTAAGTCAAGGATAGGCTGACTGTGACTGGCACTTTCAAATCTCTGTTTACTTTACGAGACTGATTAACTTCCTAGATAAGCACTAATTCCTGTTTTCTGAAAACATGACAAAAGAATGTTATGAGAAAATTTAGCTTCCTTATTGTTCTTACTTGAGATATTAGTAGTTTATCTGTTTAGCACAAAGGTGATAGGGTCATGGTCAATAATTCATTACCTCCCCTTCCCTGCCCCCTTTGTCCATGGTCACTAAAAATATCATATACCTTTCTACTTACCTTTTTAAAAAGTTTGTCAGCAAAAGGATGAGACTGTAAATTGAAATGCTTAAATATTTTCACCATTGTTGGAAAACATGACTCAAAGCATATGTCCTATTATTGGTGGCTCATTTGAGAGTTTATTATGAGTTAGGGGTACTTTGTTTTACTGCAGATAATTTTAAACTTAATTTAGCAATGAGGAGGTTCAGTTATTTTGTAGGATTTTAACTTTGTCTGCTGCACTATAAGCTTACTGCTATTCCCACACCTTGACAAAGGAACTAAGCTGTCTTGCTGAAATTTGTACAGTAAAATAATAAAAGCAAAAATAAAGAAGTTAAATATAGGAGATAATAGTGAGGCAAAAGTAGGAAAACTATCCACACAGAAATACATGTCAAAATCCTGTGTAATTATGAAAGGTAAGTTATAGATGTGGTACTAGGCCTATAGTTTTACTGTAATTATTCGTCTCCAATAAATAACCAAACTGTTATTGATTCGTATGTCTGTTTCTTTTGTTTAGACTTTTTGACATTAGAAAACAATGGATAGCTCTTGTTTTCCTAAAGATTTCATATACTGCAAGATAAATAATAAACCTTTAAGGACCATTCCATCCACAAAGCTTAAATTTACTCCATGGAACTTATTTTCTAATTTTAATTATTTATATTCTTCCTCTGTATACTTTATTTTTTTTCAATATCAGTGTTTAAATATAGAAAAATACTCAGACTGCTTAAAAGATTTTTTGAACATTATGATATTTGTGTGTGTGTTTGAGAATGTATATTAGCAAAACAAATAATGACTTAAGTTATAGTAAAGTTGAAAGCCTAGAGCTGTTAATAAGTGCATATCCCCTATAACTAGTTATATCCCCTATAACTAGTTTTTAATATGTAGGGTTATGCCCTGTGTAATCTTTACTTTTTTTTGCTTAGCAAAACCTTTTTCTATAGATCGTGAAATGGTAAACATCAGCTGGGCAAATATCATTAATTTTAAATAAATGGAATCTGAATTAATAAACTAGATAAAATAATACATTAAGATAGCTTTTTTCTACTGAGAAATGCACATTTCTAGACTGTTTTATGATCAGACTCCAGTGAGACTTCTAGATCCCTTTGGCTGTAAACATCTTGGCAGCCTTGTCACATTTTAGTCTATAGGCAATTTCTATGTTCTTACATAACTTGCTTTCCATTTGTTTCTATAGAACATATTCACAGGTAAAAACTAAAACTTCAGAGATTGAAAACCTAATTCTGTTCTCTTTGTTAGTATTCGAACAATGTATTATGTTTAAAGTCTTCACTCTTTTGACAAGTATGTGTCATAAGTATATATACTATTAATTTGAGGGGGAGAGCAACCTTTAAAAATAAACATGAAAACATTTGATATTCTTGATTTGCCTTTGTAAACACTATATTTAATGTTAATTAATGCTCTTTCAAATTCCAAATCAGATCCCAAGGGTACCAATCAGCATTTTCCAGTAACGGTTACTCTTCTGCTATAGTTACATTTCCTCTCTGTTTTGTGTTTTTAAGACCATTTACTTTTCTTTAATGTTAATCCTGAAATATTTAGATCATGAAGCCAAATTCCTAACTCTATTGAGTAAAATCATCTATTTTACCCTTTTGGGTTAGTTACTGTTTTACCAACTTTTTGTGATATGAAATGAAAGTTTTAATATTGAGAAACTAAAAAACGTTCTTACAAATTGCTCATATAAACACTTATTGATCAGAAATGACAGTTTGCATTTTGAACCATATGATGCTGCTGAGTTGAAGACAGAAAAACCTGAGGGCATTCTTTATCATCTATGAAATGCTTAAAGGAATTTAAGGGAAGAGGCCCTGGAGGACTTTTTAAAGTATAAATAGTGCAGGATGGCTTGGGAATGACTATATTGCATAGAACTATTCAAGTGAATATATGTGTAGATACCACAATTGGTTAATCACAAGTTTGACAGAAGAAACTTTTTAGTTTCTCTGTATGTTGTCTTAATATTTATTCCACTTGTATCATATCTTCAAATTGTAATACATATTCATATTTTTCATTAAACTTATGGCTTCTCTTTTTGTATCATACATTAATTTCTGTTTCTCTCATCAACCACTGTCTCTTTTGGAATGGAGGGTTTAAAGTGGCACCTGATTCTATTATGTTGACTTGAGTAAACCTGCCATTTTCCTGAAGTAAATAAATAACCTGGAAGGAATAAACAGTGGTTGCTTAAAACTTAGCAGCCTGGTGATTTTTAATATAAAAAATTGACTTGTTTTCTGACACTTGTTAAATAATGCTTATACATATATTTCCGTTACGATTGTAGATCTAGTTTTCTTTTTTAAAAAAAGAAAAACAAACTTCATAATCTTTAGTCTGGTTATTTCTGCTACCTCATTTGGATCTGTGCTCTCTGAGCTAAGTAGGAGAAGAGATGCATTGGGGTATGTTATGACTCAGAAATCTCAGTGTCTGAACTTAATAAAAGTTTCTCATTCAGTTTCTTCACACAGGAATGAGGGTCAAATGGAATCAGAGTGTGTTTGGGCAGCTCTCCAGGTAGATCCTTCACAAAATGGTGTTTCAAAAATGCGGCATCCTTCAAGTGGTGACTTAGAGTTTCTAAGCTTCCTCTGTTTCGTGGCTCCGCTTTCTCCTGCTCCCTTGGAGTCCTCTGTTAGAGGCTTTGCCAGGTGGCAAGTAAAGAGAGAGGGAGGGATCTTTCAGGAGATACTAGGGGCCAAGCTTAGAAGTAGATGTATCATTTCTGCCCAAATTACATAAGCTAGTGCCCTGTGAATGACTAGTTCAGGCCAAAGTGCAAGGGAGGCTGGGAAATGTAGTTTCCATTTTACCTAGGAATTAAAAGCAGGATTGGTGAGTATCTGGTCCTCTGCTGTACGTGATATAGTCTCCATTTTGATAAATGAGAATACAAGTTTTAACTTTAGTCACATTCACATATTGAAAAATGAAACAGCTCCAAGCCTCTTACCCTGGAAGTCTGCTTCACAGGCTAGTATTTATTTGGTTTTTTGGCTGCTCCTCCATTCCAGACCTTGTCCTGGAGCTGACATATGTGAACAGTTTTGAATTTGGTGGAGGTGAACTTTTCTACAACCACTGTGACTCCTGTTGGAAGTTTCCAGAGTAATTTATTTAAGATTTTCCTTTTTTAATCTTTTTTTTTCATAGCTGTACTTAGTTTTAGGAGATATCCTTCAGGTTATAAGTAGTTTATAGTTTCTCTTTACTGACTGTATTTTTGTGGCTTCTCTATGACTACATAGCCACCTTTTTATTCTAAACTAAACAGGCACATCAGCATTGATTTTGATGCTAAGTATGAAGTAGAGTTTAAGAAATATCTGTTGTTCAAATTATACCTTTCACCTCACCATTTGAAATTAAATTTATTCTGCATTTCAAATTATAAATATTTTATGTTCCATTCATCCAATTTTTTAATAGAAAAATATTTTTCTTCAAGAAAATATTATCAGTTCTCTTTTTTTTTTTTACATGCCTTTTTATATGAGTATCAGATTTTGTTGAAGGGATTCCTGCTTTAGGAAGAACTTAAGCAACAAGATCTCTTCTGTCAAAACCAGTGAGCTCAACTGTGAGGAGTCTAGTTCTCTCAGATTGCAGTGTTTCCCCTTCCCTCCCCAAAAGGAAGAAAACTCTTGGGAAGTTGGTGTTTCTGTACCTTTAGTGTGAATTGCGTTCTCTGATGTACGGAGCACTTGTTTTAACAGTTGCTCAGATCACCTTAAGATGTTAATTCTTTATCATGTCCAACATACCACTGATTTGTAGCCAAAGTATTCTCTCCTTTCTCTTGTAATGAAAGTTCCTTTTTGTTTTGAAGTTTGCTTGGCCCCTCTTTTCATGGAGAGGTAAGTGATAGGTTAAATTCTTTGTACATTTGAATAGTGGGTTTTGCATGAGGAGTAGGATTTTGCTTTTTCTCCATAATAGCTTCTTTGCTGAACCTGCTTTCCATTTTCCTGATCGTTCAGCTCAAACCTTAACGCATTTTTCTCTACCCTTTTGCCTCCCTACTCTCACTTTGGTCTGCTACTTCCCTTCATATGTCCCTAATAGAAAATATGTTATGGTCAGATTTATTCTGATTTTGTCTTATCCAATATTGGGTAAAGAGGGTGGAACAACACCTTTGTATTCAATTGCTCTAATTCTTTTTGCCTGTTCTCTTTTGCATGTTGCCTGATTCACAAATCTGCAAGTTCTGTCTGGTGAGAGAAATGTACTATTCAAATGCACAGTAGGTGGGACCTATGACCTAAGGGAAGGAAAGGTTTAAACCTTCAGCTTCTATCCTTATAGAATGCCTGAGCCCTTGCTCTCCTGGCTTTAACTGTCTTAACTTCCAGTTTCAGAATGTCATGATATTCTATTAAAATTTCCAGTAATTAACAGGAGACTGTATATATATACATGAGTATGTAAATTATGGAGATTTAGAATGGAGACTAAAGCTGTCTTTAGTGACCTATGTTTTGTACTCTGAAATAGAGTTTTGTATGATTACTTATGTATTAAAGCTTTTTAGCTTGCTCTCAGTACTGTTTTTTTCTATATTTGTTCATGTTCAGTTTTCCATTATAAATTTCTGAAATTTTTACTTCCTAAAAACTTTAAAGTGGCTTGCTTCAAATGACAGTACTACTTACATTTTTTAAAGAGCCTGGGCCAATATAGTCTACATTTTCTGATACATATTTTTTTCGGTGCTATTGAACCAAAATTTAGTAAGAAAGGTCATATTTTATATTAGAGATTTATACAAGAAAATTATTGAAAATTATTTCAATAATTTTGTGGTATGTAACACGAGGTTGGCTTTATTATCTGAAATGCTGCTGACAATCTGAACATAAATGAAAAAAGCTACTGAATAAGGTAAATGTCATACACTGAAATCAATACATTTAAATGTAAGAGGTTCTTTTTTTTAGTCAGATTTTGTTAATACTTTGTTTTTTAAAGTATTTCTATTATAAAAACAGCGCATCTACGATGTAGAAAATGATGGCAAATTGATAAAAAGGGAAAAGCAGAATTAATGGACTATATTCCCACCAACCAAAGATTATCACTGTAAATTTTGTTGTATTTCCTCCTAATCTTTTCTTTTCATATTCTCAATTAATGGTTGTGAGATTATATTGTATATACAATTTTACATCATATTCCTTTTACATAACATATTAACATAAAGCATTTTTCTCTAATTATATTTTTTGTAATCATTATGAACTGCTACAGAGAATCTAAAGCTAATAAGCTTTTGTATCTGTCTTCCAAGCCTATATTAGAAAGGCATAGTGCAGCAGTTATAAGCAGATTGAAATCCTTTTGCTGAGATAGTCATACCAAATAATAGGAAAAGAGAAGACAAAAAACTGAGTCCAGAACTTAAAGTATGATAGATGGGAACCATATGGTATGGAACCAAACTGTACGAAGTACTGACTCTTGAAAAAATTATGCCACTGCACTTCATACAGGTTTTCCTTTAAATTCATGATCTCAAACCTTAGCTGACCACTCCATGCTGCCTGGCAGTCTTTGTATGCCCCACTCATAGACAGCCTTTTCAGCCCAAATTTTTTCTCTTCAAATAATGCATACCTGCCTCAGCCACATTCTAAGCTCTTGAAACCAGAGTCCATACTCTAATCTTCAACACCACCAAACCCACAACCCCAGTTACACATGCAACCCTTCTCTTGTTTTTTTTTTTTTTAAGTTTATATTGGTTAATCTGTGATGATAGTATCCTTTTTGTCAGAGTTCAATTCCTGCGCTTGTACTTCTGTACCCCATTCTCTCTAACCTTCACCCAGGCTTTCCTTCTTTAGCCAGTTCCTCTCTTCTGTGGCATTAGTTGTTTTATTTCTGTTGGATTATGCCTGTTAGCACACACACTTGAAAAAAGAAAGGATCTACCATTAAAAGTAACAACAACAACAAATAAAGAAGAGCCACAGGCCTGGTGACCTCCCTTACTCCTTAAAAGCAAAGCCTTTCTTATATCCATTCCTTAGTTTTGGGCTTATTTCCCTGTTTTCCTTTATAGTCACATTTGTTACATGCATTATTTTCATAAACTCTATTTTCTCACTTATTAACTGTTTAGTCTTCTAGTATGTTTTCTTTTCTCCTTAGGTGATCTTATTAATTCCTATAGTTTTAAATAACACAGTTATCTAATGACCTCAAGTTATCTCTGAATTATAGATTCTAATATACAGTTACCATCTTGATATTTTCACTTGATGTCTCATAGGTACTTAAAAACTCATGTTTAAATTCTTGATTTCTCCTGCTCTATTCCATCTCAGAAAATGTTCCCTCTTCCTCATATTGGAAATGTAGGCCTCATACTTCATTCCTTACTTGTTTTACTCCCTACCTTTAGTCTGTCAGTAAGGCCGATATCTCCCTGGTCTTCTTGTCTCCCTCTTAACTCACAGAGCAGCAAAAGAGGTCTTAAAAATGTAAATCAAGTCCTTTCTGTTGCTTTGAGACCATTTGGCATAAAGTCTAAACTCCATACCATGATCCAGGAGATTTTGTATGATGTGTTCCCTTATCTCTCCAGCCTCCCTTGTGTGTTTCTCCTGGCAGTGGTGCTGCTGCCTCACTGCCTTTTGCTTACTGCAGTGTTCTATGCTCTTTCATGCGTTCGTGTTTTTGGACCTGCTATTCTCTGCCTGGAATGCTCTCCCCCTCCATTCTTCTCATCCTTCAGGTTGCTAGGTAAATGTCATTCCAGAGAGGTTATTTTCCCCCACCTAATACATACTACTTATGTCTCTCATTCACACCACTTGTTTGGTTCCTTTGTATGGTTTCCAATTTATGCTTTTCTGTCATATTTATCATTGGTTAAATTCTGCCCCAACTGGAATATAAGCATCAAGAAAGCAGGGACTTCTGCTTTGTTGTGTGTGATTATATCTCTGTTGCCTAGCAGAGTACTTGACCACAATGGGCTCCATAAATATCTGATGAATGAATGGATGGTAGATGAGTAACCGACTAGAAGTGCCCTTAAGAGCACCCAGCATCCTCAAATTCCAGCATGGAACAAAGAATTGTTATTAAAGAAGATGACCTGAGTTGTCCAGTAAGAAGCAGTCAAGTTTAGAAAAATGGGTTCACAAATTAAGGTTAAACAATCTTAAGTATATTTAAAAAGAAAATGGGTCCTAGAAAATGTAAGGGTCTTAAAATATTTTATTATTATAAAACTCTAAATGTAACCTAAGTTTTCTTATACTAAGAGTTCTTTCACTGATGACTTATTTCTCAAGCTAAACAACTAATTTTAGTCTTTATTAAAGGAGGTATTGTTTAAGTGTTCTTCCAAATGTTATGCACTCAGTTCCTATCATTTGTGAATCCTGTATTGTGATTTGACTACTTGCTAATGATTATTTGTAAAATTTATTTATTAAAGCACCATAAAATCCATAATTGTGGTGCTTTTGAGGTTGTTTGTACACATCCGCAGAGTGGTGAAGTATTTCAATGGCCCTGTGCCCATTTTCCCAGATGAGGCCTTTTTGTTTCACCTTGCATATTGTAAACAAATGTCCTTTTCATGGTCTGTTTAATGCCACGTTTTTCAGTTTTGCTGCTGCTTGGTGACTTCACTAGTTAAAATGGCCTCCAAGCATAGTGCCGAACAGCTGTCTAGTGTTCCTAAGTGCAAGAAGGCTATAATGTGCATTGTGAAGAAAATTTGCTGCAAATATTCACAGAACTCAGGAAAACACAATACTTACTTATGATTACAGTTATTAGATAAGCTTTGTTCAGGCATGAGTTACAGTGCTTTTGGCCATGAATTTAATATTAATGAATCAACAATATATATTAAATAAACCATCTTTAAACAGAAACACACATGAAACAAGGTTATGAATTGATCAGGTGATGAAAATGTTGTGACCAGAGGCTCGCGCGAACCTAACCTTGTATTTCCCCTATAGGAGGAATGGTTCAGTGTTCGCGGCGACTTTATAGAACATAACTACCGCGAATAATGAGAATTGACTGTAAGTTAAAATTCTGGACTAAAATGGAAATTTCAGGAAGTGCCTCCTCACACATATTAATTATAGTTTAGGGACTTTTGGATTAGGATATATATTTTATTTTAAAATCCTTAAACTAAGAAGAGAACTGAGTTCATTTTGGTTCAGTGATTCTTATTGAGTACCTAGTATATACCAATAACTGTACTTGTTTTGAAATATACAAAAACAACTGAGTCATGAAATCTTCACTCCAAGAATCTTTCAGTTAGGGGAATATTCCATTTTAACCCAACTGGTTGATATCAACTGCTGTTAAATTCTGACACTAACTACCTGGAGTCAGCATGGACCCCACAGGTTAAAAAGAAAAAGTCCTCTATAAGACTGTGCAGACTTCAGATGCCAGCTACATGTACTTGGGGTCCCCAAGTCACCCATTACTTCTGACAACCAGCTATTGACTACAAATTAGGGCATTTTCACAACGCTCTCAGATTCAGTAGTTTGCTAAAATGACTAGAGCTCAGTAAAGTGTTATACTTATGATTACAGTTTTATTATAAAGATTACACATAGGATGAGGTTTGGGAAGGAGCACGGAGTTTTCATGCCCTTTCTTGGTGGAGTCAGGGCATGCCACCCTCCCGGCACACCTTTGTTGACACTCCAGGAAGCTCCTGAGCTTCAGTGTCCAGAGATTTTATGGAGTGTCATTAAGTGTGGTTGGTCACGCAGGTAACATTGGCTACATGATTGAACTTATTAACCTTCTACCCCCTCTCCTTCCCTCCTGGAGGTCAGGTGGCTGAACTCCAATCACATGGTTGATATTTCTGGTGACTGGCCTCCGTGCTGAAGCTGTCCAGAGGTATACACCGTGAGCCCCCTCATTAGCATCACAGAGACACTCCCTGTCACTCAGGAAATGCTCAGGGCCTTTGAAACTGTTCCAAGAACTGGACACAATGACCAGATATATTCTTTTTTATATCACCAGGAGATTGCCTTATGAGCAGTAAAAGGTAAATGTGGAGTTTGCCAGATAGGAGCCTAGGTATTTACAAACAGAGTGAAGAATATATGCCAGAACACCAAGGAATGAAACAATTGGTGAAATAAAATGTCATTTAGTTTAGGTAGAATGTCATGTTCAAAAATGGAGTTGTTGAAGGCGAGTCCATTGAAGTAGACAGAAGTCAGATCTTGAAAGGCTGTGGACAGCAGCTCACAAACCCTATACACATTTGGGCCTTGTAATGCGTGTTGTAACTTTAATGGAAGTTTTCAAATATATACAAAAGAGTAGACAGAATAGAATGAATATATAATGAATATAATGAGCTCTATGTACTCATCACAATTAATAGCTGGTGGCCAGTTTGTTTTATCTGTGTTCCCTTCATCTCTCATTGCCCCCAAAATATTATTTGTAGTAGATATTTCATTCATTGATATTTCAATGTATATCTCTAAAATATATGAGCTTTTAAAAAAATTACTATAATCCCATATTACTGCTAAAGATTTTAATAATTTTTTAACTTCATATATCCAGTCATTACTCAAATTTCCAGTTCTGCAGTGCTTTTAAAAACAGCAAATCAGTTGCTAATGTATTTTTTAATTAGGATAATTCACTTAAAATCTAGATTTTTGTAATTGAAACATTGAAAGATCTAGCAGTACTAGGTGTATGTTTTTCTCCTACGACAGCAAGACCTTGGTGCAAGTCCTTGCCGAGCTGCCTTCTCACGGCTTTACCCTGTCAGGAGTCTTGGAAAGGATTTAACCCTTCGTCGGGCGCAACTGATCTCACAGATTCATTGCCCACAAAGATGCTGCTATGAAATACGTCTTTACTGTACTCAGTCACAAACACGACTGGCGATAGGTTACGGTAGAGGGGGAATTTATGGAAGCGATGAGTCACAGTATTTAACTGTTAGATATTTGAAAATTTGTGTGCAATGACTGTGAGATCAGTTGCACCCGATGGAGGGGTAAACAGGCATATATCTTGATAAATCTGCATTGTGGAAAAATAACTAAATGTAGTATCAGAATGCATTTACGGGAGTGTCCTGGAGAAAGGCAAGGAGACCAGTTAGGGTCTTGGTCATAGAAAGAGCTAGAGGAAGATAAGCTGAACGAAGGTCTAAACTAAGGTCCTTTCAGGGGAGCAGGCAAGTTGAGAGTTTAAGAGCAGAATTAATGATAACAGGTGGAGAGGACACATTGAAAATAAAACCTGCATCTCAGATTTAGGTGGCTGGTAGATGGGAAGTTCAAGTTAGACAGGAAATTGAGAATGAGCAGATAGATGGGTGCTTGGGAAGGAATAAATGTTTGGGTGTTTTGACTGGATGGTGGAGGTGAATACACCCAATTGTTGGAACCCTAACTGAAGAGGGTTAGAGATCGTTAGGAGTAAAGGGTTTTTTAAGTACAATGATTTACTCTAATTCTTATACACATAAAGTTTGAGAATTCTCCAACTAAATTAAAGAAGGGAAAGAAAGGAAAGCAAAGCAGAGACTATTGTATTTTTGAGGACATTTAAAGGACCCTTTAAGACACATCAGTTCCTGGGCCAGCTGAGTGGTGCGTTGGTTAAGAACTGGCTTGGGACGCCAGAGGGCCCCGGTTCGGATCCCACATATGAGGACCAGTGACACTGCCATCCACAGCTAAGATGCTGAACAACAGCTCAACCTGGAGCTGGGCTGCCATGAGTTTCCGGCGCCGACGTAGGCTGCAGCCCCTGTGGCAGTGGGTTGCCATGAGCTAACGTGTGAAGCCAGCAGCCAGTGTAAGCGGCCAGCAGCCGCCGTGAGCGGCTGTCCAGAAGCCAGCGACTGATCTGCCACCCAGGAAGAGTGCAATGATGGTGCCAACTTGGGCCAGTGAAGCAACGTCCTTCACAACTAGACTGAAGAACAAAAGGACAGCAACTTGTCTGTTCCCCTTCCCCAATTCCCCAGTGCTGTTCCCATCCCCCAATTCCCCAATAAAAAAAAATCTTAAAAAAAAAAAAAGACATACCAGTTCCTTTTGTACAAATGAAGGGAAGGGTAGATAATTTTAATGTGCTCTTGCAGCCTACCTGCAGAGTTTACTCCATTTACTTTTAATAGCAAACCTATATCATCTTAACTTATATTAATACATTGTTAGATGTAAGAAATACACCTACAAACAGCATTTTAGGGTCTGGCGTCAAGAAGTGCTTGATGGCTGGATTTGAGTCTGCATCTTTTTAAGGCTTAAGCAGTAGTATCTGTTTCAGATTAGTTTTTACCTGATACGTCCTGCAGTGTCTTCACAAATAGGAAACTCAATAAATATTTGAAGAATAAATACATAATTCTGATGATTTTAATTGCTTTATTTAAAAGGATTTCTTTTTTCTTAGTTTAAGATGGTATCAGCATCCTACAGAAGAAGAATTAAGAATTCTTGCAGGAAAACAACAAAAAGGGAAAAGCAAAAAAGATAGGTAAGTTATATTGTTGAGCTTGTAAAGTGTTAAATATTTGATTCAATTTATTTAAATAAATTTTTGTGCTTTGGTTAAAGGAACCTTTACCAGATATGCCATAAACAGTTGATAAGTTTGTGATCAAAACTCGTGATCTAAAATAATATTGAATCACCCTTTTTAAAAATCCCATATGTATTCATCTAAGATATAAGCACAAAAGTGATTATTTTACTTAAGAATGGTCAATTTTATTTTGCAAATAAATAGCATATTTCCCCATGTATAAGATGAAACTTTTTTCAAAAAATTTGGGGTCTAACAACTGGGTGCGTCTTAAACAGTGGTTGTATGAGCGCGGGGTGGGGGGGAGCGGGAAATGCAAGTTAGAAAAAATCTACAACCACTGTATAAGACACACCCAGTTGTTAGACCCCAAATTTTTCAAAAAAGGGTGCATTCGGTAACCATCATATGCCTTAAAATTTAGTGTGTGTGTATGGGGGGGTGGGGACTTGATTAGTGAGACCTATAACCCATGTCTTTAAAAGTAATTTAAAGATACCAGTTGGTTTGGGTTTTGCTACCACTCAGTAGTATGCTATCAGGCAAATTCACCTACTGTGGGCCTTTGTTTCCACATTTTTTAAATAAAACGGGTGGGCAGTATAACTTCTTAGGTCTCATTTAGCTGCTGAATATTATTTTGATGTTTAAAGTTTATGAAGAAAACTGTTTGCTAACTAAACCTCACTAAATGGACCGCAGCAGCCTCATCTGTGAAATGGAAGGACCAAACAGTAATTTTGAAGGATCCTTCCAGCTTTAAAATTTTGTATTTCTGTTTAAATTGAATTCTCAAGGAAAGTGCTTGTTAATTTGTCTCTCGGAATGGGCCTTAATTTCCTCAGTAGGGAAGGAATTCTTAGGACCTGAAATTGTTATTCTATTATATTATAAAATGTCAGTGATAATAAATTGTCAAATTAAAAAATTTTTTAAATTCTTTAAAAATTAATGATTATTTGCATGAAATTGGAAATTTGAAAAAATTGTCTTTTCTGATTTCACTACCATTTTCTTTTTCACTTAAAATTACAGAAAACCTTGAAGCTCATTGGAATATTAAGTGTAAACCCTCCTCTCAATTCCAGTAGTTATGTTCTTTAATAAAATATTCCTATTTAATATTATAATTTCCAAAGCAATTTTAAACAGTTTTACGTAATCTGCCCAACATCCCTGATTAGCTATTGATTTAATTTATATTTTACTAATGAGGAAGTTGTTGATCAAAGATGTTAAATGTGTGGCGCAAATTCATGTAACTATTAAGAGTCAGGATCAACTAGTCCACCTCTGCCTATTCATAGCTACCATGTTCAACATTTGTAAAATTTAGTTATGTAGTATAGTGCTTATTTTGCAAACATTTGAATTCTTATTGTATGTCAGTAATTTTGTTATTTTTCTAGTAATTTTTATATGTTGAAAATGCTTTACATTTACAAAAAGATGTACTAAATGATACTGTCTTGTTCCTAGTGGCAACAATTATTATTTGATTTATTGACATGAATTAATATTTTTACTGAGGTTTTCCCAATTTATATTTATTTAAGAATAACTGCAAAATTGTTTCTTGGTGTTGTAATTACTGTTATTGAAACTTAGTTTATTACTTTCTATATGTGTTTGTCTTTAAAAATTAAATTTGGGAATGATGCACGTGTACCTGAAGAATTGTTTTCTTCCATCTGTGATTCTTAGTGAAAGCTACTCTGAGCTGGCCTTTCATGTTTCTGAATTTCTCATGCACATAAATCTTAATATACTTTTTAAACTTTGACTTGTTTGTAGCTGCAGGTCTGTTTATATGTATATATATATGTGTACATGTATAATTCCAAAGAGAAATGCATTTTGTCTTCATTTGCTTTTACTCTTATGCCTAAAGAAAGCGATGATAACTTGTCTTTAAATCTACAGAAGAGACAATGCAATAAATGGGGTGAAATGCCCCGCTAGCAGTTAAGATTTTTTTGTTCCTGTCACTGGAGGTAATTCTTTCCCTGGTAATATGTATATTCACATAATTTACATCCACATTTTGTAGTCCCATTTTAAAAACTTACTCTTGAGTATCTTACCTCCTTTTTGATGAATGTTAGCAATCCTGTTTCTTTTTCACTGAAATTTATAGCTTTGTTTGTAATTAGTTTGATATAAGCACTTGGATAATAGTTTAGGTAACTTGTTTTTTTGTGTCACTTGTTTCATTTTTGTAGGAAATATAATGGTCACATTGAAAGTAAGCCACTAACCATTCCAAAGGATATTGACCTCCATTTAGAAACAAAGTCAGTTACAGAAGTGGATACTTTAGGTAAGGGAAATCTTGGTAAGATGTTCTGTAAAACTCAGTTTTCTATTATGCTACTGAAAATGCTTTCATTTTTATCTATTGTGGTTAGACTTTTTGTTTTTCTAATTATTAAATTCATTATATGGAATATGAAATCTTTCTCAGAGCTTAGAAGCTCAGAATGACTTCATTTGAATTGCATTTCTTTTTCTATTCACCTAACTCATAGTAAGCATTATTTTTTTCTATTTTTCAGAACAGGCTGACTTACAAGTTTGTTAAGCAGTTTCTGTTTATTCTGAGATCATAGTCAGTTTTCATTATTTTGAATTCTAGAGTTTTTGCTATCTTTGCTAGCCAGTTTCTTATATAATGTGGCTTGCATAAACATTTGTATGTTTATATTGACTTACCTATATTTACAATAATTCCATTTTGTGCTCACATTTAGTAGAAAAGAAAATGGTTTTAGAATAATGAACTGGATTAGAAATCAGAACACTTTACTTCAAGATTCACTTTTATCCAGTGGGTATCTGAATAAGTCATTCAGTTTTTTTCCCCATTTGTCATTGTTTATAATTATTATAATAACTATAATTATTTTAAAATTTATATGAAATTATTCGAATCCTAGAAGAGAAAGGCATTTAATATGATATTATTTAAAACAGTGGTTTTTGTACATCAGAATCACTTTAGCAACTCTGTAAAAATGAAGAACCCTCATCCCCACCGTTGGAGATTCAGTAAATCTAAAGTGAGTTCTGGGAATTCGTATTTTTTTTAAATGTTTCAAGTGGTTCTGATTTTTGAGCAGGTTTGAGAACTAATGGTTTACATAATAAGTGAGGAATTAAAATAACACGGTTTTAAAAAAGTAATTTGGGTAGTATTCTATAAAGTATCATCATGTAATTTGGCCATTCTTGAATTAAATCACACCACCCCAGAAAAGCCTTAATAGATTCATCTAGCATCTCATAGAATCATTTTGAGATTCAAAGTGGCTTCAATTTATTTAAAAGTTGATTCTACAGTACATGTACAAAGATTTTATATATACATATGGGAAGGGTATCCTAGAGCCCAAAAATGTCAATTAGGAAAAATATAAGTCAATTATCTAGTATCATTAAGACTGGTTATGTCATCCTTGTTTTCTTTTTAACTATTTTTCATGTAAAATTTAAAACGTTTAAAAGCACTTTGACTTTTTGATTAGTTGTCACATTTGTTTTACTGACCTATATGTGTGCTTACTGGTATAAAATGTTCAGACATATAGAAATACAAGAATATGTGTACATTTTCTCTGATTTCTAGTACAGATTTTTGTCATTTTTACTAATGTTTATTGAAAAATTATCAGCTAATTAGCCTTAATAATAGCTTAAAATTCCATATTTATGACATTGTTAAAGTTTACTTGTATTAACTCATCCTTACAATTCAATGAGGTATGTAACTATCATCAAGCTTTAAAAAAATACAAAACTCATCAGATACAAGGGTTAAATAATTTGGCTAGGGTTACACAGCAAATGTAGAGACAGTCAGAACTAGGCTATTTTAATGAACTTTAAAAATTGAAATTAGGGTTATCTGGCTTCAGCAACACAGCTTATTCAGTGTTTTGTTTTACTTGTACAATTTTGAGAACTAATTGTAAATGGTACCAGTTTAACAGCTGGCCGGATAATATCAAGAGCATTTCAGCTAATCAGAATAACAGGAAGATGTTTTATGTATGTTTATATTGATGTATTTATCTGTTACTGTAAATTATTCAAAAATACAGAAAATTATTCAAAAGGCTAACCTGGGTGATTTTAGAGGGGAAGAGATGTAACTGGAAGGTAGGAACCCTACTACCACTTTGGGGCAAAGTTTTCATACTGATGTTCAGAAGTTATTATTAGGCAAACACAAAAAAAGCTAAATAACTCGAAACAAATTAAGAGTGTTAAGTTAACCTGAAGCAAATTAAAAATTTACCCAATCATAAAAGGATTTGGAATGTTTGCTATCACCTCATAGAGATGTAAGGTTGTTTAGTTTGTCTTGATATTTTAAATAAATCTTACTCTGAATGGTATTTTTGAAATATTTTTTGTATAAATGTGTGATTTAAAAATATCCTTAGGTATTACATTTTACAACTAAAATTTTTGCAGAACCATGCAGATCATTTTATTATGTGCCCATGAGAACATAGAATTTGATGTTTATGTATGTGATATATTTCCACATTTTTAGGAGCCCTTCTACAAAATGATGTTGATATTTTGGACTGCAATTTGGCAGAAGTAAACCAGAATATCTGAGATGAAAAGGGAGATGGAATCATATTTACTTTCAAAGAATGCTAATGTTAATCTAAACCCTTAAGAATGGAATAGTTTGTTTAAAGGATGTGGTTTTAGGGAGAACTAGGCATTGACAGCCATTTCATCATCTGCTTTTACAGGAACAGAAGAGGGAATAAAAAGTATATTTAATTTATTATTTTAATCTGCAGTAACTCAAAATTACCCTCCACTAATGTTGTTAATAACTAAAATAAGTTTAGCTCCCTTACTTCACAAAAATGAGTATAAGTAAATCTGTAGTAGTCTATATTAAGTTGTATTCTAAAGTTAAAGTATCATAGTTCAGATTTAAAAAAAGTCTTGATTTATAATTTCTGTAAAAAATAGCCAGTCAGCTAAGAAAATACCAACTCATTTTGCAGTTGTATATTTTTAACAATTTAAATAAGTTTTGGTAATCATTTCAGGTTTATTTAAATTCTTTAATTTAAATGGGGTATTGAAATTTAGTTTTGGATGCCAACATTCTTGATCTATTTCCTGCATTTTTAGATTCTCATAATCCTTACATTGCAAATCACCAAATAAAGTTTAGCATTTTTAGAATTATAGATAAATCCTTCTAAGCTGTTTATGAAAGTTTAAGTAAAACTTTTTTTTCTTAACCTTTATTTTTCAGCATTGCATTACTTTCCAGAATACCAGTGGCTAGTGGATTTCACAGTGGCTGCTACAGTTGTGTATCTAGTAACTGAAGTCTACTACAATTTTATGAAGCCCACACAGGAAATGAATATCAGCTTAGTCTGGTCCCTGCTTGTTTTGTCTTTTGCAATGTATCCTTCAGAAGAACATCATTAATATTATTATTTTACAAGTTTGTTTCCCTTTTGCAGATAACACCATTAGATCTCATCTCTGATTTGAAACAGATTTTAGGTCATTTGAGAATTTTTCTTTGTTGAAATCCTCTTTATTTAATTGAAAAAAATTTCAAAGTAGAGGTAAATAATTTCAAAACTGAAATACAAGGAAAGATGCTAGTTTCCTGCCTTTTCTTTCCTATGTGAGTCTCATGTCACAGAGGTGTCACTTTTACCTCTTTTAGGATTTTCTTCCACATGTTTAAATATTATGTGATAATGGTAGTTCTTTAATTTTAGATATTAGTGCACCTTTTCCCCCTTTCCTTTTCCTTCCCTTCTAGTCTTTCAAAAAAGTAAGGAAACAACTTTTTTTTATTAAATCAGTATTTGATTTTAGTTACATCTATGAAAATATTTGTAGCTAAGCATTATATAGTGTCCTTTTACCTACCTTGAACAATTTTTTATTTTGATTTGTTAAAGCTAAGGTCTTCTATAGATTTCTAAACCTCAGTGTTCACATACATCATTTCTGTTTTGTTTTCCATGGAAATATCTCCCTGGAGCCCTCTGTTCTCTGAACTTCCCACATAGCTATTAACCATGGGATTTTCTTCACTGTTTTCCTAAGAATTCCCTGTGCCTCTTTTCAGATCACATAATCTCCTCTTCCTTGGTTGTTTCTTTTTGACAGAGTGTGCTCTTCTACAGTGACCTTAGAAAGGGTGGTTTTTTTTATATTTTATTTTTGAAATCTTATAAGTCTGAAATTATCTTTATTTTTTTCCTCATACTCAGTTGACAGTTTGGTTCAGCACATATTGTAAGAAATAATTTTTCCTCAGAATTTTGAAGACTGAACTTGAGCAATTGGATGCCCTCTTGCTCTTTGCATATGCCACCATTTCCCCCAACCCTTACATAGTTGCTCTTTATTCTTTTGGTATTCAGAAGCTTCATCATTGTTTTAAGTTCTAGGTTTAGCTTTTAAATCTAAGGATTTGAGGAAACTCATTTCCTTTATTACTGGGCATTATTTTTTTTTCTTTTTTCTTATTTTTATTAAAATTAAACATTCTCTCCTCTATTTCCACCTCTCCAAAGGCAACTTCTCCCAGCCCCTTTCTCTTTGATATTTACCTCCGTGTTTCCGTATGTATACCAGACCACTGCTCTAATTGTTTCATTTCACTCTGAAAATGAGGACATTGCACACCTGCCTCGGTTGTCACCTTCCACTGATCATTTCTTATTCACTTCATCTTCCAAGTATAGTAATGTCCTTTTTAAGAAGAATATTCAGTGCTTATGTTATGATCATGTAAACATTATTCATAGGTAAATACTTGCCTTAATTTTTCATTTGCATTGTTTTCTTTGTATGTATTAATTCAGCCTCAAAGTTTTTTGGGTGTATAACCCTCTCAATCTGTTCAGAAGAGTTAGGTTGCATGTCAGTTTCATCTTCTTGGAGGGAGTTCTTCTGGAACCCTAGTTTAGATTGGTTAACCTTCCCTACTGACGCACAGCTCTCCCCCTTGGAGCACCAATTACCAGTACTTCTTAGGTAGTTTTGCATCTCTTGAATTGGTGCTCTTTTTCTTATATTCCATGTCTGCCTCTTACTTGGTTTACTTTCTTATTTTGCTGGAGCATATCCTCCAGTATTATCTTCAGAAAGGTTGCATGGTAAGTACATTTTTTGTGACCTTGCACACCTGAAAATATTTTTATTCTACCTGAATATTAATTGATCCCTTGAGAATGGAATTCCAGGTTTAAAATCATTCTCTTGATAATTTTGAAGGCATTATTTTATTGTCTTTGAAATTCTATTCTTGCTCTTTAAGCAGTCCAGTTGCCATTCTGATTTCTGATTTTTTTGTATGCCCTATATTTTTCCTCTGTTGAATCTTACTCATCGTTACTTTAGCCACTTAGTATGTTGAAATTTATTATGATGTGCCTTGTTGAGGACCTGTATCCATTATGCTGGGATTTCACCAATCTGGAAACTCATGATCTTGACTTCTAGAAATTTTTCTTGAATTATTTTATTGTGATTTCCTTTCTTCATATTCTCTGTTTCTGAAATGCTTATTGTTCAGATATTGGATCTCCTAGACTGGTTCTCTAAGACTCTCATCTTCTTTCTCTCATATGTTCATGTTTGTATTTAAAATTTTTTAATTTTCTAGGAGACTTAACCTTCAATCCTTTAGTTGAATTTTTGTTTTTAATTTCTGCTATAATTTTTAATTCTCAAGAGCTCTTGAGAATTAAATACTACTTGTTTGAATACTACTTGTTTTATGATTATGCTATCTTGTGTCTATTTGAAATACTGATAGATTTTGTGAAGGCTTTCTGCCAACTGTGTTACTCTGAGTTTATTTGGTTTGGTTTGGTTGCTGCCTTTCACGTTAAAGACTTTTCTTAGATGTGGTGATATATGCCTGTTCATATTTAAGTGTGAGGCACTAAAATGCTGAATGGAAGCGATGAGCACATGGTTTGGCAAGTTGTTGAATCATTTTAATAGGCTAGAGATCATCTTTTCTACCCTCTCCAAAGCATAAATCTTCAGACTTCTTTCAGGTGGGGAAAGTTTTAACTGGTTACTTTTTTAAAGAGCTTATATTTAGGAGTGCTTTTTTAATACCTCCCAACATCGCCGATACATACATTGATACTTTCACCCAATGTAGGGATTATGTGGCGTTTTGACCAGTTCCTTATCCTTTTTTGGGAGTTCTGCAATAAAATCAGATTGCATCTTGGCTTTCCAATTGAGCGTCCTCATTTGGTTTAGTCATTTACTACTTATCTGCCTGCTTTCTAGCTTCCAAAATTTTGCTGCTTTTTCTCTTTTCATTCACTGTATTTATGTACTCAAAAACAAATTCCTGGGCCTGCCCAGTGGCGCATTGTTTAGGAGTTGGCTTGGGATGCCAGCTCTGAGCAGCAGGGCCCCGCTTCAAATCCCACATGCAGGCCAGTGATGCTGTGCCCTCTACAGCTAAGATGGTGAACAACAGCTCAACCTGGAGCTGGGCTGTAGTGAGTCACTGGCGAAGGCGTAGGCTGCAGTGGGGCTGTCCAGCAGCTGGCGTGAACTGCCGTGAGCCGCCTTGAGCGGCTGTCCAATGGCCGGTGAGCGACTGCCTCACCCAGGAAGAGTGAAACAATAATACCAACATGGGCCGGTAAAGCGACATCCTCCACAACTAGACTGAAGAACAAAAGGACAGCAACTTGTTTGTTCCCCTTCCCCGATTTCCCAACACTGTTCCCCTCCCCCAATTCCCCAATTTAAATAAAAAAAAAATCCTTAAAGAATCAAAACCAAATTCCTTTATCATCATTTTGGTGTGGATTAGGAAGAGGCCAGATAAGTGGATGTACTCAATCTGCTATTTTTATCCACAAGTTTTATATTGTCTGTTTGGTAAGATTCTCTGTTTTCTGTCTTTTTCAGAAATTCTTATTAGTGAGATGTTTGATTTCTTTGAATGATTCTTCAATTTTTTTTTTTTTTTAAAGATTGGGGAATTGAGGGAGAGGAACAGTGTTGGGAACTTGTGGAAGGGAACAGCCAAGTTATTGTTCTTCAGTCTTCGTTGGGGAGGGTACCAGTCGCCATCTGGCTTCCCATTGGCAGCTCGTGGCCTCTTAAGTTCAAGATGCTGTGTTACAATCTTAGTTGCAGGTGGGCGTAGCCACCATCCCATGCGGGAGTCGAACCAGCAGCTTGTTAAGAGCGCACGCCCTATGCATTGAGCCATCCGGGTGGCAGCTCAGCTCAAGGTGCTGAGTTCAGTCTTAGTTGTGGGTGAGCGTAGCCCACCATCGAACAGGCAATCTTGTTACACCAGCTGAGCCATCCTGCCACCTGTTGGCAGCTCAGCGACAGCTCAGCTCAGGCACGGAGTCACTGGCCCATGTGGGAATCGAACCGGTGGTCCCGTTGCTCAAAGCCCACACTCTTAAGCCAACTCTTAACCAACTGAGCCACTCGGCCAGTCCAATTCTTTAATTTTCTTATTTCCTGTCTCCCATATATTTTATACTACATTCTTGATTTTTCTCTGAATTTTTTCTTTTAACCATTCTGTTGAAATTTTGTATCAACTGTTATTTTTTAATTTTTAAGACCTTTTCTTTGAATGTCCCATTCTTGTATCATGGATGTGTAATATCTTTTTATTTCTAAGGATATTAATATCTTTTAAGTTTTAATTTGACCTTGCATTATTTGAGTGCCTCTTCTCCCGTTTTTGCTTTAAATACTGTTGTGTTAAAGATTGTTCTCAAATGTCTTGTGATTTTTGAGTATCTGTTTACAAGGTGTGATAAAAAAATACAGTGAATGTTTAAATTAAAAGTTATTTATTACCGTAAAAGACAAATTGCCATTAATCCTCCTCAAAAGACTCCCCCTTGCTTTGAACACATTTATCCCATTGTTCTTGCCACTTTCTGGAGCAGTTCTGGAAGTCCTCTTTCATGATCGCCTTTAGTTGTTCTGTCATGGCTGTCTCGATGTCCTGAATTCAAAACATTTACCTTTTTTTTTTTTAGCTGAGCCATCCTGCCACCTGTTGGCAGCAAAACATTTACCTTTCATGGTCATTTTGACATTGGGGAAGAGCCAGAAGTCACATAGTGCCAGATCCAGTGAATAAGGTGGATGAGGACACACCGTAATGTTTTTATTTGACAGAAGCTGTTGTACCAGAAAGGATGCGTGGCACGGAGCATTGTTGTCATGCTGGAGAATGAAGTAAAGATACTTCTGAAAGAGGACTTCCAGAACGGCTTCAGAAAGGGGCAAGAACCGGGGGCGGGCGGAAGGGAGGAAGTAGGTATTTTGAGGGGGGATTAATGGCAATGTGTCTTATTGTAATAAATTTTCTTTACATTTGAATATTCACCATATATTTTGACCACACCTCATATTCAAGGAGAAGGCCTGAAATAATTGGAATTTTGGTGCAAGTGTCTGGAACTTATTGATTGGTGAGCCTTTTAGTTAGAGACCTGGCAACATTCTTGGAGGAAACTCTAAATGTCAGTACCTGCAGGTTGTTGGGCCTATCATTTTCTCCAGAGAAGAAGTGTTCATTTTCTCATCTGTGGGATATAAGTCTGACAGCTAGTGTTGTGGGAGCTGATGGGGAAGAAGGCTCAGAGAGTCAGTATTTAGTGTGCAGGTATTAATTTAATTGCGTCTGTGTCTGTGTCCTACCCCCACCTCTCCTTATTTTTAGCTCTTCATTGCCTGGTACTCCCAAGCCCAGTCTTCTCTGGTTTAACATTAATTCTTCTGGGTTCTGCCAGAGTTGGGGAAGGGCCATCACCTAAACTATATGATTAGGCAGGAGAGAAAATCTGGGACGTCTAATTACTACTATTGGGTTGTCGGAAAAGTCATGATGCATGTTTGCGACAGATGGCACTAGTTCGTTTTTGGAAGTACTAGAGTCATTCGCATCTATGTTATTGCTATGTCATTTGACAGCTGACAGTTCTAGCTTCATTCTAAAATGAGCGATTGGTTGAGTGTTGGAGATTTTACAACAAAGTTGAAGATGGAAGACCAAACTGCATTTTTGCCATATTTTACTGTTTTACTTCCATAAAGGGAAAAACGCGCATCAAGCTTGTTGAAAGTTGCATAAAGTTTACGGTGACAATGCTCTATAAGAACATCAGTGCTAATGATGGTTCATGAAATTCCGTGCTGGTGATTTTGATCTCAACGATGCTCCTCAGTCAGGGAGGCCCACCGAGGTTGATGATGACAAAATAAAGGCATTGATCGAGTCAAACTGACGTTACACAACACGAGAGATTGCAGAAACATTGACCATCTATTATTCAAGCATTCATGACCACCTGAAGAAGCTGGGATACGTAAACAAGCTCGATATTTGGGTTCTGCATGAACTCAAAGAAGTTCCTTTGACGGCGAGTATAAACATCTGCAGTATGCTCATTAAACGTGAGGAAAACAATCCTTTTTTGAAGCGACTGATAACTGGTGATGAGAAGTGGATTGTTTACAACAATGTGGTGCGCAAACGTGATGATTCACCTCAAACGACACTGAAAGCAGACATTCATCAGAGGAAGATTATGCTCTCAGTGTAGTGGGATGTTAAAGGTGTCGTGTTTTTTGAGTTCCTACCAAGGAACCAATCAATCAATTCGAATGTGTACTGTCAGCAATTGGATGGTTTGAACAAATCCATCATCCAGAAACATCCAGAGCTTGTTAATTGTAAAGGAGTTGTGTTCATTGCAACAACACGAGACCACACACAAGTTTGATC
>NW_017731407.1:2978555-3037560 GCF_001890085.2 Hipposideros armiger
ATGAACGAGGAATTATGAAGCTCACTGAAAGATGCCAAAAGGTTATCAAACAATGGGCAAGATAGCATTGATCTTAGTTCTTTAAATAAATGACCTTTGAAAAACATGGACAAAATACATCATGACTTTTCTGACAACCAATAATATAGACATTCAGCCAATCATTCTGTTTTCATCCATTCTGCAACCCTGCCTTCACAGGTACCTGCTGTCTCAAATTCCTGACTTCCGGGGCGTATCGTGAATGAATTTTCTTCTTACTGAGCTTCTCCCCTGGTAGACCTAGCTTAGCAGGGAAAGCTGAAACCTAAATCAATTATTGCTTGTCCATCTACTTACTGTCTTCCAAATTTTGTTGCAGTCGCTTTTCTTCTTGCATCTCTTCCTATTGCTTGTTTTTAAGGGTTTTTACTTTCCTTCCTATGCGGTTTATTTAATCAGATTTTGGGAGTAAGCAGTATAAATGCATGTCTTAACATCTTTTATATTCGACCAGAGATTGCTAAACTAAACTGGTTTTAAAGCTGTAAGTGGATATCATTTAAATTATGTGATATGATTGTGGACATTCAGCACTACTGTGGTATTTCGCTTATTGACCGTTTTGGATTGATTTAGGTATATTTTAGACCAGAAGAGCCAGAACAAAGCCTTATATCTTCACAAAGTATATATTGTACCGGGCAGAGTACAGATCATGTAGAAATACTGATCATGTGTGTCAGTTAAGAAACATCCCTAGATATCTGATGTTGTACTAATTTCAAGAGCAAGTTAAATGCAATTATTTAACATATTACTTTTTAATTCTATAGTATTAAATAATGTGAAAACACCTAGTCAGAATAAAGACCCGTCTCTAGACAACAAGTAATATGAAACACACTAAAAATATTTTGCTTGATAGTAAGCACTAGTTGACTATATATCATGTTACTTTTTCGTACTTAAGAGTTCTCTTGTTCTCTGAAACATTGTTTATTATGGAATATTCTTGTCTTTGCTTCATTTTTTTCATGGTTTATACATATGATGTTAAAATAGTGTTTATGGTATATATGTAGAAATGCGTATTCTTGATACCCAGTTTTATTTGATGTACATACAGCCCTTATATCTACTTACCAGAGAAATTACCAACTCCAGTTATTGTTTATATGAATAAATTTCATCTTTCACTTCAGTCATTAATGCCTAATGTGAGAGCAAAGGTCCACACAGTCTTTAGCCCTGAACTGGCTCTGCTTAGTTTTAAGTAGTGCACTTGTGAAAGGCACCAAACAATAGCATCCCTGCGGGACTCTGGTAGCTGGCTGTCTCTCCATCCCAAAGAAGACAGAAAATGCTGAAGGGCTTTAGAATGCAAGCTATTTTCTGCCAACTTTGACCCTCCACAAAGCAATAGGGAAGAAGGAGGAAAGTAGAATCGTGTCTATGTTCGGGTACAGGATTTTCCTTCAAACTTTCACCATGTGAGAAAATGACCTAGTTACTACCTTCAGTGGCATGCAGGAAACCAGAATTAAATGCCAAATATCCAGATCAACACCAAGGAGGAGTCTGTTTATAGCCCATCTTATCTTGGTTGTAACATGCTTGGTATGCTTTTCATACCCTGTGAGCAGAGTCTAGCTGCAGTGACCGCTGTCTGGCTTCTCTTTATTTTATTGTATGTGCCTACTTATTAGTCAAACACATGTCTCCATTGATTACATAGGACAACAGCTCCACTTAATTGCAGTCACACATATATCAGTTGATTCAGAAATTCTCTGCAGTTGTTACTGATGAAATGTCCTTTGTTAAATTGCTCCCCAAATTAGACACATATAACTTAAATAGTTGGTTCACTTAAAAGTGAGAAAGAAAATGTTTTATTTCCAAGGTTATCCCTCCCAATCAGCTTTATTTGACATACTTATGTAGGACAATAATTATAATTTTTACAGAATCTTGAAAGTTCTAAAAGCATAAAATGACTTTAAAATGTGTGAGCTAAAATCTTGAACCTTGGAACATAAAACAGCCATGTCTTGTCATCAGCTCTGCCTTCTGCCTCAACTGAGTTGTACATGCATCTCAGCTATCACACCTGCTTCCAGTTTTACTCCAAAACCAGACTATACTCTCTTGTCTATTTGTAATTCTAACCACCTATTTGACCAAGTCTCTGTGTTCTTTTTATGCTATCCTACATGGTGTGGGGAAGGTAAAGGGTAAAGAAAGACTTGCAATAAGGATGGAGCAGTTGTAGATACGGTCTTTGTTTGTTTGTTTGTTTGTTTGTTTGTTTTGGTATGTTGGGCCCATGAAGTCCTAGAGTCACTAGAGAAATGGCTACTGTTATAATGTGAAGCACTGTTTTTCATTTATGAATAAAGGAAAAGTTAAAAGTGGAGCTTGAAAAAAACATCCTTTGGTGGCAATAAAACTTTTAAAAATTAACATACGCTACAATTTTTTAGTTTTTCATTTTTTTTTTAGAAAAAGAACCTTTTCTTATGAATAAGCTGTATCACAGTAATATTGAGTCAATTACGTGAATTTAAGTGAGAAGAAAGCTATTCTACAAAGTGATAAAGCTTCTCAGTAGTCCTATTATATTTGGTTAAAGGACTGGATCATTAGTCACATTTCCACAGTGCTTGTATTTTACAATGTGGATGGTTTAAGGTACAAAACCCTATTATGTATGTTTTTAAGGCTATGTTTTAAATTTTTAATTTGCCTTCCTTTCCAGACATGCAAATTTTATACAAAACAAAATTGTGAATGATTTAAATTGAAATAAACTCTAAGTATGTTTGTGTTAAATATTCAGTTCTGTATGTAGATTTGTAAATTAAAGGTCTGTAATTTAAATGCTATATTTGTTTGCTGTGGGAAATAGACAACTGCAACAAACTAGTGTAACTTAAGTCACCTTTTCTAAATTCCTTAAAAGATTCCAAATCACCATATTCTTACTTTACAAAAATGTTCTTCTTTAGATTAATAAAAACAAAACACTAAACCCTGAAGTGAACTGCCTAAGATATCAGGTCTCCTAGTGAGAAAGAAACAGTTAAAGCTATTGAATCTGAGCCAAGGTACTTGTTTTGTCTTGAAAATTTTTACATGGCATGTTGTGGCAAAGCTTGTTCCTTTTGTAAACTTTTGGAGATCTTCTGTGACATTAATGCTGCCAAATCATTTACTTTTCAGGTCAAACCTAGCATGATATAGGGAACTTGTTTAGGAGATAGCATTATGTTTCTGTTTATGAATATAAAGTATGACATTTTTTTCTTTTAGCTTGGAAGTGATCATTTTCTTCCTGAGTCTAAAAATTTAAGGGTGACCTTTGTTGTTTTGCTTTATTTAAACCAGGAGGTTAGTTAATAGTATTTTTGTTTATTTAAATAAAGTCTATGTTTTATACTTTCAAGAATCTTTGGCTATTAATTCCTTCCACACCCTGGCTAGGTTGAGGCTGGCTGGCTATAAGCTTTTTGTGGAATGGGTTTTACATATGTATAATTGTTTTTTGCCTATACCTAAGAGAAGTTTAGGTTCTGTTTTTTCCATTTTTAACTAAAATACATGAATTAAACCTTCATCTTGAAAATATGAAAACTATTTTAGTTAAAAATTATCCAAGTTGGTCGTTTTGTTTTTAACATTGGAAGACAGGTTCAGATTATTTTTAAAAGGATTTTACTTGCTAGGTCATAAGGATTAATAAGTTTATCGTTGGTTTTCAATGTAGCCACTGTATCAGATACTTGGTATAGTTTCTACGTTTCTTTGCAGTGAGAATGTATAGTATAATGATTTCGGGTATTTTGTTTGCCTTATGGGAAAGAAGATGTGGGAGGTTTAACCATTTGAATAGGAAAAAAACAGGTTTTTTTTGGTTGTTGTTTTTTTGGGGTTTTTTTATTGTCACTGGCAGTAAAAATAAGAATATAATCTTTAACAGAGTAGAAAAATTCAGTTTACATGAAAATTGCCTAGTTGAGTGGAAACATATATTTTTATAAGATATAATAATTTTGAAATTGCGAGAAACTTCTGGAAAGCTCTGTGTATTCCTTAGGGTATTATCCATAGATTTGTGTATTGGCAACAAAATATTTCTTAGACTATGATCTCATTCTTTTTCTTTCCTTCTCAAAAAAACATTGATAAAATAAATAGATTTGAATAATTTCAAAATGTTAGGGTATAAAAGACATTTCTTAATACAAGCAATGTAAATATAAACTAAGTTGCAACATTAGTGCCTTGATAAGAATATTTATTTAACTTGTCCTAGATTTTAGAGAAATTTGCCATTTTAGAATGAAAAATAAACCTGTTGATCATTTGGAAGCTCTTATCTCCAGTTTGAAGATAAATATATTTAAAATACTTTCTACTGAGTAACTTTTTTTACCTGTCCTAGATTTTTCTTTCCTATTGTAATTTTTGTATTTGCATCTATAAATTATAGCCAAATTCCAGTTGCAAAAAATGTTGATATTAAATGAAAACTTATAAAATATCAGCCATGTAGCAGGAAAAAATTTATCCTACCCCTAACATTCTCTTTATTTTAAGGGCTGAAGTTTTCTAGAATAAAGCAAAATAAATTAACACTATAAGTAGGTGGTCCATTTATAGCTAGGACGGTGGGGCTAACAAGCGGATAAAGATTATTAAAAGAAAGAGAAAATGACTGCATCAGCAGTTTGACAAATGCAGTTTTGAATATTTACTAATATATTCTTTATGAAAGTCGTAATTTATGGAATGATCTATGAAAATAGTAACAGGATAAAAATAAGGTTGAGAGTTTACTCATAGTGAAGGTACGTGACCATTATTTCCACTAAGTCATAAATAAATAAATGCCATGATTTTACCTAGTGTTTTTTGTTACACATGTCTATAAATATAGAAGCCTTATTTTGATATTATCATAATGTTATTTACATTATCAGGTTGTATTTATGTATAAAAGGGAAAAATAAGTATGTCTAACTTAGAAATTGTGGACAATTTATGAAGAAAACAGATTCAAAGGAAATAACTTAGAGAAATTTCATTTTGAAATCCGTTTGTATAGTACTTCAGGTGTAATTTATTCTATGTGAATAATAAGCATGTTTATAGAATTAGAGCATAAAAGGATTTTGTTTATTTCAAAACAATTTGTCATATAGGTACTAGAGAAATTTGATAAGTATCTCAATAAGAAACTTTACTATTTTAGCTAGTATAGAAAGTCTTTATAAGTGATCTCAAAATAAAGTTACCACAGTTGTCAGTGAAGAACTCCAAATGGGATACCAAGTGTAGTTATTTCTCCTGTCTCTTAAAAAGAAAGCCAGAATTATATTCTAATATGTCTAATGCTGACAAAAGTCTGTCTTCTTTTTAGGAGGTTTTTGTTCAGTCCACTACCATGCTCTACTATTCAGACTTTTATGTAAATGGAATAAAATACATGTTGCTCTAAAAGTTTGGTAGAACAAACAGTTGAGTTTTGAGTTGAAATATGATGACGATTCTACAAAATAGACTTCAATTGGTTCTGCAAATCTTTGCTTAACTCTTCTTGGCAAAGAATGAACTTTAGGCAGTGAGGTTATTGCTGGAAAATACTAAGACTTTTTCCTTTTGGGAGAATATAACTATTGGAAAAGTTGCTTGTTTACTTGTCTATAACAAGTTAAATACTTGTTCTGTTCTAGGTGTATATATATGTGTATATCAGGTCTTTGCCAGTGAAGGACTAGATTGTATTAAAATCCTAAGATTTTATGACAGTGTTGCACAAGCACGAGAAGCATTTTCAACAAGGTAATTAATACTAATCATGATTAACATTTCGCAATAGTTGAGTTCATAGGATGTGGAAATAATGTCAGTGTGTGAGATTGAAAAGATTAGTAGAACATACATATGTAATTTACACTGTGAATTTGTATGTAGTTTAAGTAAGGTCTATTAAACTCCAGGACATAATGTACTGTTTTGTGGAGTGGAGGGGTACATTGTAGATCAAAATTTTATTAAAATCTAGATTGAATTTTCTAAAATGATAACTTTTATCAAATATATATATATATATATATACACACACACATATATATATGTGTGTGTGTGTATATATGTATATACACACACACACACACACAGAATAGTTTATATAGACAAAAAGTACTAGAAGTGTATTATAAACCAAGCCCCCTTCCCTATCCCCTTGCCACATTTGATCCTGTTTTAGCTGTTTATTTTGGCTTTTAAAAATGTTCATACGTTTAAATATAATGCTTATACTACTGATTTCTCAATTATGGTAGATCAAGATTTTTATTTCTTAAACTGTGCCATCCTTTGTGCCTCTTCTTTATGTTCTTAATATAGTTATTTTACAGTTTTCCCCCCAAAGATTTTATTAGGGGATTGGGGGAGGGGAACAGCATTGGGAAATCAGGGAAGGGGAACAGACAAGTTGCTGTCATTTTGTTCTTCAAGTCTAGTTGTGGAGGACGTTGCTTCACTGGCCCAAGTTGGCACCATCATTGCGCTCTTCCCGGCTGAGGCAGATCTGTCGCCGGCCACTGGACGGCCACTCACGGCGGCTCTTTGCCGCTCACGCTGGCTGCTGGCTACACATGGTAGCCCATGGCAGCCCACAGCAGCCTCACTGCAGTTTACGCTGTCACTGGTGACTCACGGCAGCCCAGCGAGGTCGAGCTGTTGTTCACCATCTTAGCTGTAGAGGGCAGTGTCACTTGCCCTCATGTGAGATCTGGGGCTCTGCTGCTCAGAGCTGGCGTCCCAAGCCAGCTCTTAACCAACGCGCCACCCTGCCGTCCCTATTTTATAATTTTTACTGAAGTCAGCATTCAGTGATTATTGTACCTGTATATTCATATGTGAGCATTATAAGGTATTATAATTTCTTTCACAATTTTTTCATTAATGATTTTTTAAAATTTAATTATTTTTACTTGTGTGTGTTTATTATTAACTCCACTAGCTTTTCAGTATAGTTTTCCACAAGGTCACTTACAACTTGTGTTAGTTTCCTTATTTTACCTGTATAGAGATAATTTTTTGAGACCTCCATTTTTTTCTGTTTTTTATCTGAGCTTGTTCTTAACTCCTGCTGCACCGCTGTCGTCCTGGGACTTGTTGTCGGTGTAGGAATTTCCTTTACCTTTTTCCGAAGTTTAATCTTTATTTTTCAGGATTTAATGTTTCTGTCTCTTAGTTTGTTCAAATGTTTGGTTGGAGCTTTCTGCCGAAGTATGCAGGTAACTAGTTTTAGACTTCGAAGTTCTGAAAGTGCCTAAATTTTGTACTCTCATTTATTTTATTGATATTTTGGCTGTATATAGAATTCTAGGTTGTCAGTATTTTTCTTCACAATTTTGAAGACAATACTCCATTGTCCTCAACTTCATTGTTGCTCTTGAAATGTACAATGTCATGATATTTCATCTTTTGCGTGTGACTTGTGCATTGTTTTTCTTAGGAAGTTTTTACAATCTAATCTTTATTTGTCTGCTTTAATGATTATGTACATTGTTGGAAATATTTTTTTTCATTCTTGGTGTTGGGCTTTCGGTAGGCTCTTTTAATTTGAAACTTTGAGTTTGGAAATTATTTTTTATTATGTCTGATAAATTCTTCCCTTCTGTAATCTGTGTACTCTTTCTTACTTTTTTTTACCTCTTGGATTGATCATCTCATTTTCATACCCTTTCTGCTTGATGGGACTTCCCCTCAACTTTATCTTTCAAATCTATTTTTAAAGATGTATTTTGCCTGTCCTATTTTTAATTTATCTGAGCTTATTTATGACATCTGACCATTCCTTTTTTATAGCATCCTGCTCATATTTCAGAGATGCATTTATCTTTGTTTAGCTTTATGAACTATGGATGTATCTCATATAGATATATATGTATCAAAACTTGTGTGTCTGTTGACATATATATGTAAAACTTTGTTGCCTTTATCAACTCTCTTTTCTCTAAGTTACTTTTTCCCCATTGCCTTTTCTCTTTTGTCTTTCATATAAGATGCTATGCTATGATACAGGGGTTGGTAAACTATGGCTTGCTGTATCTGAGGTTCATCCTGTTTTTGTTTAGCTCTTGAACCGTAAATGATTTTTAAATTTTTAAAAGGTTGTTTAGAAAAATTAAAAAGCAGACAGAAGAATATGCTACAGAAACTATATGGCCCACAAAGTCTAAAATATTAACTCTCTGGTCCTTTACAGAAAACGTTTTCTGATCCTTGCTCTGATGTCTGGTGCTTCTTGGCTTTCCTTTCATATTTAAGAGTCCGGCACTAAAAGTGATTTGTAAACTGTATGTAACTAAGGCTTGGTTAGCTTCACTGAAGAATCCCTTGGTAATGCTGAAGCTGGTTTTGGTTTAGGTAGACCATAATAGCATTACATATTGCTCTTTCCTTTGAGGCCTTTGGTTTCTGTAGAGGAGAGTCTTTAATCTCCTGTCTGGAGTGTACAAGCCTGCTGCACATATTTCAAAGGTGAGTATACCTTTGAGTATGTAGACGTTCACTTAAATCTAAACTCGTGTACCTTCAGTTCATTTTCTTCAGAGGCTATATAGCTTAGCTTCCACTGGAGTCAGAGTGGAGTTTGTTACCTGGCTGCACAGGAGTAATAGGAGGGGAGAGTTGGGAGTCTAATTTCTACTTATATAGAGGTCAACTCATACGTCTGTTTTCAGTTTACACCACATGCTGCGTTTTGTGGAATCATGTACCTCTTAGGTTACGTTTTCATGGAAAAGGCTAAAAGATTTAAACACAACTAAGAATTGTATCCAAAGTAAAATTAGCTTAGTTTCTTACCATTATATAATCCACTTATCGTATGCTGTGTCCTTTCCCATATTTTTCATATTAGAAGTTCAGTATTTTATTCAGTTATGTAAAAAAACTTCAAGTTATTGCTGAGAACTGCAAAGAAATCTGTAATTTTTAAAACAACCCTCTAAGGTGGTGGATTTATTAGTTGCATTTTACAAATGAAGAAACTGGAGACACAGGTTGGAGGATCATGTAGTAAGAGGAGGACCGAGGCCGGCCGTCTAGATCTAGAGAATGTTTTCTTTACCTGTCTGTCACACTACAGCATCATATACTTGGCAAGTGAATTACAGTAGGAAGTGCAATACTGAAGTTCAGAAGAGGAAGGTAGTGGTCTGGGCTGGAGAGGTAAAGATGAGCTTCATGAAAGATGTAGAGTTTGAGTTGAGTCTTACATATCAGAATAGTGTATGTATTTTACACTGTGGGTTATTGGAGGCTTTTGCTCTAACTTGGGACTCAATAAACACATGGTTTTAAGATTTATCCAGTATTCAGTATGAATTGAGGATGCAGGTATTGTGGCATTTTAGGTGTTTGTAGTACAGGATTGTATTAAAGTATTAATGATATAAGGAAGATTATGTTTCATGGATTAAGTTGCATCTAATTTTTTTCCTTTAGTGTTGACATATTTTGTAATTTAATCTATGGTAACAAAGTTTGGTAATGGGTATAATCTTTGACATTTTATTTTGATCATTTGATAACAATTTTGGCTAAGAAAGTTATTTTGTTTTTTTAGTGTAAGTGAATGAGTTAGAAATTGTCTCTTTATAGATTCTAGAATCCATTTTCGGTAAAAATGAAGCAATGTTTTTTCACCCTGGGCTTAGTGCACTCAGGCAAAAGAGCAAGCATTGCTAGATCTCAAAAGCAATTCAGTTGTGGTTCTGGAGTTTTTGTATTTTGTTTTTTAATTTTATTTTTTAATCCTCTCCTAATATGTAAGCTCTTCCTTACAATGCCAAAAAAAAGAAATAGACCTGTAGTGTTTGATACTAGTAAAAGGAAACACTTGTTTCTTTTATTTTTAATTTTGGAGAAGAAATAGGTAAAAGTTTGGGCATCTGTATTCTAGAATCTTATCACCACTCGTAAACAGTGTTTGTGTTTCATAAACTCCATCTTAAATGTTGAAAGTTAAATGAAGTTTCTTTGAAGACTCGTAAATTGTTCCTGACTTGCTTTCTTAGAGAACTTGGTACTCAGGTTCCCTACTCATTATAACAAAAATAACTATTTGCTTAGGGAAAAGCTTTAGTAATCCTGTTTATTTAAAAATCAGATCTTGTTTTTGTTGATGTTTTTATTTCCTTTCATATTTTTCACATGTAACCTGGCTTCAACTTTTACTGAGATGATTAATATCACTTATTAATCATAAATATAAGGTTATATTTTTTAATTGCATAATTTTAAAAATAATTGTGTAGTAGACTCATGTATAAAACATTGTTTCCTCCTATGAGAAGTTAGAAAGTTTAAGCAAAAAAGCCTTAACTTTGTAGTTTTTCTGTATTAATTGAACTAACAAATAAATTATAATGTAAATTTAAACTACAATATGCTTTTTACCTGGGTTAATTAGAAAACTATTCCAAGAACTTAGATTATGCAAGATGGTTTAGATTAATGCTTTGTAACCTTTTTTCTGCCTGCACACACAGCTAGCTGTCCCCTGTCATTCCATCCTTCATTACAAACAATATATTTTCACCTAGGCTAATGGGATTGGTGATGGGGCAGGTCCTGCCTTTATCTCCCCTAGCTGGAGACTCTCTTTGAGTATTGTCCTGGATATATGTATAGTCTTCATAGACTTTTTTTTTTTTTTTTTTTTTTTTTGCTTTAAGCAACTATAGACTACCAGTGTTTGTCATTGATGTGAGAGCAAAAATGCAAAAACTATGAAATTAATGATCTTCTTAAAGAAAAGGAGAAAAAAAGTGATGGTAGGATGTATGTAATGATTAAGTTGTGGAAAAGTTTTAAAATATTCACATTACATCTTAAAATGACATGGAAATTAAATGTGCTTTGTTAAACCCCCATTAATAATTTTAATTGAAATTGATACCGTATTAATGTGACAACCCTATTTAAGCTTAATATTACAAAATCATGCCAACTTCTGCAGTGATGCAGTATACTCTTATTGCTTATACATGATTTAGTAGCTATTAGGCGATTCACAATATGTTTAGGGAAAACTTTTACAATAATGTTCAGAATATTATTGAGGATTTATTTCCCTTGTTATAAAAATAATTGTTTCTCCTTATGTTCAATATCATAGGAAAAAATAACACCCATTATTATGTAGATTAGCTTTTTTACTTCAGTAGAGTTTAGTTTTCTGTATTGTTCGATAACCAGAGTATTTCAGTTAAACTGAGTCAAGATAATCTTGTGTTAAGGTGCTGAATATTTGATGGGGGTAATAATTGTAAACCAATGGATTTGTTTATTAGTTTTATTTCTTACATTAAATAAGTAATTTGTTCAAATACTTGACATATATATGTATATACTCGTTTATATGTATTTATGTATTATGTATATATATAGTATATACATATGACTTGAGTTATGGTGACTATAAGAAGACATTTAGAATGAAAGCAACACACCTGATCAATATCTTCAGAAGGTGTATGCTGCAGCTCTCTCTATATGTATCTAGTTATATGGTATATTCATTATAACACATGAAAACATGCAAAGGTCTTTTTAATCAAAAACTTCAGAGGTTATATCTAGCTTTTCATTATCTGGTTTTGTTATGTCTTAAAAGCAAATCCGGTATTTTATAGTATGTAGCATTGTAAGTAATATCATTATAATAGTCTATAAAGAAATATATTAAAAAGTTGAGACCAATTCCTAGTACCTTTTTAGATAGTACCTCCAACTTACATGTAGATTGAAATTTAAAAACCTGTGTTTTAGAGAAATAATGCTATATATAACTCCCTTTCCCCTGCCAAGATTAGCCCATGAAAGTTCATGTGGTCTGTAATGTAGCATACAAGACAATAATTTTATGAAGAAACATAATGCTACTGCTAATTGGTAATTAGGAAAACAAATTTGAGAAAGTATTTACCAGTATCTTGAATCGTGGTATTTGAGTAAAAGCAGAGAGATTTGTGCGAAAGGGAGCTTAGAGTGGAATTAACTGAGATGAGAACAATGAAAGGCAGGAAAAGGCATGATACTGAAAAATGAGGTGCTTGACTGAAGGAGGTTCATAAAGATGCTTTCTATCAGACATGGTTCTGAGGGCCAGGTTGCCCCAGTAATAGGTGGGAAAAGATGAGTTATTCCTGTAGTTTGGTGGGTTTTTCATATTTTTATTTTTGTTGACATTTTAAAGGGGGAACTATCCGTTGCCTTAGGAAATCAATGACTTAGCCTTTATAAAACCCAGAAAATCCCTTAAATTTATAACCATGAGTGGTAAATAATTTGTATTTTTATTATTACCAATGATAAAAATAGATCTTATACTAAAACCTTTTGTATACTGTTTTCTACTTAAAATATATTATCCCAGGGAAACAAGTGTTTTTGATATCATTCTTCAAAAGATTTACTTACCATTGAAGTATAGAATTAGTACTACTTCAGCTTACCTAAACTACTGTGTAAAACATTATTTCCATGGCAAAATATATTTACTGATAGCTTGAGTACCTACAGCAGTGAACAAAAGAAGAAGAATCCTTGATATCATGGAGTTTATATTCTAGTAGAGATTTTTTTCCACGATTAAGCTGTATTTGAAAGATGCCAAAAAGAGTCATCCATTTTTATTACCTTCCGGTTGGCTGACTTAGGGTAGGTACCCATAGCTAGAGTAGCTGGGACTCTACATTTGTATCCAATATCCTAGGTAGCATCCTACTAATAGACAGTATGTAATAATTATTTAACCCCTTTTACATAGGGCAACAAAGGACAGCTTCCTTTTAAGGAGTAAGCATGAGAGTCCTTATTCTCGCCCAGCCATTCCTGAATAAAGATTCTTCTGATTATGAGAATGTTTAAACTATTTATTTCTGTCGTGGCAGCTCTATTTTTCATAGGTAACTGCTAAACCACCATGTGACTTAGGTGCTGTGCTCATATACGGTTTTGTAGAGGCAGTGTAAGTGAATAGACTCTGGATCCAGACTGCCTAGATTTAAATCCCATCTGACTCTAATCTAGCTGTGTAATCCTGGGCAAGCTACTTAACCTCTCTGTCCCACACTTCTAAAAAAATCCGTAAAGTAGTGATAATAGCTGGCTAATGTGAGGATAGAATGAGTTAACCAGTAATGCCTAGCACTTGGCACGTACTAAATGACAGCTGTTATTATTTTCCATATTGGACATATATTTTATATAAAAGTTGCTTTTCTAGATTTTTTTTTGCCAAGTACCTTATTTTGTTTTGTGGGTTTATGCTTTCAAGGAGAACAGTTTGGTATGATGGAAACCTGGGTTCTAGTTTGGATCATCCACTGATGTGATCTTTATTTGATCAGTTAGTGAGAGAGTTCAGATAAAGTGGTCTGTTTAATATTTTCATATTAAATTAAAATATTTTAGTGTTTTATGATAGATCAGCATGTCAAACCTTTGGCTGCTTTTGAGAACTCAACTGGAACTTGTGTACTCCAGAGTTTTTGTTTAATTGCACTGTGAAATAGTGACCCCAGATACTTAGTTTTTCTACCACCACAGCTTGCCAATGGCTATTAGTAATTCTCAAATTTTGAGTTATTGAATGATTTACAGGTGATTCCTGTGATTTGTGTTTGTGTGTTTAATTCTAAATATAAATACTTGATACTCTCATAAATATAAATACTTGACAAACGTGCCCAATAAAAGGTAGTTCCCTAATATAATCTCAACCTTGGCTTTTCATGTCACTGAGAACCTATTTCATAAAATTACTGTAATAACCTAGTGGTAAAATTTGAGTCAAAAACTAGAAATACATTCTTCCCTAATTCCAGCTTAATGTGTGTATGTGCACTTTTCATTAATTATAATATTATAAACTTCACTTAGATTTGCTTGATTTTTATGGCCTATGTCTTGGAAGACTATTCAGATTTTCCTTAGTTTTTCACTTCCTTCCAAAAGCTACCTGGTAGATAAGTACATTGTAGAATCAAAAGAAATGTAGTCAAATTTTATTGGAGTTCAATTCCTGTAAAGATGGTTGCGTTTAACTCCCACAAAGTTATTTGTGGTTTTTTCCTGAACTTTTCCTTCTGCAGCAAAGTTCTATTTTCATTAACTACACACTATTTTAAAGTAAAAGATGGTGGTGAAAGATCAGTCTGTGTTACCTTTGGATTTTTTTTCTTCGTGAAAGCAATGGCAGTCTTGATTGTAACAGAAAACTATCTGGAATTTGGACTTGAAACAGGTAACAATTTTTAAAAATCTTTTTGCTTTATCTAGTGTTAATATTTTTGACTTTGATATTTAAGTAAGTTTTATATCTGATAAGTTTTTAAAATTAGGTGTGAGGTGCATATTCTGTAATGTTCTAAATAATTAACCTTTATTATTATTAAATAAGATCTTTCTTCCTTTTTTTCTTTTAGCTGTTTTTTGTTACCTTTACTCAGAAATGTGGTTCCCTCCCCATTTTTCCTTACAATTAAATAAGTTTCTATAATGCTAAAGTTTACTCACATAAAGATGTAAATCTTAATGCAAATTGCATGCACACTCATGGAATGTACAAATATCAAAGGGATGTTTTCAAAGATTTCCTGCTAATAACCAAATTTTATTGCATATGGCTTATTACTAATTAGTACATGAAAGAGCTAAACTAGTCACTTCAAAATGTAAGATGCTCTATTTTCTAGCATTTTATTTTCGAAAAAAGATCCTGTATTTTACCCCTGTGATAAGAATTTTTTTTTTCCCCCTACAGGATTTACAAATTTTTCAGACAGTGCAATGCAGTTTCTTGAAAAGCAAGGTTTAGAATCTCAGTAAGTTTTTAAAATATTAAGCATGATATTAAATTTTCCTATTTTTAGTAAAACAGCATTTATTATAAGTAGTTCTTTGTTTTTAATCTGTGAAAAGAATTCTTTTTCAAGGAGGACTGTTACTTTTAGAAATATCCTTACTCAATTTTTACACTTGTATAAAGTTATGATATTTCATAGAATTCTTATTTGGATTTTATTTAATTCCTCTGCCACCAGAGATTAAACTAAATTTATATCTGGGTTGTATCAATATATCAAATTCTGTGTTGAATATGTAGGTTGGATTGTTACAAATGTGGCTAAAGAGATGCCTGATTAATTTATAGTTTACTAAAATCCGTTATAGATAATTGAATAAGAGCGGTCTTTTTGTAAACATCTACTTTGTATTACTGTTATTATTGTGGTTTTTAGAACAATTGATTAGAAGAAAGGAAATTCCTGGAAAGTTACCTTTAAAAATTTATCAGCTCTTTTAAAAATTTTATTTTTAGGGGTCCTGTTTCAAAACTTACTTTCAAATTTTTCCTGGCTATTTTCTGTTCACTCATTGGGGCTTTTTTGACATTTCCTGGATTACGGCTGGCTCAAATGCATCTGGATGCCCTGAATTTGGCAACAGAAAAAATTACACAGTAAGCGGAAAATGTACATAAGCACATGCAGATAAATATATGTTTTCCATCTTAATGAAGGTATATTATTGTAATGAAATCATAAATTATTGTATTGAAAATTAATGAATAATCATTTGATGTCACACTACTTCCTCTTTCTACTATGAGCAAGTTTCTTCTATTCACTTATGAATTTTAATACCTGTGTTTAAAAAATATAAAATCAGTTACAAAATTGTTTTATCTGTTAAAATGAAAAAGAATATTGTAGTTCTTTTTAATTCAGAGGTCAGTTTTATTATTGTAATCTCTAAGACTGAATTAAGTGTCTATGGAAATTTTCTTGAACTATTATATTTTAATTAAAAACATTTTATTTAAATTTTACGTAAATATTTAAATTTACTTTTTTTTTTCCAATAAAATTTTTTGAAAGTGAAATCTGTATACATACGAGATATTTGTAAGGCTTGTTGAAATAATACATTGTTATTTGGGGATTGGTAATACTGTACAATGTCAAATATCAGATTACTTTTAACTATCAAATTCTATTTCAGTTTTCAAATGGAGAAATATATATATAGTTCAAAGCCCATTTACTATGTTCTTTGTGATTGTCACATTTTTTCTCTTGATGAAAGAATCACCTTGGCAGAATGACAGGTTTATATCTCCAACTCATAACCAGATTCAAATTCTCATCTCATCTTTTTGTTTTGCAGTATAAGCCCAAGTTGAGAATAGAGCTTTTTTTATAATATATTTAGTCATTAAGCTTCTCTGCATGATCATATTTCCTAACATTTCTGCTCTTTAAAACTTCACACGTGATGCTGTTTCTCTAGTCTTAACATTCTTATCTTTCTCATCTATGTCATTTTCCCTTGTTTTAATTTTGACAGTCTTTTTGGGGTTTTTTTCCTTTCTTTTTTTTTTCACATGTGCTTTGTGTATGTGTTTACTTATTCTCAACTCCCAGTGTACACTCCATCCCTCTTTTTCTCCTCCTTTTATTCAGCATGCTCTTGGCTACATCCTGCCTTTCTCCCATCATTCCTCTCTAATGGCTTCCTTTAAAACAACACCTGGTTCTCCCCCCTCCTCTACACACACACTTCAGTCCTCTAACCCCAATGTTATGCTTTAAATAAGCTGAAAGGGTGGGTGGATGGGAGCCCTTCACCAGCTACTGAAACCGCTGTGGGCTGCTCCTTAATACTAAGTGTTCCCTAGCAACACTGCATACCTAATACTGCTGCTTTCTTCCCTGCACCCGATGGTTTACCCAGCCTGTGGGATGAAAGAATCACTTTATAAAAACACTTAAAACATTTAGTGGTGGTTGGGGATGGGGATGGGGGTGGGGGCACATTTTAGTGTTCTTTTCAGTAAAACTTGGCTTCTTTCTAAGATTTTTTCCCATTGGGGATTTGGAGTTTTATTTTGTTCAGTTTCTTGTAGCCCCATGTATTGTAGCACTCAGCCTTGATACAAGGGTTTGGGCAAGCTAGTTCTGTTGTGAGAGTAGCATGACTGGCACAAAGAGCAGCTTTCTCCTCACCCCCACCGCCAGACATTGCTGCCTGTTTTAATGCCAGAGCTTAGAACCAGACCAGAGTTCCTGCCACCTTTCCTGTCTGGTGTCCATGGTTTCTTGATCCAGCTGTTTCCTCACTTAGATTACTATCAACTTGCACTGTAGTGATATTTTGAAGTTTGTGTGTGTGTGTGTGTGTGTGTGTGTGTGTGTGTGTGTGTGTGTGTGTGTTTACAACCCTCCAGTTGAGCCCTTTATTGTGGTTGTGGTTGATAATGAAAGCAGTATATGATAATACAATAACCTGAAGAATTTGTCTTTTTTATAAAATAAGAAAAATCCCTAGTAGTCATGTTTCTGTAGGGTACAAACTTGAGACAACAGTTAACAATGAAGTTACACATATATAGCTCATACCTGAAACCTTTTGCTGTATTAGGTATATTGCATTTTTAGGAGTAATGTAAATTTCCTTGGTTTGTTAAGGACAGGGAAATTCATTTCAGGTATATTTATAATCAAGAAGAAACAAAATAGTGAATCATTTATGATTTTAACAATGTATAATTAAAACAATATATGATCATTACATATTGAAGGGTTCCTCAATGATAAGTTGCCGCAATAAGTTCAGCCTGCCATATGCCTTCTAGTATTATGGACCTTGCTAATCGCGATCTTTTACTTGTAAATAAGGAGGCATTTTATTTCAGCTACACTGAAAAGTGTCAAAAGATGACTCCTGCATACTGAAAATCCTCTGGGTTGATTGTATAAAGTTAGAGAATCATTTAAGTACCTATGTATTAAGTTGGAGAGAGGGAGCAGGTTGTTAAAGAACACTAGAATAGAAGGGAATAGATTTAGATTGTAGTGCTAGATCTGCCTCTAACCTATAATATTGCCATGAGCAAGTCATTTAACTTTCCTGGATCTAAATGTTCACATCTGAAAAATTAAGATAATGAGGTAGTTTTGCAAGGGCTCAAAACAATGTTAAGTGATAGTGATAAATATAAAATAATGGTGACGGTAGTACCTTAAATATAGAATACGGAAAATAAGTTTTTGCCGTTGTTTTGTAAGTCCCACGTTTCTGTAGTTTATGAGTGTATTTTGTTTCTGGATTTTTATGTTTATTTCTTATATACTTTCAGAACATTACTTCATATCAACTTCTTGGCACCTTTATTTATGGTTCTGCTCTGGGTAAAACCAATCACCAAAGACTACATTATGAACCCACCATTGGGTAAAGAAAGTGTTCCTTTGTAAGTATGGGTATTTGAGGGGTAATTTTTGTTTCATTATGTACTCAAAACTGTTTCCAAAATGTTATATACTATATTTAAGTTTTTTAAGGAGAATATTAGAACGCTGTATTTTTAAAACTTAATAGAAATGCTTAAAAATGTGTTATAAAATTGAAACTACAAGCCATTATTTAATGTTTTGTGATCTTCTTAATGAATGTGAATGATTATTACCCTGTGTTAATATTATCTTATACACTTGCAAGTTTTTTTGCTTTCTCACGTAATGTCCACTTGTTACCCGACATTTTTTTATTGTCATTGTGTCTGTTTTTAAGATACTTTGTGCAGTTCTTTTATTTTTTACTTGTGAAAAATATGGAGGAATAAATGAGTATAAATGGAAATTCATATATGAAGTCCCTATAATAGTTATTAGTATTTTCCGTATTTGCTTCACCCTTTTTTGGTTTTGTTTTTGACGTAGTTTTTTGAGTAAATTAGAGGCATAACATTTTTACTAATTAATTGACTATGCACCTCTGCAAAATAAGGACATTTTCCTACATAACAATATTATCATCACACCTTTGAAAATTAAAAAATAATGCCTTAACATTATTATCTAATATTAGGTCATATTCCCTCAGTTGGACAACTATATTGTAGCAAAAGAAGATGGTAAGGAAACAGAAGCAGTTTATTGACGGTGTTAATAACTGTACTTGAATTAACTTGATATGTTAATTCACTAGCCTTGTGGAACTATGTTAGAGTAATAGAAAAATTCGGACAACTGGTTCAAACCCCAGTTCTCATCCTCACTAAAACTGTCACTTGAGGGAGATTATTTAACTTCGCTGAGCCTCTGTTTCCCCATCTGGAAAATGAAGATAATAGTATCTACTTCACAAAGTTATCATTGGAATTAAGTGAAAGAACACATGTAATGCAACCAGCTGGAAGTAAGAGCTTAATAAATGTTCCTTTTGCTGCTTTGCCTCATCAAAATTAAAAAACCTTGACTAGTCATTGACTCCACAGTATGCATTTTATATTATGTATTTCTTTTAGATCCTGGTGCAAAATTGTCTTGGAGTATTTAATCAGCGATGACCATAACTCTTTTTTTAGGACTTAACCTTATTGAACTAGGGAAGCATTCATAGAAGTTGTAATGTTTTTTCACCACACATGTAAACCTTAATGGTAATTTTAACTTGTCAGATTCACTATTTAAAAGTATATCCTAAGGATCCTAGGGTTCTAGACAAAATTTTAGAGAAACTTCTAACTCATGTCTAATGCTAAAAGCATCCCCAGTCCTTCTTTGAAGTTTGGTCATATTGCTTAGATTTTATACTCCTGTAATAAGGTTCTCTGATTTTGTATTTGCATTAATTTAGTTAGGAAAACAAGGAAACTAGCATTTATTATGCTAGGAATTGATACTTTACATATTTTATCATGTTCATTTTTGTAGTAATTCTGTTTGTGATTGCTGTTCTCATCTCATTTTATAGACTCAGAAGTCTATAAAATGGACTCAGAAGTTAAATAATTTGGCTAAGGTTATTCAATCAGATTTGGTGTATATAAAGCATTTGGTGGTTATACCAACATTTATTTCTCACTGTCACCCTAGCTAAACTGTGCAAATTAGTAGCAAATAATATGTGTAAAGGAAATGGGAATATGGAATTTTTCCCTTGGGTATATATTAAATTATAGGAACAATTTTGCTGTATATGAAGACCTAGGATCCTCTTCCTATAGCTCTGTTTCCTTTTTCCTATCCCCATTTCTGACCTGTTTCATAAGCAATTCAGAATTATAGCCTTTTCTCTGCTCCATCTTATTTTTCATTTGTCAGACCATTAAATTAAGTGATTAGACAAGGTGATTTAATTTTTGTTTAAAATCCAGTCCATTTGGTAGATTGAGATGAGGTAGAAAGAGAATGAGATGAAGACGAAAACAAGTCACAGGTTTTTCATATGTTATGTAGACATATGGTTTGTGGAAAGGACTTTATTTGTAGTCAGAAGCAAAGATGGTTATAATGCAGTTACAGCCTGGAAATATATTTAAATCTATCCATGTGTTCTGATTTAGCATCAAAAAAATAAAATGTGGGCACACAGTCCTTGTGTGCTTGTGACCTCACAAGAAGAAAACCAAAAGACAGCATATACAGTGAAACCTAGAATGGCTTCAGAAATTTGTAGAAATGTCTTCTACCTGTTCTTTATATACCTACATATTTTATTCCAGCTCAGGCTACTTCCTGAGATACCCCATCAGATCAACTTACCACATCTTTATGAAGTTAGTTAAGTAATTGAATTAGAAGGTACTATTTAATGACTATTATCCTAAATCCTGAACTCCTCATGAACTGAGCAGATTTTTTTGATACAAAGCTTTATTCCATTCCCTTCATTCTATTGTCTGAAAGCCTAGGTACTAGCTGTTTTCAGGGAGCTAGCTACCTTGTTGCACAACTCCAGGGACCAGTGCAGTCTATAGGCCCCCTGGAAAAGCTCAAGGCTGTGGGTGGCCTTGCTTCTTGGGTACTGTCAATCTTACATGACTGTCTCCTTGCTGTCATTATAATAGAAATGAATGGATAAAAAGTTATGCCTTTATTCTTCCTAACCAACAGTTCTTTTCCATTGGAATTTTTATATCCATGTGCACTCGTGACCTTGTCAAAAGGAAATCAGAGAGCATACACATAATAAAGCCTTTGTTCCGTGCCCTTTTCTGACCTATGTTTCATAAATAGTTCAAATAAAAAACTCCACATTCACATGTTCTTCCCTGCCTTTTCTGTTTCCTATACTGTTCTTCAAGTTTATTTCCCAAGGCAACTTCTATATTGTCGTTTTAGTTCCTTTCCTAGCTACTTAATGCTAGACAGAAGGAAGGGGTGATCATGGAACCTCTTTGAGGGAGAAATGTTGTAAGGTGTTTTATCTTTTCCCATTTGTTTTTCTTTATAGCCATCCATTCTATCCTCATGGTCTTAAAATTTTGAGGGAGACCCTTGCAAGTTCCAGATTCTATCCTGGCAGATCACTCCACACATTTCAACAGTCATATATTAAGTACCTGGTATGTGCTAGAGATTAGACTAGATGCCAAGCATGGTCTAGTCACTACTATCAAATTACTCACAATATGATCCTTTATCAAAGCAGAAACCATGGTCCTTTAAAAACATTAAACCCCAAGAGGACGTCAGAAATTAACTTTTTTTTTTCTAAAATCCTTTAAGGAGCCCTCACCAGTGGTCTAGTTTCTGAAAAAAGTGTCCTGAGGGTACATCTCATCTGTAGCCCTCACCTTAGCCTGGAGCAGTTGCTCAGAAACTGAGCCAGCTTCAGCGAGTACATAACAGGTTGAGCAACTTGTTGAGGAATCTGAGGCATCTGATTTCTTCACAGTGTATCAGAATCTTGATTTTTCCAATGATCTCAGTCAGGAGCTTAGCGGATTGAAAGATCCTATCCAAATATCTATATGATTAGACAAAACTAACCAATATATGGGTCATTGACTTGAGAGTTCCCCAGGCAGTCTCCTGTTGTTTCCTGTTTTCTGTTTCCGACTTCCAGTTTAAGTGCACCCAACTTCTCTTCATTCCACAGCCATCCCCTCCCACCCCTCCCATGGAGGAGGGTAGATGGAGAAAGGATCCCAAGTACTGCTCCACTTTTTTCTCCTAGATATCGATTACTACTTTACTTTCAAGATGCATTTATTTACCTATAATAGTTCTATTGTGCAAGTGAAAGTATTATATAGGTAAGCCTGTGACAGAATGGGATGCTTTTGCTTTACATCTCCAACTGTAGCTAATGTAGGTTTCCTATATCTTATATGGTGAACAGTCACACATATAACTAGCATGCTAGCATAGTTTGATCTTTGAGAGCACCATGTCAACCTTTTGATCTGTAGAATGACGGACGCTACGTTCGATACTCTGCGACTCTGGGTAATAATCCTGCTGTGTGCTTTGCGATTGGCCATGATGCGCAGTCACCTGCAAGCTTACTTAAACTTAGCCCAGAAGTGTGTGGATCAGATGAAGAAAGAAGCAGGGCGAATAAGCACGGTTGAACTACAGAAAATGGTAAGCTTTAAACGGTAGTTAAAATGAAAAATAGCAAATACTGTGCTGCAAGAAGAAAAGAATTTGGTTTCCATTAATAGTCATTTTATTTCATAATATTCTTATTGTGAATAAAAGGGATAATTTTAAACAGATGTCAAAATCTGATTTTGGTGCTAAGTGAAGAAAGGGTCTCAGTTCCTCTCCCTGCCTCAAGTGTTTTATGTATCATACAGTTGGGTGGTGCAAAGCTGTGGTTTGTCTACTGTTGCTAAAATGGGACCCCTAATTGATTTGAAAGACATTACAACATATTGTCCAGCCTTTATGAATTAGAAGGTAGGAAATACCAGTTTCAGTAACTACATTTATTCCTTTTAACAGTACTTTAAGTATTGAACATGAAACGTAAATATTTAACTTAATGGGGACTCGAGAAGGAAAGTGCTAGGCATCCATTCACCATTGTAGTGGACTGGACTTGTAACCTGTTCATGTCTTTTTAGGGAATTGGAGTTGGATCCCCTGTTTTTGACTCTCATTTATAAGTTGGGAGTGGTTACCAAGATTCAAACAGCTTTTTTTTCTGTTTTTTCTTTTATATATTTTTATAATTTCTATAATTTGACCTCAGTTAAGTATGTTCATATAAGATGGGGATTTTAATGTTTTTATTTGTAAGGGGTTTGTGCTCATATATGTCTCTGCCTGCTTGTGTTATTTCGTTTGATGTTTTAGGTATGTGTCTTTAGAGATTTTAGCGTTTCGTTTTATATTTGAAATGCAAGTGAATACACGAGGCCTGACAAGTTCACAAACTTGCCACCATGGACTTATATTGGCAGCACTGTACAAACAGCTCAGTAAGGTTTCCTAACCTTGGTTTATCAGTGTCTCACAGTTGTGTTTGTGTCGACGTGTGGCAGTGTCTTGCTGAGTGGCAGTCATTACTGTTGCGTGTTTTTGTGTGCCGTTGCGAGAATGTCTGAGCTTGAATTAGAGCAATGAACAAACATTAAATTTCTTGTTAAACTTGGCAAGAGTGGAAGTGAAATCAGGGACATGTTAGTCCAAGTTTATGGGAATAATGCCATGAAGAAAATGGCAGTGTACTAATGGATTAAACGTTTTTCTGAGGGGAGAGAACGCATCACTGATGAGAAGTCAGGGCGGCAAGTAATGAGGTGAACTGACAAAAAAATTGCTAAAATTCATCGAATTGTGCGTCAAAATCATCGGCTGACTGTAAGAAGCATAGCAGACCAAGTAAAAACTTCAGTAAAGAAACCATTAGGAAAATCTTAACTGAAAATCTTGGCATGAGAAAGGTGTGTGCAAAAATGGTCCTGAAGGAGCTCACTGATGAACAAAAACAAAGGAGAGTTGAAGTTTGCCAAGACCTTTTGGAGAGGCAAGACAATGTTTTGGGCCGTGTTATCACTGGTGATGAAAGATGGTGTGCCAATACAACCCTGAAACAAATGTCAAAGTGCACAATGGAAGTCAGCCAGTTCTCCACGACCAAAAAAGTTCCGTCAGTCCAAATCAAGAGTCAAAACGATGTTGCTAACCTTTTTTGATATCAGAGGGATTTATTCATTATGAATTTGTACCAACTGGACAAACAGTTAACCAAGTTAACTATTTGGAAGTGCTGATAAGGTTGCGTGAAAAAATTAGACACCCTGAAATTTTTGCCAACAGTTCATGGCTCTTGCATCACAACAGTGCACCAGCTCACATGCCACTGTCTGTGAGGGAGTTTTTAGCTAGTAAACAAATAGCTATATTGGAAAACCCTTCCTACTCACCTGATCTGGCCTCCATGACTTCTTTTTTTACCCGAAGATAAAGGAAATATTGAAAGGAAGACATTTTGATGACATTCAGGACATCAAGGGCAATATGACAACAGCTCTGATGGCCATTTCAGAAAAAGAGTTCTAAAATTGCTTTGAAGTGTGGACTAGGTGCTGGCATCAGTGCATAGCTTCCGAAGGGGAGTGCTTCGAAGGTGACCGTAGTGGTATTCAGCTAGAGGTATGTAGCACCTTTTGTAGGATGAGTTTGTGAACTTACTTATCTGACCTCGTATACCATTTAAATTTTAGTGGCTATTTCCCCCAATTTATATTTATCTCTTAAGAACTATTTTTAAGAAATTTACTTTAATGTTTTCACATTTTACAAAACTTATCTTCAAACTGAGCCTTTCTGAAGTCAGTTTAGGGGCATTTATAATGAAGTGCAAACTTATTACCATTTAGCTTCCTTTTCATGAAAGGATTACTTATCTCTTAAGCAATTGAGTTGTACAATTATATGAAAATGTATTTTATTCATAACATGTCAGCCATGTTAGACACTTAAGAATGTTGTTGGTTGCAGGTGGCTCGAGTCTTTTATTACCTTTGTGTCGTTTCGCTGCAGTATGTGGCTCCTCTGGTAATGCTGCTTCACACCACTCTGCTTTTGAAAACATTAGGTAGGCATGCCCTGGCAACTGGGAAACATGTTGTTTTATTTTCTACCTGTAATTACTAATGCTTTTTGTTACCTACAAAGAAATATGCCTCTTATAATAGTTTCTCTCTTTAAAAGTTTTAAGAGGAAACATGGGAAACTTTTAGCTGTAGAAGTTGACTCCTCATCTTGATTTTGAAAACTCAGGCCCATATGGTTTTAAAATGTTATGCTTTACTTATAAGAATTGTTTGCTAAACGTTAATTTCCAAATTTCACTAAATAACTTGAGTGAGCACTGTTCATCTTACTCATTTTGTGGTATAAAAGGATGATTTAAGATTTTGTTAGTGCCTAACATTTAAATTATTACAAGGTACTTGTAAACGTACATGAATTACAGAATCCTTTGGTGAGTTCTACTGTATAGATAACTTATGTTGAAAAATGAAAGATTTCTCCGTGGAAGAACCAAGTTCTATAAATGTTCTCTAAGCTATCAAGCCCTTGTGTGGTGTTATCCATTACTGTATTGATCATTTCCCTTGGTACCAATGTCGGGGGCAGGGGGTGATAAGAAGCTAAAGGAACTTAAAGTATTATTTGGGTAGGTTTAGTAGATACCATAGAGCTAATATTAAATGTAAATGTCCTTTAGGAATCTATGAAACATAAGGAGTAGCTCAATTGTAAATTATGTGACTCATATCCTATCCAACATTGGAAAGTATATGATGAAAAACTTTCTGGAAACTATTAATAGTCTCTCACATTGAAATCATAGATGGTTTCTGAGGAAGAAATTTACTCTGATATTCTAGAGGAAGAAAAGAATTCTAAGAAGTTATTGAGTCTCCCTGCCATTCAATAGAAGTAGTTGATTCATGTATTATACAAGGAAAAATTGTTTTTATTATTTTATCTGACTTTATGCAGTTATTAAAAGTAAATTAGACTTGTAGCTTTTATCTGTACTTTTACTGAAGAGGCCAGATTGTAGTCTGGTTAAGTGAATTTTTTAACAAGTATGTAGAAAGATTATTATTTTACTTCATTTTAAATATAAACACTAAATTTTGTATTCTTAATTTCAAATATAAGTTACGTGATTTATTTATTTTTTTAATAAGAAGCTTTGGAATTAGTTAATCTTCAAGTTTTATTTGTGTCTTGAATTTTTAGGTAATCATTCCTGGGGCATTTATCCGGAATCTGTATCTACCTTGCCAGTGGATACTAGTCTGCCCTCCAATTCTGTTTACTCTGAATTATCCTCTGCTGATTTGAAGACGAAGGTAACTGTTACACAAATAACAGTGGCGCTGAGCAGCTTAAAAAACATTTTCAGTCCTCTGCTTTTTCGAGGACTTTTGTCTTTTCTGACCTGGTGGATTGCTGCTTGTCTCTTTTCTACAAGCCTTTTTGGGCTTTTCTACCACCAGTATCTCACTGTGGCGTGACTCGCGGGTAACAAAAAAGATATCCAAGTCACACTTTGGATTCAGATATTTGTGCCCTTGAAGGGCTGACAAAAACCGGAAGAAAGCAAGTACAAAGGAAAAAAAACCATATCAGAATATCTTGTTTGAAATGCTTCCTCTGTATTCTCAGGGTGAATTAATGGTGTAATATGTAAAACTACAGAATAGATTGTTAAGTGCTATACTGTGGCATTGGAATTTTAACTCCTTGTATTAACTGATGTGAGAGGGCTATCCACAGGGTAATACTTCTGATTACCTTGGTTTACAGACACCTCCAGCAGTCTTTGAAAGTTTTCATATAACTCCAGTTATTGATTGATTACTCTTAATGGTATTAAGGTACTTTTAATATTCATGTGGCTGCCTATAGAACAGTCTTGAAACTGAGCCATGTTTTAGAGGGGGGAGGAACTAACGTCGCTTCTGTTGGTAATTGTTAGTCACTCTTCAAATGACAACAACAATAAATCCAACAGAAATGAAGAAATAGCTACTGTATATTACAGTAAAGAAAGTTGCATAGTAATTTTAAATTTAATGGAGATGTACATGCTTAATACCTATAAGTACTGCTGCTTGACTGAGAGTAGCAAGAGTATCATTTTAAAATGTATTCTATCCAACCTGAAGGATCTTTAAAAATGATTGGCTATATGAACATTTGCAATCTTGCTGTTAGGTTTGGGCCTCGCATATTTTATTTTATTTTATGATCCTAAATAGTTCTTTTTAATAATCTAAAAATATTTATCAATGTTGATCAAACTTTTAAAAAGTTCCTTTGTAATCCTGCTGACTACTTGTATGTATTGTATATATTATATATTAAATATATAATATATTGAGATTATAAAAGATGAAAATATTGGATCCTTATAATATTTTAAGTTGCTGGATGTATGTTAAAACATGATTGAATGAGATGTATTTGTATCTAGAGATTTTCTTTCTTTTTGGAATGAGATTAAAATACATTTTGAAAGTTCATTAGAGCAAGCCATTTATTTGTGTTGCCTGTGTAAGAGTAGTTATATTTTATAAATAGATGATTTCTCCCAAATGAAAATTCTTTTTCTTTCATTTTCAAAAATCAGAACCTTTTCCACTGTAAACATACTTACAGGTATCATTTAAATCCATGTTAATTAGGACTTGTTTTACATTTAGTGTCTAGAATTGGAAATGTTAAATTTTATAGTCCGGAAATAAATATAATTTGAAAAATTTAAACGAAATTTTAAAAAATAGTAAAATTATTTTTCATGCTTTTTACATCTAAACCCAAAATGAAGTGTTACAGTTTTAAAGGGAATGGATATGAGATAAACATGTTTGTTTGTTTTTCAACAAATGGTGGCATTTATAAATAAATATTCTTCCATATAACTATCTTTAGAGGCTATATATTATATTTCAGCGCTGTTGTCACTACTGAAAGCAATTTTGAAACTTCTTTTGGAATGACTTTCAAGACTAATGGTTCACTTTCATTTGAATAATCTCAATGCAACAAATTCCTATCTTTTAGTGTAGATTAAATATTTTAGAGATAGCTGCTATTTTAAAAGTCTGAATAATAAGATAAGTGTTTAAGTTGGAAAAACTCTGGTTGAAATGAATTGTGACTACAGCCTAATGATGCTTCATGTGTATTTGCAAAAGAAGCATTCATTCCAAATATAGCTGGAGATATATCAGCATCACTAAAATAAGTATCTTATAACAAGATTACAGCAAAGTATAACATTTTATGTGAACGTTCTCACATGTTGGACTTGAAACGAATCTCACCTGGTATTTGTAACCATTCTTATTTAAGGAACTATGTTTTTAAAATTATAATTAAAGTTATTTTGAGTTTCAAAGATTGTACAGTGAATTTATGTGGGGAGGAAAATAGGCATAGAATTATTTGATGGAATAACATGTATTTCTAAAATACTATTGACTCATACTTTTCAAACTTGAATTCTCCCTAAGTCTACTGAACTTACACAAGCTGCACATTAATTTAAGAGCTGGGTTTGGTTTCTTGTTTTGTTTGTTTGTTTAGCCTTTTAAAGCAAATTTGAAGAGAATGATGATGATAACTACTAACTGGTTTATTGATGCATCTTGTCTTTGTACCAAGAATTATGTTCTTTAAGTGCAAAAGGGTTCTTTATGTAAACCAAATATTTTAAAATTCAGATATAATTGACATATAACATTGTATTAGTTTTAGATGTAGAACATGGTTTGATACATGTATGTGTTACAAAAGGATTCCAAATAATATTTTAATAGCCTAAATTAAATCAGTAGGATTGTTTTATTTTTCATATTAGACTCTAGTCAACATAGTATGCTTCAGAGGTCAGTTACTTTTATTATATATTTTTGCGAAATTAACTGGGAACCCTTATAATCTTATTTTGTATGATTTGTGGAATTTTATTTAATAATTTGTTTGTTTCTTCTCCCCCTCCCTGCCCATTGCACTATAAAAATCAGAGCTCTATTTTCCCTCCTCCCGCCACTGGTTTGTCTGAAGTGAAAAGCATATAATTTTATCTTAATATCCCTATACATGTTGATTATCTTTGGTATTTTCCCCAGAATTCCAATTGCTGTGTATAAATGACCACTGCATCCAAATAGAATGGGCTCATTGTCTTATTGTTTCTGATATAAATATCATTGATAATATAGTAACATTTCTTCCTGAGTTATGATTCAGAAGAGATATTCATCCATTAATGGAATTGGTAGGTCCAGGAAGCAATAAGTAGAATTCATTACGAAATCTATAATTGAAACTTCACTGGATAGATTTTATTCTTTCAAATGAAAGCTTAAATTCTCAGTACTGCAAAGCATGGGGTCTAACATTCTCTGAATTCATACATACTTTCTGAGCCATCTCATAATTGAAAATGGTCTATCATGGTAGTATATGACTCTATTCAGCAAAATAAAGCTAAGTGATTTTTGAATGTGGATCATCTTGTGTCTTCACAGAGCTTTAGGTAGCTTAAAGAATCAGATTTAAACACACTTGTGATCTTAGCGTTTGAACCCAGTGTGTCAAATAGTCATACAGTCTCATCTTTTAACTCCCACTCATCTCATTATGTCTATACCTTGGGTTTATAGCTGTGCTTGTTATATGCCATGCATACTTTGGCATGAGCACTAAGGATGGTCAGGCTAATGTCACTCTTTCCCTTCTCTAAAATTATAAACATTTTCACTTATTTTTGTGTATAAGAGAAAAAGTAAAACCAGATACAGCCTGTGTATATGCTTGTCTTTTGTTTTTAAGGGACTCCTTTAGCTATAAACGATTTATGTTAGATGGGCCTGTCTTTAATGGATCAGAGAGTTTGTATTTTTCTTATTTTGGTTTGGTGGTTTAATTTTTTTTTTTTAATAATTGCCTATATGTGGTTACTCCACTCTTTTCTCCCATTTCACAAAAGACTATTCAGTATCTTAAATGATATAGCAGCATAATTTTGTGGACAGAACGTTAATTTAAGAATCAAGAAACATCTCTTCTCATACCATTTCTGCCTATAATTAGCTATTTTTTGCACTTTATAATTCAACCCATACTAATTAAATACAACTGAATTATCACTGTTGACCTCAGTTTTATCATATGTAAAATAGAACTTACATTAAATGTATGACTACATATTTCTAAATCTGTAGATTTCTCTTTGTGTTAACATGAGAAAAATGAATTGCTATTTTTGGCTTCAGGAGTGGCTTCATGTTAGTTAGAAGACATTCACATATTGTTAATTGAAAATGCCTTCAAAAGAGTGTTTTCTCCAGAAATATTTTGGTTTGTTCTCATTTCATTATTTGTACAATAAATATTTGAGTGCCTATAATGTTCCAAAGACTGCCCTAGATACAGCAGTGAACAAAACATCACAATCCCTGCCTTCCAGGAGTTTAGAGTCTAGTGGGGGAGTGCAGATATTACACTAAGATGAATATGAGTCAAATATAGGATACGTTAGTGATAAGATCTGATTAGTGGAAGGTGGAGGTAATCAGGGAAGGGGGAATATGAAAAATAAAGTTAAATTTTTAAGTAGAGCATCAAGAGAAAGCCTTGCTGAGAAGGTGATTTCTGAGTATAGTAATAACTTGAAGGAAATGAGCACCATCGTACTTTTCTTTCTTAATTGTATCACGGTAGTTCATTGGTGGACAAAACACCCTGATTGCATGGACTTTGCTAATTGTGAGGTCAATAAAGGAATTTTTAAAACGATGACAGTATTATATAGTCCCCTATTCAGTTGTTGTACAGAAAGGATTCTAGCCATCGAATTAAATGTTTGCTAATGAACAGTAAAAGAGCATGCAACAAATATAATCTCATGAGTCAATTTTTATAATTTCTTTGTCAAGTACTTTTTAATTTAACTTGGACGTGTTTACATTTTATTTCAGTGTAGAACCTTTAAAGACCCAGAGGGTTTCAAAAGAGTTGTAAAACCCTAGAGCAATATGATATGTCTATTTGGCAGACAAATTTTACCCACCGCTCTTTAATCTGTCAGATAATCTGTTACACAAAGGTAATTACTCAAAGGACAACATGACTAAGGACAAATTTGGATTAATACATCAAAATTTTAAGTATATAACAATTTGAATATATTAAGTATTAAGTATTGTTGAAGTATAAAAAGTGAAGGAGATGTACTTTTTTAAATAGTACTCTACAAATTTTAGCTTTAACATCTATTTTGTTTATTTGGGATGCATTTTTCTTTTTGTAATTTTATAGTATAAGAATTTATACTTATAAATAGAAAATTCTAAAAGACTAAACAAATGAAACCATGTTAGTAGAATTACGTTAAACAAGTAGCAATGATAAGACATAGAAATTACTGTAATTGTGTTTATATGCATATTTACTTGTTCTTTCATTTCTAGTTTTAATGGTTCTTTAGACCATGAAATGTAATTTTTTTCTACATATTTAAATTTTTATTATAGTAGGTGGTCTGCTTACCTGTTTTGAATAAGTGGCTGATGTCTAAAGTTGATAATTCGTCAACTGAATAGTCTGTTGAAACCAAATATCAACATGAGAAAGAACTGAACTATAAGGAATAATCCCAAAAAATTTGTTTAAAAATTTTAATTATTAAAAATACTTAATTTAGGGGCCGGCCGAGTGGCGCGATGGTTAAGAACTGGCTTGGGACGCTAGAAGGCCCCGGTTCGGATCCCACATATGAGGGCCAGTGACACTGCCCTCTACAGCTGAGATGCTGAACAACAGCTCAACCTGGAGCTGGGCTGCTGTGAGTAGCCGGCGACGGTGTAGGCTGCAGCCCCAGCTGCAGTGGGTTGCCATGGGCTACCATATGTAGCCAGCAGCCAGTGTGAGTGGCCCTCAAGCCGCCGTGAGCGGCCGTCCAGAAGCCGGCGACTGATCTGCCTCACTTGGGAAGAGCGCAATGATGGTGCCAACTTGGGCCAGTGAAGCAACGTCCTCCACAACTAGACTGAAGAACAAAAGGATAGCAACTTATCTGTTCCCCTTCCCCCAATTCCCCAGCACTGTTCCCATCCCCCCAATTCCCCAATAAAAATCTTAAAAAAACAAAACAAAACAAAACTTAATTTACTAGTAAAATTTTAAAAGCAACATTGCAACAATGGGGGAAAGCAGAGTCATTTTAACTATTGGCAGTAGAATAATTGTATATGCACATTTTAATGAGCCTCAATCCCTACATCATACTACACACAAAAATTCAGGGGGGACCATAGACCTCGTTATAAAAGCTAAAACCATAAAGTTTTTAGAAGTCATAAGAGAATATTTGCTGATTTTAGGGGTTGACAGATTTCTGAGGACACATGTAATCATAAAATTTATTTTAATGATGAAAACAATTTCATAGAAATCAAAAACTTCTCATCAAAAAAAACCCCTGTTAATAAGACATCATAACTTGAGATAAAATATTTGCAAAACCTGAGACAAAGGACTGTTGCTCGGGATATAGACACTTTACAGTTGACCAAAAGCACAGGAAAAGGTGCTGAACCTGAGCAATTAATACGATGGACCTTGTTAGAGTTTTCATTTGTTCTTGGACTGAGTTCCTTGAGGTTCTTAGATCCCTGGGTTTTTATCTCAGGTCGAGTTAAAGACTAATTTTTCCATCCTGAGGAAAGGAGTAGAAATGCAGTTGCAGTGCATTGTTGGATTTTACAATAATTTTTTTGACAGCTCTTTGTGCAGAAGAACATTGAAAGAAAAGGGTGTTAGATTCTTAAAAGTTAGGATGGTTACATAAAATGTTAAGTAATAGCACTACCTGGATTAAGCATAAAAGGATTTCTAATTACACGATCAGACATATGCAGTAAATTTGATAATCGTTTTCTTTGTCTCTAAGTATTGATTCTGCTTGAGAATATTAAAATTCTTGGCAGAAGTAGTGGATTTCAATTTTAGCATTTTAAGTAGATTATTTTCTGGTCTTGTCACTCCATTTGAGAATTTAGAAGTACTGTGTTTATAATTACTCAGCTGTATTTGTTGCTGGCTTGTAATACAATAAAAAATTTTTTTGTCATTATTTAAATTGAATTTGTCCCACAACTCATTGACACTTCATTTTTTTTTCCAGTTTTCTTTCTGTGCTTTATTTTGGGATAGTTTTTATTGCGATGTCTTGAAGTTCACTAATTTTTTGTGTCATGTCTAATCTGATGTTCAACTTATCTAGTGTATTTTTCATCTTAGACCTTGATTTCTTTAATCTCTAGAACTTGAATTTGTATCTTTTTTCATTTCCTCCATGTCTCTCTTTCACATGTTCATATTTTCATCTACTTTCTTTAACATACAAAATATATTTATAATAGTTGATACGTTGTCCTTGTCTACTAATTTTATCTTCTTTGTCATTTGGAACTGTGTGTTGAATGATGTTTCTTCTCATTATGGGTCACATGTATATTCCTGCTTTTTTGTTTTCCTGAAAATCTTTGGATGATAGGCACTGAATTTTGCCTTGTTGGGTACTAGATGTTTTTGTACTTTTTAAAAATATTCCTGAGCTTTGTTCTGGAATGAAGTTAACTTACTAGGAAACATAGGAGATGGTTTTGATTCTTTCAAGGCTTACTTTGAAGAGCAGCCTTTAATTGGGTACTAATTTTTACCCACTACTGAAGAAATAAATATTGTTCTGAGTACCCCACCAGTGCCCCAAGTATTACGAAGTTTTCTCACTTTGTCTGTTTGAGTCCCAAGGATTGTTCTACCTGTTCCTTTCTGGTGGTTCTTCACCCAACATTGGGAAGTTCCTCAGATGGATCTATAAATCAGAGCTCAGCTGAAGACATGAGGGAACCCTCTGCCAATCTCTACAGCTCTCTCTGCAGTCCTTTCTGATACTCTTCTCACCAGATTCTCAACTCAGTTTCAGATCTCCCCTGTGCTATGGCTTAGATACTTCAGTCAGTAAGCTGGAGCAGTCAGTGTTCACTTCATAATTTGCAAGAATCACTGTCCTGTGCTGCCTGTTCAATATCTGCAAACTTTTTTATGTATTTTGTTGAGTTTTTTTAGTTCCGTAAGATGGAAGAGCACGTGTGGTCCCTATTAACTTTATTTGGGTGGGGAGTGGAAGACCTCAATTTTTCCAGCTTTTAATTTTTTACCAGAGTCTTTTTGGCCCCCACCAAGAGTCTGTTCAAAGATGGGCTTCTATTCACTTATTATTTTCAAAGGTGTGTCACTCAACATCATGTAGCATCAGGGAAATGCTAATTAATACCACAATGAGATACCACTATATACCTACCAGAATGGCTAAAATTAAAAACTGACACCAAAATGTTGACAAGGATGTGAAGCATCTGGAACGCTCATACGTTGTGGTACAGCTACATTAGAAATAATATAACCACTTCATGAGAAGTTCTAATATTTCGTATAAAACTAAAAATAACTTGCTCAACAACCCAGCAATTCTATACTTGTTTACCCAAGTGAAATAAAAATGCATTTGCAAAAAGATTTGGTAAGTATATTTATAGCAGCTTTATTCTTAATAGCCCCAGACTGGGAACAGCCCAAGTGTCCCATCAGTGTAGAGTAGATCAATGCACTGGTGTATGTGTACAATGAAAAACTACTCGGCATAGTAATACATGCATAGTGACTTCCTTACAAAGAGTACAGTGTTAAAAGGGGGAAAAGTAGCTAACCTTAACAGTGGAGAAACCTGACAAACATCACCTCAGTCAAGTGATTAACATGAGCTGTAGATTACATTAATATAATGTGATAAGAATGGCACTTGACCTCAGTGGTCTTCCCCAAAGCCCATAACACCTTTCTAATCACGAGAAAACCATCAGAAAATTGGCAGCTGAGAGAATTTGCAAAATACCTGACCAGTTCTTCTCAGAACTTGCAAGAATACCAAAATAAGGAAATTCTGAGAAACTGTTATAGCCTAGAGGAGACTAAGGAGACATAAAGACTAAATGTAATGTATCCTACATGGGATTCTGGAAGAGAAGAAGGACTTTAGGTAAAAACTAAGGAAATCTGAATAAACTATGGACTTAGGTAGTAATGTATCAGTATTGGTTCACTAGTTGTGATAAATGTGCCATGCTGATGTAACATGATGATTAACATAGGAGCAACTGAGTATGGGGTGTATAGAGCTCTCTCTACTAACTTACAAATTTTTCTGTAAATCTAAAACTATTCTAAACATTTATTTTAAAAATACATATGAAGTTTATCGTTGGGTTATTAAAATTTTATAAATATTAGAAGCCAGAATGCCAAGTGAATGAGAACAGAGCTCAGGTTCTGAATATAGTGGAATATTTGCTCTTCTGCAGCCAGATAAGGAGACTAGGACAATGTAATATGTTTTCATGAAGCAAAATTAATACAATTGAAAGGATTGTTCTTTAAGATTGTTTCTAGAGTTTGTAATGTTAAAATCTTTTGCTTTGAAATGATGCTCGTAGTAGATTTGGTGTACTATAATAAAATACTCCTGCAATAAAAAGTTGATTATTCCTGAAATCAACAAGTCTGAGTGCTAGAGCCTTGACCAATTCCTGAAAACTTTCAGAAACTTGCTCCTGCTGGGTAGAGCCAACATACTGTTGCTTTGTGGCGTTTCTCTTAAATCCACCTCTACATATTTTTAAGACTCTAGATTAGATGGGTTTCTGATACTTTCTGGCACCATTAAGCAAAGAAAATAAAAGCAGAAGAATCAAGTAAAATGAAAGCAAGGATTTCCCACAATCTCATTTGGCATCCGGTGGTAAAAGGAAATGCCAGGATCTTCCACAATTCAGAATCCAAGAAAAGAACTCATCACTTTATGTCTTATCAGTGAGGTAGAAAATGAAGACCCTGGAGAGTATGGTGCCCTCAGGGCAATGGATTCAGAAGGTGAGTGGTAGAAATCTCCATAATGGAACCCAGAAAGGTTCATGGGTTTTTGTGTTTTACGGTGGAGTGAACTGGGCTGTTTTCTTCCTAGATTGCAAGAGTTGGAACTTCTGCTGACTAACCTTTTGAGGTTATCTGATAATTTAAACTTCTACCAACTTCTGCAACTGATATTTCCTTGTGTGGTAACAGTTGAGTTAAAAAACCAAGGCCAAGTTCCAAGTGTTTTCATTGCTAATCATACCTCTATAAACTAAGTGTATGTTTTAGTGATGTGTATCCTTCATTCAAGTGTGCATTAGCTTTTGGAGCAAACACTTATTAATAGTTACTATTTGCCACTGTAATGTATGCTGTGCATTTAAGTGTGAACAGAGAGTCTACTCTGAAGCAGCTCAACCTACTTAAGACTTGGTTGGCATACGGAGTGTTAAATAGTTTGTTGAGTAATGTAAATTTGGTTTTCAGGGAAAATTTTTATTTAAAGATTTTTATTGGGGACTTGGGGGAGGGAAACAGACAAGTTGTTGTCCTTTTGTTCTTCAGTCTAGTGTGAAGGATGTCGCTTCACTGGCCCATGTTGGTATTGTGATCATTGCACTCTTCCCGGGTAAAGCAGTTGCTCACCTGGCTGTTGGACGGCCACTCATGGCAGCTCATGAAAGCTCACACCGGCTGCCAGCCAGCCAGCCCCAGTGCAGCCTTTGCCATCGCCGGCGACTCACAGCAGCCCAGCTCCAGGTCAAGCTGTTGTTCACCATCTTAGCTGTAGAGGGCGCAGCATCACTGGCCCCATGTGGGATTTGAACTGGGGCCCTGCTGCTCAGAGCTGGCATCCCAAGCCAACTCCTAACCAATGTACCACTTGGCTGGCCCTAGGGAAAACTTTATAAAGGACAAAAGCTGCCTTGAAAGTTGGAGTTTGTGTGGCTGAATCTTTGAATATTAAGAAAATGAAGATGTTAGGAGTTATCAGTACTCATAATGTTAAGAGTAATCAAGGCAGAAACTTCAAATTTAGCAGTTGGAATAATATTGAAAGGAAAGTTATACTCTAGAATCATAGATGTGGGGAAAGCAATATGAAACATTTAAACCACTAATTTAGAAGTCTGAGAATCTGAATTACAAACACTTTGAGCAGGGTTCCTTATTCATAAGATAAAGGGGAAAAATAGATGGTCTATCTCAGTCTCCTTCCTAAAATTCTTCATCTTTGTAGTTGCTAATGAAACAAAGCAGAAAACACTTAAGTCGATAGAGCATACATTTATCCAGAGACAAAGCTAGAGGAGCCTAGAGGTGGGGTTCAGATTAGAGACAGTGGAGGAAGGGATGAGTTTTGTTTTGCAGAGAGGAGAAGCCATCTTACAGAGTCCACATTCAGCCCCAAGGCAAAAATCATGTGATGGTCTCAGAAGAAGAAAATTATTTGTCACTAGGCAAAATGAAGAAAGGTGTGGCAGCTGTTTTTCTGAATCTGTCAATTTTAATATTTGCAGTTGTTTAAGATGGCTGACTCAAACTCAGACTTCCTCCTCGGTTGCACTGCTCCCGAGGTTGGATGGTGTTGGAGTGCCTGGGGCTTCCAGCTAAGGGGAAGTTGAATTACAGAAACATGTCATTCATTCAGAAACATGTGAGGTATGTTTATGTATTTTACTGTCACTGCTGGCCATCCAAGTATAGGACTAGCTTCTAGAATATTCCTAACTCCCCTTGTGCTGACTCATCCAGCATCATGTAATGAGGTGCTGGGCCTGAGATGTGTCAACTGAAAAAATTACGTTATTTTCCCGGATTTTGTAGCATCTATATTTCCAATGTTATAATGATGTGTTTTGATGTGATTTTCATTCGAAGTAACTATCCACTTTTTAACTTAATTTTATATACATAATTACATATTTTTTCTTAAAGAGAATCCCCCTAAATTGTTTGTTTCAGGATCCACAAAACCCGAATCTGCCCATGTTTAATTCACCTAATGGGACTTGAACTCATTCACCCTTCTGCTCCAATAATCAGTCAGTCAAACAACAATAAATTTGTTCATCTGGCTGCTGATGGCACAGAAATATAAGAAGGTAAATTTTTTATTTTGCGTTTCGACACGCAAACCTTTAAAAATTAACTGCCTGGTTGTGGTAGTGTTTTCACCTGCCTTATGTAACCAGTTCTAAATTCTGTCTACCACATATTTCATGTTTTGTTTAATACTGAGAGGATGAAAGGCACAGTCGTGATTCTAGGATGAGACTACATTGTCACCCAGGAGGTAAGTAGGCCAGAAAAGGGAGACTGAGACCTTAGAAAGCTTTGCCCAGCCACATCCATCTTAATCGTAAGCCTGACAGTTACAAACAAGCTGTGGACAAAAGGAACCATTCCTCAGTAGTGAACTTAGAGCCTCCAGTGACCCTAGAAACTAGGGTGGGTTTTAGGAAGCTGCCTCCAGAGACCACACAGCAAGAGGATAACTTTAAAAATAATTCTGTAAGCCTCCTGAGGGGTATGGCAGCTTTCCTAGACTTGATTTTTCTCAGATGAATGGGAAAATTGTTAAAATGTTTGGCATGTGGAGGAAGCTGATTGGACAGATTGAGGCCCAGTGTAAGGAGGTTTAGGTGTGTGAGTTTTGAGAGCTTCTTTGTAAGTAAGAATATGTAAATGAAAGGATCTAGGGAAGGTAAGACACATTGATTCAAATCCCAGCTATACTACTTGATGTGGCCCAGTTTCCTCTGCTGTGTTATGAGGATAACTACCTTCCATACAGGTTGTCATAATAATAAAACTGAGGTAATCTGTGACGGTCAGAGATCAGTTCATAATCTGGGACACACAAATGACCTTGAGAAGGGAGAGTGCTCAGCAGACTCCTTAAACTTCATGCAAATGTTTGTGTGGGTGAACATTTTGAGAAAGTGGTTCCTAAATGTTATCCAATTCTCAAAGAGATCTGTGACTAAAAATAGGTTAATCATTGAAGTAAGAGCTCATTTATGTTCGAAAATCAATTGCAAAGGGAAAGGTCTGATATTCTTAGAAGTAAAATAATCATCAAAAAGTAAAAGAGCTGGGAAAGAAGACCTAAAGTGAGGTTATAATGGGAAAGTAATCAAATTGACATTGATTGTAAAGTAATTACACATTTGTACGGATACTCAGTACTATCCTTACTTTGTAAATATATTTCTGTTTCTGTGATGAAGAGTATAAAATATTTTCCTCTTTTTCATGCCATGAAAATATGGTTGATATTTTCAGTGCAAATAATTTTAAAAAGCATTGGAATGGGAGTTTTAAAATGAAGGACATAGTCCTGGCCCTATACCTTAAAAATTCTGTGAATTTTGCAAGTTATTTACCTCAGTTTCCCCAAGTGTAAAATAGTGATAAACAACTTCTCCTTAGCAACGTTTTAAAAATTGACTAAGTGAAAATATGTTGAATTTCTTTGAGGGAAGGAACTATTTAAAATAAAGGTGTTAAGCCATATTTTTTTTTCAAATTTAATGTATGCACTTTAACAATGATATCTCAGGAAGTTTAGTTTAATCATTTATTGAGCTTAAACTATTGGAATCTGTACTTTAAGGTCTTTTGGTATTGATGGTGGACATAATAAATAATCACTTTCTTTGCATGTCTAGTGTCTTTTGGACAGCTGTATCATCCCAGTGATACCCTATTGCCAAAGTCCAAAATCCCCAAGTCCTGCAGCACATACTCATTCATCGTCATCCAGCTAATCCTGTGCATCATTGTATCCTTAGCACCTTCTCAAGGGAGCCTATCCCTTATAGTTGAACAGCTTCCTCTCTTGCATTTGTAATTGCTTGTTCAACTCTTATTTTCTCTGCCAGACTATAAGCACCAGGTGGCAAGAACTCAGTTTTTCTTTCTACCTTATCCCTAGAACTTAACAAGTAGTCTGTTTGACAGCAAGCCCTTAAAAAAAAAAGATTATTATTATTATTAGTTATTTTAAAGCTATCTTAAATTTACAGCTAAGTTGCAAGTACAGTACAAAGGACGTTTTTTAAAAAAAAATTTTGCTGGGCTACTTGATAGTGATTGTTCGCAAAATGACCTCTTCACTACCTGTGACTTTACTGTGGTATCTTGACAAACAAGGACATTCTCCTATGTAATCACAATACAATCATCAAAATCAGGAATTTTATACTGAGACATGACTTCCATCTAAACTTGAGACCACAGTCAAGTTTTGCAAATTGTCCCAATAATGGCCTTTATTGTAATCCAGTGCAGGATCAGTCACTGAATTAAGTTATCATGTCTCTATTCCAGTCCTTCAGTCTGAAATAGCTCCTTCATTTGTTCTTGGCTTTCGTGGCCTTAACCATTTTGAAGACTTTATGTCAGTTATTTTATAGGATGGCTCTCAATTTGGATTTGTCCGATGTTTTCTTACGAGTAAATTCAGGTTATTGAATTTTGGCAGGGTTATCACAGACGTGACACCTTGCTTTTCTCATTGCATCCTATCAGCTGACACACAATTACTAAAGATGTTTCACTTTATCCCTCGATTAAGGTGGTGTCTGCCACTGTAAAAATGTTCTTCATCCTTTTTAATAAGTATTTTGTGGAGAGGTGCCTTGAAACTAAATATCTTGATTCTTACTAAATGTACAATTCTCTAATTTCTTTAAATCATATGAACTCATGTTTATTAAATGGGTCATTATCTGTCACTATCATTTACTTTGATGCTCATATTGTCCCCCATTTTGCCAGTAGAAGTTCCTTCAATGACCTTTTGACATGTCCCATTATTTTTTGAGCACGTCCTTACTTTCCAGCACAGCAAGACACCCCAGATTCATATTGCATTTTCCCTCATCTGGAATCATTTCTCTAAGAAACCCTAGTTTCCTTTAATGGAGAATGGTATTTAGAAATCATGAGTTGTACATTTAGGTATGTTTATTGCTTTTGGATTGCCATTGTTCCCAGACCCTCTCAGTGAGAGTGGACAGAGCTATGAAATACTCGTATATGAATGCACACACACTCACATGACACATACATGAAAACATGCAGGCACACATACACACATTTGCAATTATATTGGTCTTCATATCCAGCAATATATATTGACAGACATGGGGCTGCCCCTCCCCCAACCATGGATACTTTTCTCAGCCCACCTGATGCTCTAAAGACTGCATTGCTCGGATGCTCAGAAAGAGGAAGGTAGCAAGGATTACATTTTAAATGTCTGAATAAAAACTAACCAGATGTTATTGACTTTTGTTTCAAGTTCCTCCATGTTTTATCTCTATTTCCAGACTAGTCTACATTTCTCTGGGAATATGATAGGGAGAGTTCTGCATCATAGGAAGAAGGATATGAAAAGAGTCAGTGCTTTTTTTTGTCAAAAGTTTTTGTATTCGTTTAGCTCAGTATTTCTCAACTGGAGCACTGTTGGCATTTTGGCAGGATATTCTTTTTTTTTTTTTAAGATTTTTATTGGGGAATTGGGGGGAGGGGAACAGCGCTGGGGAATTGGGGAAAGGGGAACAGACAAGTTGCTGTTGTTTTGTTCTTCAGTCTAGTTATGGAGGCCGTTGCTTCACTGGCCTAAGTTGGCACCATCATTGCGCTCTTCCCAGGCGAGGCAGATCAGTCGCCGGCTTCTGGACGGCCGCTCACTGCGGCTGCTGGCCGCTCACGCTGGCTGCTGGCTACACACGGTAGCCCATGGCAACCCACTGCAGCAGGGGCTGCAGCCTACGACCGTTGCTGGTGACTCAGGGCAGCCCAACTCCAGGTTGAGCTGTTGTTCAGCATCTTAGCTGTGGAGGGCAGTGTCACTGGCCCTCATATGTGGGATCCGAACCGCGGCCCTCTGGCGTCCCAAGCCAGCTCTTAACCATCGCGCCACTCGGCCGGCCCTTGGCAGGATATTCTTTATTGTAAGATGGTCCCACATGCTTTTAAGATGTTTTGTATCTTTGACTCCCCCACTCACTGTTGCCATCAGAGCTTCCCCTCCATGCGCCCACTAAAAAAACTTGGAACTAAAAAGCAAGAACAAAGCACTTGTGTGCATTTTCAGCTGCCTCCTAGAAAGCCACCCTTTCCCTACCTGAGAATCCCTGGACCCCTTTGCAGTTTGTAGAATAGCTGTTTCCTAATACATTCTTAGGTTCATACTAGTGATTCACGTGAAAACTCACAGAGAACAGTGTGAGTGTAGAACATTCAGTCGGTTCTACATCAACTGTGTTAGTCTTGTCAAATCAATGCTCTCTTTTTCAATCAATAAAAAATTACATGCTAAAAAAACAGAATAATAATTTGAAGGCTTTGAAGAATTGTTTAAATAAAATTTTACATTTGTTGAAAAAAAATGATATGCTTTTTGGCTTGGTAAATGTCCCCTGTGAATCCTATTTTGGGTTCTGAGGCCTAAAGCCAAATGCTGCTTTGTAAAGAGGTTTTCTTCTCTTGAAATATCCCTTAAATTAACCGAAGTATGTAAGCCATAGATACAAAGCTGTCTGAAGGAACTGGGTTATCATTGTTTAAGGCCCACTGTCATATGTGAAATGGATGCTATTAGCTGTTTAGCTATGTTCATGGGAATGGCAGGTTGTTTGGGTTTAGGCAAGGCAGCTTCTAGTGATGAGTCAGGGCTACCCCAGCAAGACTAAATAGAAAGGAACTGAGGGCCTTCTCTCCAGGCCCACCCATGCCTGTCACACCTGCTAATCTGAAGGCTGTGCTGCCCTTCCCCTGGTTACACAAGGACCGGCCATATTTGCTCAGGGCCCACAGGCTGTTGAAACTAGTTTACCCCCCACCACCCACCTTCACCATTGGTGCAGACAGCACAGTGGGAAGAAACCATATCCTGCAACTAGAGCTATGTTTCTTTCCCACTGTGTCTTAGTTCATTTGGTCTGCTATAACAGAATTCCATAGACTGGGTAGCTTATATACAAACAGCAGAAACTTATTTCTCACTGTCCTGGAGTCTGGATGTCCAAGATCAGGGTTCCAGTATGGTCAATTTCTGGTGAGGGCTCTCTTCTGGGTTGCAGACTGCTGTCCTCTGTCTTCACATGGCAGAAAGGAAAGGAGAGCTCTCTGGGATCTCTTATAAGGGCACGAATCCCACTCATGAAGGCCCCACCTTTATCACCTAATTACTTCCCAAAGGCCCTGTCTACTAATACCATTACATTGGGGTTAGAATTTCAACATACAAATTGGGGGGTGGGGGGAGGCAAACATTAATTCCTTTGCACACTGGGACTCAAAAGAATAAGAGCTTGTTTGTATTTTGCCCTTATGATTTGAGTTCTTTTTTTTTTAATTGGTTACAGGTGTGCAAAACAATGTACTAGATATTTATACCCTCACAAAGTGATAACCCCCCTCCCCCAATCTACTACCCCTCTGACATCGTATATAGCTGTTACAGTTCCACTGACTATTCCTTATATAAACTGTACTCCATATCCTGTGAATATATATAAATGCATATATATATATATATATATATATGTGTGTGTGTGTGTGTGTGTAAAATAGTTGACATACATTATTCAGCTTCAGGTGTACACTGCAGTGGTCAGGAATCTGCACCCTCCACGAAGCGGTCCCCCCAATAAGACAAGTGTCACCCGACACCCTACAAAATCTTCATAACATTATTGAATTCTTTTTTAAGAGTAGAAAAAAATCTAGTTCCATCAACTATACAAATATAGAAAGGGGAAATAAGGTTCACCCCATGCTATGTTTGAAAAAAAAATCACCTTAGCCTTGAGAATAAGCTCTATGAACAGGGGTGCACCTGCCCTCTTTTGGGTAGAACCCATGGCTTACCAAATATGTGAGTGCTCCCCCACACTTCACAGCTCTCTTGGAGTTAGGAGGGGCCATGTGACTAGTGTTCACGACTGTGAGCAGAAGTGATGTGTGTCGCCGCAGCCTCACATTTGTAAGGTTATATTCATTTTTTATGCATGCTTTCAAGGGAACTAAATTTGAGTTGTGCTAAAGCTGGACATAGGATGTTTGTAAGATAATTCCCCACTGTCCCAGGAAATGGAAGACATTACTGCACTGGTTATAACCCCTTAGTTTAGAAACTAATGTGTGGCTTTATTTAGTTTGGGTGTGAACAACTTTGAACCAGGGTTGATATGATCCATTAGCTAGAAGGACCTAATCTGAATGAAATTGATTTAATGATTTAAAGGCAAAAGTAAACTGGAAAACTGAGTCAACAGGACAGTGTTTTAGTGCTCTTCAGTTAGTGGTTTAAACCATAGGAAATTTAAGTCAAAGAGAAAGTCATACACTGTAAAGTGCATAATCCATTATGCGTTATTTCAAGGGCATACCAAGGACTGCATCAGCAGACTCTTTCCGTCACCTATGAGTTGGCCTCTTTCAGTCCATTTAGGATCCTGGACAGATTTAACCTCCCCACACACACACCCTTTAGGGCACCTTACCTCAAACCAAATAATTTTTCATCTGAGAACTCTTGAGATTTTTAATTACTTGGTACAGTTGGAAAATGAAGATTTTTGTATATTATGTCCTTATGACCATTTTTTTTTTGCACTTAGCGAACAACAAAAACAAAGAGAAAAAACACAACAATTTCACACCTAAAGTGGAAGGAGTTGATTACTGTCATTTTGATGATGTGCCTTTTATACGTTTGCAGTGGTTAAGAAAGACTTTATGGTTTGGAGCATGAGCACTTTAAAGTGATTCAAAATTATTGAAGAGCTACAAATTTTATAAAGTGCTTCAATTTGTTACTGACTAGAGCAGCAATGGAACGATTCAGCAGAGCTTTTAGTACTATGCACAGCCTGCAAATGCTCTCCTAATCTTCCCAGGTGTCACTCCTTTACACGTGGGGGCTTGAATGTTCCTGCCCAGAGACACTCCATCGCTCACAGCTGCAGAGCCTCTGTGCTGAGGACCTGTGTGCTACAAAAGCAGCACTCACACAAGGCTATGATCTTGGCAGTACTGCAAACTTCCAAGCAGTCTTCTAGTGTTTGGCTCTGCTAGAATTAAAAACGATTGGTCTGAAAGAGCTACTGGACTATTGGTCACTTAATTTGGTGGCTGGATGGGCGTAGGCACATGGGGAATGGAAAATAAATGGGACAAGCTGACTCAGATACTGCAAAAGGAGAAAATCACCTTTTAGTCCCTTTGAGACGCACAAGAGACGATCATTTACAAAGTTGATGGCTTTGAGAGGCGCTGAAACTTTGTAAAAGCAGGTTTTAATGATTTATTTCTGCGTTGCCATTCACTTGCGTTATTTTGCTGGACCTTGATTTGCACGTTTTAGAGGAACAATAAGTAAGCCCTGCTATGTAAAATGGGGAAAAAATAAGGCATAATCTTTGAAATTTAAAATGACTAGGTGGCTTAGATATTGACTTCTAATACAGGATTCCACTAAAGCACATGTATAATTTTGCCTTTTAAAATGGATTTACACACCTGAGATGCTTCCTGACTAGGACATAGCTCCTCCATGTGATGGCTATAAATGGCACAATACTTCATTTCTTTAGAATTAGCATGTTACAGCTCATTAAGGAGAAGGCAATCTTACATAAAAACAAAGCTAAATGTATAAAAGTCAGTTCAAAGCCGTAACCAATTCAGGCATGGGGGTGGGGCATGTAGCAGGTCTTTGTATGTGACACATTAAGAGTGCCTGGAAAACCTTGGTCTGTATGGTTACCTCACACAGATGACGCTTGCCAGAGCCGAGGTGAGTCCACATTTCCAAGACTCTGACCTCACCAGTGTGCTTTTTATCACCATGCTGTTGATCAATCATTCTATTTAAAAGCATGATGCACCCTTTTAGAAGAGGACTTTGTGTGTTAGAATATAGCTTACAAATTTTAAAAGCAACATGTTATGCCAGTTTTTTTTTAATAAGAAAGAATTTGCATTGCAATTTTTTAATATAATTAAGCGCCCTTCACCCCAAAATTTAAAGCATTTCTCCCCGTCTGGTTGTCCTGGTGGAGTTTCCAGTGAATGCCTCTTATATCATGTAAAAGATGAAACGAGACTGATTTCTGACAAGATCCAGAAGTTCAGAGCCACAATGTGGTAAGGCAGAGAGTCCAGTTCATCATACTTCCTCAAGTAGAACAGTGGAAAGATTATATGTCATGTTAGGATCAGAGATTTCTAGGAAAATAAATCTCTGCTTTCCTTCTCTCCTGAAATGAATGCAGAGAACTTAGAGTACTTGACTATTATTATTTTATCACTTGTTTTATTATTTTCTCCCCTTCTTTCCTTGCTTACATTCTTTCTCCTAATAGTCATGTGAATCCCTATCTTGTTTTTTGAGATGCTGCTTTCTCATAGCAGGAAAATTAGAATTGATGGTGACTCCCACGTCTCTGTTCTGAAGGGCCCCCAATAATACTGTTTCAAATGTGTACAATGACCCATGCTGAGTGTCACAGCCTGTCCCTGGCAGGGCTCTGTTGGGGAATTTCAGCCAGATTCATTTAGTTATGCCTGATCCACTTTGTGGTTTATTTGATTAAAGTGCAATCACATAGATGTTTATAAACAGAACATTAAAATATTCAGGCATTGGGTCTTCATTAAAAGAAATCTTAGCTACAAGTTGAAATTGCCAAAACTTAGTGAAATAATCAGGGATGCAAGATATTTGTCCTTATTTCCAAAGGAGACAGTTAATAGTAAAGGGACATTTGCATATTGAATTAGCTAATATTTTAATTCAGCTCCAAGGCCAAGCAGATATGGTATGAAACTCTAACTGTGCCTCAAGAATATGGTTTTATATACCAAGATGATGATGTCTAAATTTCCATTCAGTAACTTTCTTAGAGTTGATCTAAGAATGAAAGTTCATCTGCCTTCAGTGCTTCTTTATGAAATTATTTTTTTGAATTCTGTAAGTTAGGCATTTGTTTTTAAGTTAAATACATTGAATGAGTTCAAACGTTTAATAAGCTGGATATTATTTTGACTTAAACCTTTATGCCATGGAAAGCTCTTTCCTTCTCATTTCTACCTGTCAAAATCCTATCCTTCATTTTCTACTGGATGTTGCAGTCCTCCTGGCTTAAAGCAATCTTTCTCTCCTTTGAATGCCTATCATTGCACTTGCTCAGGTGACCCCCTATGACATTTATCACACACTGCAGATTCTTATTCTTAATATAGCTTAATAATTTCCCAAACCTAAGTGTCAGTTTCAGAACCTCGTGTGGAAACACATAATTCATTTAGCAATTACTCGATGCCTGTATCAATTGACCGCAATACGAGAGCTATGATAGGCACTGGAGATAAAGTGGTGAAAAACAGACATGACCACAGCCACTGTGGAGATGATCTCTAAGGTGAATAGATTAATTAGGGTCAAACAATGTGGGTCATTTGCAGTAACAAGTCACAAGCATTTGTGACTGTTGTGAGAGCACTGAAGATACTTTTGAAGAAGGATCTAAGATTGTGTTTGTTGATGAGCAGACTTACATCTAGTAATGAAATGCCAATGTTGGTGTGTATGCTTTTACTACAGGTAGGAGTTTTTAGTTTCTTCAAGTAGCTTCTGAAAAGATGTATGCTGTAAATTTCAGTAAACCCAGCACTGTCTTTCCTAGGCTCTTACTGCTAACATAGGCCCCCCTAGAAAATAAGCATTTCATACCCATTTCACATTATGAAGCATAAGTTTGGAAAATAAAGAGTTACATTTGGTCCTTCAAATCATCAAAGATTGTCTTAGAAGTAACTATTTTTTCAATTTATACTGTAAATTAAACACACATTCATGATTGAGAAGAAGCTGCCAATAAAAAGCAATAAATCAGGTATAGCATGAAAGACGTATAGTATAGACAGTATTAAAAATTATTGAATTGTTATAAACATAAGTTTCTGGCAGTTTGACCTTCCTAAAACATTAATAGATTATAGAAAACTGTCTTTAAAGGTATAAAATAAAGAACATAAGAGTCAACAGCAAAAGAAATTTTGAAAAAAGTTCTGGAAGTTGAAAAATGGATGGAAGAGTAGCAATTGATGAACCAGGGAAGAAGCAGCTACTACCTAGACTATGTGCAAAAGTGACAACAGGCAAAGAGGGGGCCAACTTAACCAGTGGGACCCTGGAAATCTCAGAAATCAGGTGTGAGAGGCCCCCACCCCAGTACATAAAGGAAAGGCCTTTTACCATTTCTCAGACAAATAAAATGAAGGACCTTCTCTAGAGAAATTGCCAAAATTGGTTCAGGGAATCTTGTTGCAGGCATCGGCACCCCAGAACAAAGACCTCTGAATTTTGGCTAGTGTGTGATCTTCAACAAAATGGCCAGCTTCCCAATCACATTTCATTAATTGAAAAGTCAGTAAATAAGACCCTACCTGTGTTGAGAGAGCTACCAGTCAGCCATTTTACTATTTCCTAGTTATAAGCAGAAGCCAAAAATCCCTAATCATTTGAGAAAAGCCAACAACATGAATGAGAAAGGCCAAGAAAACCATAAAAAAAAGAGCAATGCACAAGGAGAAAATAGCACCCTGAAGGAAACAGATAATTCAGGAACAACACCACCAAAAACTTTAAAAATTCTAATTTGAACCACAGAAAGATTAGAAAATGGATCAGTAAAATAATGACAGACTGCTGGAAAAAATAGGATGCTATGAAAAAAATTATAGGTCAAGTAAGTGCTCTTGGTATTTAAAAAATGTGATTTTCAAACTAAACAATTGAATGGTTGAACAATAAAATTAAGTATATTTCAAAGAAAGTAAAATAGGAAAATAAATGGAAATGCAAGAGAAAAAGGATTAATCTCGGAGGGCAACCCCAACTAATAGGAATTTCAGAAACAGGAAAAGGCAACTGAAGAGAGGAACTAGAGTTGAAAGACATAAGTAATTAGAAAGTATCCATTGAATGTTCAGAACAATGAATAAATGAAGACCCACATTAGATACATTATTTAAAATTACATAACACTAAGGATAAAGAGAAGGCTCTAAAAGTTTCCAGAGGGGGTAGAGGAGAGACTGGTCCGTGATGTGACTGCTCCCTGGCTGCTACCAGACCCTTAGCTAGATCCAGTTACACTGAGGGCAGAACAGAGATTTGCTTCCCCTAAATCCCCTCAGAGACTCTCTGATCAACCCCTCCCTTATGCCCCACAGTGTGCTAGTTTGTGCTGGTTCCTGAACAGACCATTGCTTCACCCTGGGCAAGTATGTAAGGCATTTTTCCCCTTATTTGGGGCAGGTCAGGCACTAGTACCCCTATCCCTCCTGCCCTGTCTGTATAACCCCTAAGCACCTGCCACTTGGCACAGAAGACATCCATGTCATCTCGCTGCCCTCAGATACACCTCATATGTAAGTTCTTTTTTTTTTTTAAGCTGAGCCATCCTGCTACCTGTTGGCAGCTCAGCGGCTGCTCAGCTCGGGCTGGACTCGAACCGCTGTTGCTCAGAGCTCAAACTCTTGAGCGAGCTCTTAACCAACTGAGCCACTCGGCCGGCCCCGTGTAAGTTCTTTTTAATAAACTCTTAATGTAATGGTGAAGTTGTCAATCTCTTTCTATGGCCTCTCAGCCCCCAGGAAATGTTATGTAATGGGTGGGAAAAGCCTGACCCTTTACAAAGGAATGAGTATCAGACTGGATTAATTTTCTCCTCAGCCATAGCAAAAAATAGTGGATGGAATGTCTTAAAATTTCTGAGGGAAAATATGTTAAACCTAGAATTCTACACCCAGCCAAATTATCACTAAAGTGTGAAAGTTGAATTAAAGAGAAAACATTTTTAGACAAGACAGGCTCAGAAAACTTGTCTCCCACATGCTCAACTTTAGGAGATTACTTGAGCAAAATGTGGGGAGCAGGGAGGAGTGATCTAAAAAAGAATCGCATGAGCTTCAATGCAGAAAACATTTTCTACAACCCAGGAGAGTAATGAAGGAGTGTCTCGGCCCATCTGTTGTGCAGACAGCTTGGAGAAAAAATTGTCAAGATTGGAGCAGAAAATGAAAAGGCTCATGGAGGGAGGTTTTAGAGAAATAGTAGATTTCCAAGATTGATACCATTCTTGAGAAGCTGCAAAACTTATGGAGGCAACAAAGAGAATTCAACGAAAAAGAAAGGCAATGGGAAACTCCAGGGAAAACACAAAGCTGTACTAGATGAAATGCAATTATGGTTCTACAATAAATAATATTTACATTGCCACAATTTAAAAACGTGATTGACTTTCACTTTTATAGTCAACTTATGAAAAAGTTCATAAACTTACTTTTATGAATTACAAAAGCAAAATAATATCAATTTTGGTAAGAAATACAAAGAATACTACTGAGTGGTGAAACATGAGAGGAGAGCTAAAGTGTAAAATCAGAGGGTATTATCTGGGGTTAATGCTTCAAGGAATGCATGTAAAAACCTCTTATTTAAAATTAAAAACAATGTAGAAACAAAAAACATAGCGATAAAATTATATTGGGAAAAGGTGTGGGAAATGCTACAGGTAAGCTATATCTGCATTTCCCATGGTAGGGAACTTCATGACAATGTCCAAAATTAATAAAAATATATGTACAAATATTTAGCAATATGATGGTAATCTTCAGAAAAAGGAAAATCAGAAATAGTTTAAAACATTTAAAGTGATTCTTTATGAGGGGCTATAATGAATGTGGAAAAAGTTAGGACTGGAGATTATGGCTTTTCATTGTAAGTCATTCTGTACTATTTTAAAACATGTATATGCTTTGATAAAAATTAAAAATATTAATTTGCTTTGATAAAAATTAAAAATATTAAAATTAAAAAAATTAAATATAACAAATATATCATTATAGATAGATAGATAGATAGATAGATAGATAGATGGCAGAGAGAACTCTTACAGAAAAATTAATGACCAGATTAAAAAGACTGTCCACCCTCATTTCAAGCTCCTCCGTGTTCCTGCAGTCTTCCTTATATTCCTGGCTTCTTCCAATTGAGATGTTCTTAATACTTCCAAGGCAATACTTTTGGTGGTGGTAGGAAGAATGTTTGCAAGTGTATCTCTGATATACAAAGAACATAACTGTTTGGTTTTATGTTAAGTGTAATGGAAACTTTCTGAAAATATCAAGATGGGAAAAACAGAACTGGGGATGTTGTGGCAGTAGCGAGGGGAGCCTAACCTAACTGAATGTTGGCATTTCTAGTTTCAAAATAGATTCAATGTTGCAATTAGGATACAATTCAATCCTATAATCTATGTCCTACATAACAATAACTGATATTTATTACATACTTATATTCATTACTTTGTATCCATTATATTTAATCATTACAATTCCATGGAGTTAGTATTTTTATTGCCAATTTACAGTTAAAGAACTAAAGCTCAGAGGGGTTAGGTAACTTGCCCCAGGTCTCACAGTCAAAAACTGGGGAGTTAAGGATGTGGTCTCAGCTCAGCTGACTCTACAGTTCATGCTATGTTGTCATTTCATTTACTCATTCATTCATTCATTCATTCCTTGCCATTAACAATATGAGTGTAGTCTTTAGATTCTTGGAAGCACCTGCTATTTTTCTGAACATTTCTTTAATTCCCACATTCTTATATTTCTTTCAACAGATTATACAAGAAAAACAAAACCCAAAACAAACAAAAAGAACAAATTATATGAGCATCAATTTAAGTTTTTTGCATGAAGTACTGCCTAGTGGCTAAGAACTCTGTCTGTAGAACCAGACTGCCTCCCTCTGAATCTCGGCTCCACCCCATACCAGTCATCAGCATGACGGTGAGCAGTAAGTTAACCTTTCTGGATCTCTGTGTCCTGACCTGTAAAATGGTGTTGATAGTCCATGTCACAGAGGGTTTTCCTGGGAGATTGAATGAGATGATCCCCCCAAAGTATAAAGAACAATACCTGACATTATAATCTGGAGTTTCCAAGAAAGTTTTGTTTTTATTTCCCTCATTTTCATCAGTTGGAAGACTTAAAAAAAAAAAGTTTATGATAATGGGCTGCTTAACAATTTCATTTCAAATTTTTAATATGTATTTAGTATTTTATTGTGTTCATTTGTATTTTTCATTTAAGAGCACTTATAATTTGGAAACCATGATAGATAGGAATCACTAAGAAGCTGCCACTTCTCCCATGGTGCCAAATAGTCAAACATTGAGTACCCTGCATATTTATTCACTCATTTGTTAATTCACTCATCTCAGCCATGTGCCAGGTATGCTGGTAGGAATAAGGTGAAAACATACCAGTAATCTAACACTATCTACAAAAAAGCAGGCAAAATATGGCACCCAAATTGGTATTCGATCTTCCTTCTTATGTGAATGCTAGCTGTGGTTGGAATTAAGATAATGGTGTCTGGAATTCTTAATGTGACTCTGTTAAGTCACTTGTAATCTGTTAACACTTTACAATTAAATGGTTGTAGACTAGTGCCGCAGAATTGTGCCAAAAATCCTGTCAATGAATGCAAGAGAATCTTAAGCAGCTTATTGAAATAAAAAAAGGGAAAGTTTCAAAAATGGTATTCAGCCTTTTATTCTGTGATGAGAAGAAAAATACCAGTGCTTTAATTGCAAACATGATTTCCTAAAGCATTCCAAGTTTTCCTTGGAGACTTTTGGGGCCAGGGATTGGTTCTCGTTGTGCCTGCTTGGATAGAAAAGGGCTTGATGAAAGTGCTATGTCTGCTGGCACAGTTTAATCACTTAATACCTTGTTCCAATTGAAAACAACCCAACCCCATTCAGATGATGGAGCACCTACACTTGATCTGTCTATGGCTTGTGCAGTCACTGATATTTCCAAGGGAAGTCTTGTGATTGTTGAAATAGAAATTAATTTCGCAGACTTGGGGCTGAACTGAAAAAAAAAAATAAAACATTTAATTTTGTAATTTGCTGCTGATTCCTGAAAATGTTGCTCAGGCTAAATAAGCTCAGTGTCAGCTTGGAAGAATGGGCCTGCGTGGGGCCAGGGATTGAGAATAGAGGTGAGATTGTGGGGGAGAGCAGGGAGAAAACTGAGAAATATTTTTTATTACTGGAGAAAAAGACAACTTCAAGGACACTATCAGAGAGCATATTCTCTGCATAGTTCTTTATAATCGCTGAAATGAACTAGCTGCCTTCCACAGAAAGTTATAAAATTATCAAGGTAGTAACTCACCAACTTCAATAGCTGGAAGGAAATTTTAAGCTCTTTCTAGGGGCATAAAATTATTTGTGATAACACCATTCCTGAGATCTTCATTTCCTAAAACTAAACCGAGTGCTATTGAAGTTCACATGGCATTTGGTGTCCTTAAATTACTTTAAGAACCAACTGTTTCATCCATGCAAAAGAATGTAAATGTGATGATTGCTGGGGTTGTTGTGTTTTACTTTTAATGTTTCCAGTACAGGTAAACGGTTCTTAAACTTTTTTGAATCATGAATCTCTTTGGGAATCTTGTGAAATGAGTGTGGTCTTTGGATTCTTGTAAGCCTCGTTTACAGAAAAGTAGATACATGCAGATACATAATTCTTAACACCCTTCCTGTATATTCATGAACCCTTAGACTGTTACGGGTGATGGGTCAGGTTAGGAAGTCCTCCTGAAACAGAATTACATGGAGTAGATAGTTAAAATATAGGCTAATTGTATAAAATAGTGAGGAAAATATTTATTTTGATGTTAATACTATTTTATTTTATGTTACTGCAAAATACGTTGAAGTGAAATATTTCATAAAACTACAATATTTGAACTGTAGATTATTTAGACCAAATGTCATAATTAACAAAGTTGACATCCAGTAAGGAGAAGACTTAATCAAATTCACGCAGCTAGCTTATAGCAGAGAAAAGGCTATATTATATTCTATGCATATACATATGTGTACTAAACTTTTCAACTGCTATATGAAAAGCGTAGATTTAAAGGACAAATTTAACTTTTAAAAGGGTACCACTTCTTCTCAATAATACCTATTTTGACTCCCACCCCAACATATTAGGATATTAGTATGTAGCAAAAGGAGGAGTTAAGTTCAGAAATGCTTATTTATATCTATATATTTATTAAATCAGGAAACATCATTAGTGTAAATATTCTTAATATCTATACATTTTTAAATCACCCACATTTAACTCAATTGTATAAAAATACACAAATTTACTTTTTCAAAGAATTTTGGGAGCAATTAACTTTCATGAAGCTTTAAATTCAAGAAGAAATTTTAACATGGAGAAGATTATTTGAAAATAGAAATACTTTCGAATTCTTAAATTGCTCAATTTGTTAAAAAATCAAGTGGGTTTCAGTTCATGAATCAGATACAAACAATCAGAACAAGTGGGAAATAAATTGGGTGCTATTAGGAAGGATTTTAACATTGCAATTTTATAGAAGCTGTGTACGAGAACCTTCCGTGAAGAATTGCCTGGAGGGAGAGGCTGGTCCTGGCATCTGCCTCTGCTCGCATGGCATTTGGTCTGTGGCTCACACTCTGAGAAACCCAGCCTTTTATCCTCAGCTTGTCCTACTGAGGCATTGCTGCCTCCTCTGTAACTGCTATTGTTTTGAGTGACACGTCTGAGACAAGAACCATCCCTACTTCTGCACTCATCTTCTACCCTTCAAAGCTTTGGGCAGGGGATGTTGTTTTGACCTGAAGCGCTTTCCAAAAGCCTGGGTTCTGAAGGGGGTTACTGCCAAGCGATTAATTCCCACTGAGGAGACTGTCAGCCTCCCTGGAGACAGCTGGTGTCCGTTGGTGGGGCGCAGGGGTGACTTCTTGCCTCCCTCGGTGCGCCCTGCCACCCTGGGCCCAGAACTCTGTTCAGTGTAGGACTCCGCTCCGCCCTCCACATTCTGCCAGGGCTTAAAGGTGGATCCAGGTTCTCGGAGTTTGGCTTTGAGCACAACTACCTTCCAGAGAACCTGGGTCCGGGTGGCCGATGAGATCAAAGGCTGAGGACCCAGTACAGCAGGAAGCTTCCTGCCAACTTTGCTTTTGTCACTTTCTGGGCCGGCTCTCTCAAGCTCTCTCCTGAGAGCTAGGGAGGATAAAATTGCCTCCCAAATCGCAGTGCTGGGAGAGGCAGGCGCGGTGGGATGGGGAAGAGGCGCGGGAGTCAGCCACTACCGCACTCGGCCGCTGGCCCAGCCCTTCCCTGGGCCACGCTCGCCGGGTGGGACCTCGGGAAATGGGTGAGAAGTGGCGCCCTGAGTTGTGCGTTCTTGCTTCTGCTAGAGAACATTGCTTGGGATCTTTCACTTTTTTGATTTCTACTTTTCCCGTTCTTTTGGGAACAATGTACCTGCTTTTATTTACCCGTCTTTCCCAACACATCCTCTTTTCTCTATTTCTGGACCCCTAACTCCCAAGGTGAATGCAGCTATCAACAGCTAGACTGACTTGCCTCCAGTGACCAGAGCCCATCTCCTTAGTCCGCCGCCTCTGAGCCCCTGCAAGTCCAGGGGTCATACAACTCGATTCCGAGAATGGGAGTCCATCTTTGGGCATTACTTTTGTGATTTTTTTCCGCCCACCGCGGATGGAAGTCAGTAGCCATCATCCAGGGCACGAAAACAGCGAGAAGCCTGGGAAAGGCTGGGCCAAGACCCAATCAAATCCTCATTTGGTCTCAGAAAGACTTTTTAGGGATCCCAGTTCCCTTTCTTTATCGTAGCTTTACGCTTCACTTCTGGTATGAATTTCCAAAAGAAAGGCAGACAATGGGCGAGGGACCATGGAGGAAAAAGAAGAACGAACAGGAGACAATCGGATTACATATTTATTTTATATAAAGAAATGATACATATGTAATTTTATATTTTCTTCCGAATTAGAGTTCTGAGGCTACAGAAAATCTATTTTTAACACCCCTTTCTCTCATAACGGCCTTGATTGCTTAAATTGCTTCTAATTGGGTGGCACACATTACTGGAGAGGAAGGACGCATGACAAGCAGTCTTCATTCTTTCGCAGATTCAGATAACGTCTCTGGGTGAATATCTTTCTGATCAGGAAAAACTAAAAAACTCTTAAACTGCCCGCGGTTTTCCTAAGGGGTTTGTGCAATAAAGCCGAAATGTCCTGACCACCGCACAACCATGCAAATAGATGGCATTTTACAGAAAACACCGCATGATAACCCAGTGCCAACGTTTTCCTCCCCAATCTGGCATGGGGCAAAGAGTAAACATTTAAAAAAAAATTACTTAGCCTTCTTTCTCTTATTTGGCATTTGTAAAAGTTTTCAGCAAACCTCTTTAAAGTATATACGTTAGCCACTCCCTGCTCCCTACATCCCCCTGCCCAAGACTTGGGCGGCCGGGAGCGCCCCTGATGTGGCGTGCCAGCCCCGACAGCAGTGAGCAAAGGTCATTACCAAGCGGACCCGCGCATCTCAGTACCTCGGAGTCAGCTACTGGCAGATACTCGGGGGCGAGAAGTTTTTGGGCCACTGAGAGGTGTAGCCTTAACTTGAGTGTGCTGAAGGCTAGGGTCCGACGCGGTCCCCAATGCTCTGCAGACACTGGTGGAGAGGGCGCCTCAGGAGAACAGGTGGTGCAAGTTGAAATATTATGGTCAGCCGAACAGATCGGACATGGAGACACACAACTCGCCAAACTGCAGTTTCACCTTTCGCATTACCCCGAAACAAATATTAATACATAAAGTTGTGTGTGAGGCCAGAGGAAGCATGCCAAGAGGACGCATATCTTTCTGTGGCAACTTTAGAGGCACCAGATTTTCCTTGTCATTCCTTATGAAAAGAAAAGCCCAGAATGGCGTGGAGAAAACCCCTTCAGGGTACCTTAAATTGCGCCACAGCAGAGTCCCTGGCGAAGCCCAACACCCCTGGGTAAGGGTTCTTGTGGGTCCTTCAAGGGAACCTACCCATGTCACTTGCCTGGAGGGCAGGGCGTGGCCAGTGCCCGGTGCCTTTAGCTGGTCGCCTGCACCTTTCCTGCTGTGCCGGTGCACAAATTTTTCTTTTCCCTTTATGCATCAAAGTGAAAACACCTCTGCTTGGGATTGACCTAACGCTTTTCCTGCATTAAAGGCCCACTGCTATGCACCTTCACATTTTACATTGGCCTTCAGAATGAGTTTTTTAGCCCTGTGAAGAATTTGGGTGGTAAGAAATTCTCAAAGGTAGCATTCCGAATTGGTTCCTGCAATAGGCATATACCTCACCCCTGGCCTTGGCTGGGTCTTCCAATACTGCCCAAACTCCCTGGCTATCTTTAGGAGGTCCTCACTTATGCAATTGCTCTTCTGCTAGTCCCTTGACAGACAGGAGGTGCAACGCGGAGAAAAACATCAGGAATTGGGGGCACTAGCAACTCTACAGGATCAGGGAAATCCCTCCTTCTTAGGAGATGCCTTTGGGTGACAGTTTAAAAACTGAGACGCAACATCAAAGCTTCTCTTAAAAAAAAAAAGTAGCCCTTGCAATCCAAACCCGGTCTTGTGGCTGGCAAAGAAGCAATTGCCTGGAAACGAAATTGGCATTCAAATAAGGTCAGGTAAAGCCCAGCACCCCTGGCCACGTTTTGGACCCCAGAAGGGAACTTCTCGTCCCCACCCCTCGAAAGAGAAAGGAAAAGGAAGACGGAGCAGGCAGAAAGGGGGAGAGGGGAGAGCGCAAGAGAGAAAGAAAGGGAGAAGATGGGGATATTTAGCAAGTTAATAGGTTAAATATTTGAACAGATTTGTAAATATATAGACAGCCCTTGTTATCTGGAATGTGTAATAATGCCTTTTGTGGTGCCGTCTGGCTGGGAGACGTTCCCTAGCACCTTCCTCCCTGGGAAAGCGACTGGGAAGCTCGTGAGCTCTCAAAACAAAAACCGGACTACCGTCCTTTGGGGAAGGGGGGGTGGGGTTCTCCCCTTATCCTGTCTAAAAAAATAAGGAAAGGGGGAAAAAGGACATAAAGGAACAGCAGAATAGATAAAAATGTTTTATCTTTCTTAGGTATGATTTTTCAGGAGCATCCCAGAAAGCATTCTTCAGGCTGAAGTAATTTCAAAGTACTGTTTAGGCTGATGATATACTGTAGCTTTCAGTTATCTGTTGTGCATCTGTTATTTCTTTGAACCCAACTCTCTTGTCTGACAAGCGTGGTGTGTGTGTGTGTGTGTGTGTGTGTGTGTGTGTGTGTGTGTGTGTGTGTGTGTGTGTTTAGAAAACGTAGGTTCACCAATGGTGCTTCCGTGGATGAGCAGGGTAGGGTGGTTTTCTTTACGTTTTTCTCTCGTTAGTGTTTTCTGGAAAACTGTATTGAGCGCTGTTGATGGCATCTGTCCTCTGTTTGTGCCCTTAAGCGGAGGACACAGGCTGAGGGTGTGTCCCGTCCACAGTCGCGCGTGCGTACGTGCACGCGTGCGTATACACGCATTCTCTGGTGTGTACCTCAAATGGAGCCATTTTTTTTGCCCGTGTCGTCGCCCTGCGTATATCAGTATTATGCAAATACAATCATTCAGCTTGAGTATTTTTTGGAGGGGGTGGGGATAAACCGTTTAAATTCTTCTCTCATTCTCTCAGCCATCTTTCCACTGTGTGTGAATTCATTTGAATGCCTTTTCTGAGATCCGTGTGTGCGCGTGCGTGTGCGTGCAGTAGTGCTGGTCGGTGTGTGTGTGTCTCGGTGTGTGGGAGAGTGTGTATGGCCTGTGAGCACCTTGTGAATGATGTGTTTTCTCTGAGTGTCCTGTCTATGCCCCTCCCCCCCATGTTTTGAGTTCTCAGGGTGATTATGTGCATATTTACATATGTGTGCCTATTCCCCTGTCTACAGTATTGTCTTTCTCTATAATCTACATATTTCATATATATTCTCTTATCTTTTGGCAAAGTGCCTTTTTTATTCCTCGAAGAATATTTATTGATGTGATAATCTGAAATGAAAAGTGGTCTCCCATGAAGGAGATGGAAGAGAAAGGAGTGTTCATCTTTCTTAATAGACGGGGCAGAGCCAGTTGACTGGATCACAGGGTTTCTCTGCACTTTCTGCGTGTGTCTGTGTGTGTGTGTGTGTGTGTGTGTGTGTGTGTGAGGGGTGGGAGGGTG
>NW_017731407.1:3038055-3127198 GCF_001890085.2 Hipposideros armiger
CTCCCGCCCCCGCCCACGCCTTCTCTTGTTTCCCCACCGTGTCTGCTCTGCCTAGACGTGCAGTTCTTCAAGCTCTGGTTGGGGGCAGGTGTTTCCCAGAAGAAGGCTTGTGCACGCTCTTGGAACAAGCGAGGGAAAGGGGGAAAGGCACTACCCTTGAAATCTTCTCGAAGGTCAAGTTTGAGGCTTGCTGAGCAGGGGCAAAAGGCGTCGAAAATGCTTCTGCAGGGTCTGCAGGAAGGTTCTGCACGCAGACTGATTTTGAAATGCCTGTCTCCTCCTAAACACCAGATTAGTTTCTCTGAAACACACATTGCACTGGTCACGTCCAAAGGCAGGATGATGATGGATGATTTTGTAAGCCGAGAGCTGCAGTGTGTATTTGTCTTGTACATCAAGGCTACACAGCTCCTTAAACAGCAGAGAATTGGAGATGAAATCAGACAGCATTTAGATCTACTTAATAGTATCAGGATGAGAGACGTGGGGGCATGGGGGAAGGGGACTAGTGGTGACTCAAGACCAGCTAAAGGTGTGCAGTTTAATGTCAGAGTCTTGAGCAGCACAGGTAAGCCGACTTAGAAAACAAACGGGGACCCATGAAAATAAAACCAAATTCTCGAAGAAAAAGCAAGACCTGGGAATAGTAGGTTTTTATTGTTTTTGTTTTGTTTTGTTTTTTGGTTTTTTTTTGACATCTAGACTCTGGTGTCCCGACCTTTTACAGTCACCTGTAAAGGGTTTTCAAGCTTGGGATACTGCTCTGAACTGGCCTTGAGGCACGCTGAGGAAAAAAAATATGTCACTGGAGAAAATCGCAGTTTGTACCGTGCTTTGAGATCCTTTAGTGAGAAAGCAAGAAAATTGTGAAGCGACTTTGTTTCATAGATGTCTACTTTGACACAGGATATTTAAAGATCTTTCTTGTCAGAATTGAGTCAGTTCCCCCCTCAAATCTTACACCATGAAGAAATGAGTAGAGAGCACAAGGTTTGAAATAATGTTTTGTCAGCATTTTTCATTCAACACATTCTAATGGATTGTTTATGCATGTAAGGTACACAGCATCATCTTCCATGCAAAACACTTTATATGCCCTGTGGTTCTCAGGTGTACTAGAAATTAGGGAGAGGAACAGGAATGCTCAGTTTGTGCCCTGGAGTTGCTAATCTTCTTGCAGGAAGAAGAGATATAACATAAATGTGGTACAATGTCAAATGGAGCATTGAATCAGACTAGGTATCTGTCAGAAGTACAATGAGTTAATATATTGGTGTAGTCCTACAATGAAATACTCTGCAGCGCAGCAGTTAAAAATGAATGAACTGTTTTGAAAGCAATGCCTGATGAAAAAACAAATTGCAAAAATATGTGATATTAATATAATATTAATCTATATTAATGTAGAATTTTTAAAAATTCCCCAAGTACAAAAGTTATATAAAAACATGTCAGGGAAGGACACATGCCATCTTCAGGATGGAGGTTACCCTTGGGGGAGAAAGATCCTTAGACAATAAGTGATTAGCCATATGTGCAATGTTTGTTTTCTTATAAAAAAGGAATTAGAAAGATGAACACTGAGAAGCATGGGGAGGTTTAATAGAAGAGATGACATTAAAGCTAAATTTTTGAAGTGATAAGCAAAAATTTAATAGGAATATTCAAAAGACAATTCTCTCTGAATACATGGGAAAAAGAAATAATGAAGATGTTAATCGTGTTATATAATTTTCAATTCATGTATTGGAAAATTCACTTTGGCAGGTATACAATTGTATGAATTTTACAAATGCAATAGGGTCATGTAATCACCACCACAAACAGGAAATAGAACAGTTTTATCACCCCACCCCAAATTCCTTTATGCTATCCTTTGTAGTCAACCTCTGCCTTTGGAGTAAACTTCCCCATAAACTTAAACTCTGGAATCTATTAGTCTTTTCTCCATTCCTATACTTTTGCCTTTTCTAGAATGTCATATAAATGGAATCATACAGTATGTATGTAGCTTTTTTCTTTTTCTTCTTTTTTTTGTGTGTCTAACTTTTTTCATGTAGCATATTGAGTTGAATCTTCATCTGTGTTGTTGGGTGTATCAATAATTTATTCCTATTGACTGCTAAACAGCATTTCATTGCATGGACATACCATATATGGTTTATCCTTTTACCAGTTCAAGGCCATTTGAATAGTTTCTGGTGTATAGTTTCTTGGTTCCAGGGACTGGACTCATTGCTGTCCAGCGTGTTGTCATGTGTAATGTGGATCATCTGTGAACGGTTGTTGTATTATGTTGATAAATGTATTCAGTTATTTCCCATAGAGGCTAAATCTATAACCTGATATTAAATACTGTGTAGTGTTGAGCTAGATAAAATCTACCCAGACAAATGTATGAAAAAACACACATGTTCACAGTCATTTGGAAGATGCCCTTCAACTAATTTAGTTGTAGTTAGTACAACAGAAGCAACTAACTAGAGATGCTGATGATCAACATGTATGTATTTACATGTGTGTGGCTGATGACCTAGATTTCTAACACTTTGCGCATCTGTGTATTTCCAAGTGTGAAACTATGGTTTGTTTCTAAATATTTCCCAAATCCTTGTTGAAAGATTGACCTTTGCTAGTTGAGGACCAGATTGAACTTGACTGGCAGGCTGAGTTCTCATACATCTGATGACAACTTATGTTACCAGTCTAGGGGTTCTAAACACTTGTAAGGATTCAGGGTAATTCCAGATCCTGGCCTATACTGTCAGCCCTTAAGGGTTTGGTTTCTTCTTGTTTGATTTCCTCTTGTTTGTTTCTCACTGGGACCCTGAGAAACTGATAGCCAAGCTGTACAGAGTAGGTCCTGAGTTCAGGAACACAGTAAGTAAGCCTGTGGATATGTAAGCATTTCTTAATGCGTGCCTCCAAATTCCAAATTTAAATATCAATTGTTCATGAATTATCCACTACTTAGAACATTATTTATTTGTTTTAAAAATCACTAGCCCTCTCGCGGATATTTGAAAACTGTCTTTGTCAATGGCAGCTGCCCCAGTGCAAAAGTCCCCCATTATCGCTTTCTGCAGTTTCAGTTACCTATGGTCCAAATATATTAAATGGAAAATTCCAGAAGTAAACAATTCATGAGTTTTAAATTACGTGCCATTTGGAGTAGCGTGATGAAATCTTGCGTCATTCAGTTCTGCCCTGCCCGGGTTGTGAATCATACGTTCGTCCAGCGTATCCACGCTGCCTACACTCCCTGCCTGCCTGTTAGTTACTTAGCAGCCACCTCGGTCATGAGGTTGACTGTTGAGATATTGCAGTGCTTATGTTTAAATAACCCTTATTTTATTTCATAATGGTCCGAAGCACAAGAGTAGTAATCCTGGCAATTTGCATACACCAAAGAAAAACCCTGAAGTGCTTCCTTTAAGTGAAAAGGTGAGTACAGTGTAATAAGATATTTTGGAAGAGAGAGAGCACACGCATAACTTTTATTACAGAATAATGTTATAATTGTTTTATTTTACTATTAGTTAGTGTTGTTAATCTCTTACTGTCCCAATTTATAAGTTAATCTTTATTGTAAGTATGTATGTGTGTAGGAAAAACCATAGCATATGTAGGGTTTGGTACTATCTGTGGATTCAGGCATCCACTAGGGGTCTTGGACCGTATCCCTCGAGGATAAGTGGGGACTACTGTATTAACATACAAGAAAGGAAGGAGAGAAGTAAACCAATGTTCATAGACTGCTTGCTTTCTGGGTGTGGTGTAGGGTAGAGAAGAGGACAGTCCCAGCTATAAAGAAGTGATACCAGTGTTGTGATCAAAGGAGTGCTGTTTCTAATCCTAGTCTTGTTGCTAAAATAGTGTCCAGTTGCTACATGTTAGAATTTACATATCATTCTTAGTTTTAGTTCTAGTAATCAACATCACTGTTTGGCAAGTGACACTAGAAACAAAAGTTTCATCTAACTGGTCAACTAAAAGAATAGTAAAATAAGCACTTAGAATTTATTTTGGATGAATTCTTAAGTAAAGATTATAGCGGTTATAATCACAGGATGTAGGGCCACATTTTAGCTTTGTAAAGGGCTTGGTGAGACCTCGGGGAAAAGTCTACCTTATGTGTACCACAATTTTCTCATTTATAAAAGTGCAATGGAGTAAGCATGTTCCTACTTATGGTTTTCAGGTTCCCCCAGCAAGAAGCCCTGTTACAGATTTTTTTCATTGATCATGCCAAATTGGGTTGATGAAAGAGGGATGTACCATTTTCCTGTTTAATTTAACTATGACACACCTACGCTTCAATTTTCTGGCGCACTTGAAGATTTTGAGAAAGTGGCCATTTTTACCGAAATAACTACTTTACAGCCCTTTATTCAAATAATATAATTTAGAAGCATGCACTCATAACTTTTTGTCATTACTGTTGCAATTTTATTTAGTAAACATGTCCAAGCTAAGAAGTACTGGCCTATGAAGATCGTCAGTCCAGTGACTTTATGGCCCTTCTCTCATTAAGGGAAGATCACCTTTGTGCTTTGTGCTACCAGTAAATTGGTGCTGCCTTAGTACCAAGACTGATTTCTAATGAAAATGAAACTTACTGATGGTAAAAATGGAAAGACAAATCTTTCGAATGACTGCCAATTTCATGATTGTGGATTAAGCCAGTGAAAGTTTTGCCCTTCCTGGCACTGTCTGTTAAAATGAGATTCTGTTCAAGAATGTTATAGGGACATAATATAAATCGGTGGCTCTGGCTTTTTAAACTTTGGTTCTCCTGTAAAGCAGCATAAGTGAGTGCCTTATCATAACATTGGAATAATGACATCTCAAGGCCTGTGCGCTGCATTCACAAGCAAGGAAAGTCCCAGAACGGGGTTGACTCAGCAGTATCTGACCAGGCTGCTTAATGCACTTATGAACACCATTGCCACATAGGAATTAAATATAGAGGTGCCTGGAGCTTGTGTAAAGCTCTCTGTGCCATTTGAAAAAAGCACTCGAGGAAAAATAGGCTGATTTTTAATTTTAATGTTTTACTCATCCATTTAAGTATATTTATGGTTTGTTTTGCAAAATGTCAACAGCTATTCCAAGTGAATAACATTTAAAAAAGATTGAATTTCCTGTATTTACTCTAATAATGTCTCAAAAATGTGGTCATCAATGCCTACAGGTTCATTGGTTAAGACAACTCATTCAAACGACTATTAAAAAACACCCAACGACACATTTCGTCATTTTCCATGTTGCCCCCAATACTCACTGATGAGAATTCCAGCAAGATAGATCTAAAGATTTCATTCTAGCTCTGATGCATTTAGGAAGGCTTCCAAATGAAGTTCCCTTCCGCAATGTGGCTAACAGACACTCTGGGCAGGAATGACCTAGTACCTAATGGTATTAGTGTTCATTTTGTATTTGTATAGTATGTCGATTTGTACATTTGCTTAAATGTAGTGTTCATAGTGTTCATTATATACTTGTATATTGTGTACTCAACAATTGACAATACACTTTTACATAAATTATTTCATGTAAATTATCTCACAGCAACCTTACAAGGTAGATGGGTGGTAAAAATTATTATCCTCATGTTACCATAAAGGATACTGAGGTTCAGAAATTCTGTAAGTAGCTCACTTTATGGAGTACTTTCTTTGTGTCAGGCAGTGTTGTAAGCACTTTGTATGTTTTAATTCATTTGATCTAGAGAGCAGCTGTAGGAAGTGGGTATTATTATTGTAAATTGAACCACAGAGGTACAGGGAGGTAAAGTAACCTGTCCAGAGCTACACAGAGAGTAAATAGTGATGTCAGATGGTACCTACCCAGTATGGTTCCAGACCCAAGCGCTTAACTCTCATACCTCTCTGCTTAGTCAAAGTTAAATCATTTTCCCCAGGAAATTTGGCCATTAGTGTTGGATCCTAAATCAGAACGTGGATGTGGGTCTTCTGACTCCCAGCAAAGTGTTTTTCCATTTTGCATTTGGTTGTAACTTCTCCTTATTATGTTTTGCTTTATTCCACACTATATTTTACTATATTTTGTATTTCTCCTCATCTCCCTAATGGAATGTGAGCTTCTTTAGTGCAGGGAAAAGAGAATGATTCCTTTTATACATGGATTATTCCTAATATGTCTGGAAACTCTTCTAACATAAGAGCAGTCAGTTCAAATGTATTGAATTGAATCAAAGTTGTGGAACTACTTGTACATTTTAGGTCTACAAATTTACAACTGGAATTTTGGTGACATAAACATAGTTGACAATGGGAAGGATTAAACAGTGATTAAACCAGGGAAATAAGGGAAAGGATTGATATGACAAGAAAGAACGAGATAATAATATTTATGTTGCCCTTACTATATGCCAGCACTTCTCATGTATCAACCCATTTAATCCTTAAAGCATTCTATTACTATCTCTTTTTTATAAATGGGGAGACTGAGACACAGAATTTATATGACCAGCCCATAAATACATGTGTTTATGGGTGTGTGTGTATGTAAAAGAGGGAGAAAGAAAGTGATACATAGATTGTTTGCATCTCCTATACCCCATCTCCTATACCAAAAATTGCCAAAGTTTCTCTGGTATACTTTTTGGTTTTCATCAGAGATTTCCTGTCCTAGATGCCCTACCCCACTGACTTCTTCCTCTAGTCCAGTCTCTACATATCACCACGGTTATCTTTCTAAAATATATATCTGATTCTGCTCCTCCATGGTTTACAACATGTGAGTGTCTCCTTGTTTACAGGTTCTGTGGCTGCACCATAGCTGTATTTTACATTTTCATCATTTCAGTTTCTTTCCCCAGACCTTTTATTATGATAACATTTAAACCCTCTTCATCCCTGGATGGACCATGTACTTTAATTCTCTTGTGGCTTTATCCAAGATGTTCCCTCTTCCTGGAAGGCTGTTCTTCTCCTTTTTACTTGGGGAATTACACTCATCCTGCAGGATAAAGTTCAAATATATTTCTTGATAAGACTTTTCTGATCCTACAGATAGAATTAATATATCACTCCATTAATATATTCTTTAATTTAACAACAACAATAACAGCTCTGAATGTTTAAGTGCTACAATTCTATTATTATTGATGAAGAAGATGAGATTCCGAGACTTTATGTAACTTGCCCAAGATCACTTGAATAGTAAATTTTCAGACACACCTGTCTGATCTTAAAACACATAAACTTAACCACTTTGCTTTGCTTCCTCCATTGATACCACATATTAGGTTGCATGTTTATGTATCTCTTTCTTTTCAATAATATGAATTCCAGAGAAGTAGTTATTTGCTTTGCAGTCTTTGTGACTAACACAATGTCTGTAACATGAAAGGAGCTCCACGAACACAGTTAAAAGTCTGAATGGACAGCACATGTCCCCTGTTCCCTGGGCTACATTTCCCTCACCTGGCCCACCGTGTCTCACGCCACAGAATAGGATCATGCTACTCCACTCCATTCCCCTACTGTACTGACTTCTAAAGTGGTTATTCACAAAATTGACCATCTTGACAACTGTTGCCTGTGAGTCTTTATTTATCATCTTTAGTAGGTATGGCCAGAAAGTAATGGTATAAGATGATCTACTCTACAACACTTGGGTCGCAGGCACTGTTGTTTTGTTTTATATTTCTGAGTTCGGTCAGAACTGGCTTGAATCTTATCTTTTTGATAGGTATAAACTTCAGTGTCACACCCTCAGAGCACTCCTTTCCCTCTTCTGGATTATCCAAGAATTCTGTGGGTTTACAGAGTCCCCAAAGAAGTCCCCTAACCACTCTGGTCCCAGGAGAACTCTCATGCCCTGTGTTGTCTAGGACCATTGTGGCACTGCTTGCTGTCACCACGCTGTGCTGCACAGAGCTCTAGGCCATGACACTCTTTTGAATAACAGTGAATTCTTCAGGACCAGATCTTAGTGCCCATCATGTGAGTTCATGCACCATCCAAAACCCACCTGTAATTTGCCACGCTACATAATATCCAATGTCCCACATTCATCCCCTGGGGACTCATCCACAGAGGTCAGAACTCTTGCCTTTCTCTGGCCCCAAACAAAGGAACCACTCCTTTCTCTGACAATAGAACTTGCTTGTTAATCTAAGGGTCCAGACCATAAAATATCAAATTTCTTTTTACTCCCACAACCTGGAAACATTTTTCTTCCTTAATGAAAATTCCTTCTCCCAAGGACAGATTGGGAGGCCTCTGGGTATCTTCTTGCTAAAGGAGCAATAAAAAAGCTCCATTAGATTTTCATCAGATCATCCTATTAAATCTTCAGTGGGGTTCTCAGTTTAAAAAACAAAATACCAGAACTCAATTGTACACATACATGACAGTCGCCCTTTTTAAAGGAGTCACTTACTATATGTTATTACAATATACCACCAACATTCAAACAATTTTTTGAATTCATCTTCAGGTTCTCAGAGCCTACAGCCCAATCTTTTTTATTACTCTCAAAGAGAGCAAACATTTATATTTGAAAATGGATTTAATTTTGGAAAGAGCCCATTGTTATTTGGCTTACTTTGTGAATAAAATCAGCATAAAATGTTGCTTTTGGTCCAAAACGGGGTGAAAATTTAAAGTAATGACACTCATTTTGTGAGCCTTACCAAGTAAAACAGGGACTTTCCAAATACGGTGTCAGGAATGGAGTTCCATTGAAATATGTATATAGCTTCTAAACATGACTACACTATGAATGGCAGAGATTGAAATACAAATATTCTGGTGTATTTGTGACCAACTAGGTTCATTACTGTCTATGAAAGTACAGCTTGCATATTATGTCCAAAATTGTTACTGAAAATACCTAGCAGTTGAATTCTCAAATTCAACATAAACATGAATCCTTTAAGGTTGCTAAAATGCAGATTCTGATTTAAGATCTCTGGTGTGGGGCCTGAGATTGAGCATATCTAAGTAGCTCCCATGTGATGCTCTAGAGACCCCTTTTTTAGTATCACTGCACTAGACTTTAAATAGCCCCTTCAAGCAAGTTAAATCTTGGTTTGCAGAGGGATATTGCAACCCATGTTAAACTACACATGAGTTGGTTTGTTCCTTAGCAAAATATTTATTTATGCTCATATGTGAGTCCTGGCAATTAAGTTTGTGAACTTGGCACTGTGCACTTACATTGGCAGCACTGTTCAAACAGCTCAGTAAGGTTTCGTAACCTTGGTGTATCAGTGTCTCACAGCTGTGTTCATGTCAACATGTGGTGGTGCCTTGCTGAGTGGTGTTCATTATTGTTGTTGTGTTTTTGTGTGCTATCGCGAGAATGTCTGAGCTTGAATTAGAGCAATGAACAAACATTAAATTTCTTGTTAACTTGGCAAGAGTGGAAGTGAAATCAGGGACATGTTAGTCCAAGTTTATGGGGATAATACCATGAAGAAAATGGCTGTGTACAAATGGATTAAACATTTTTCTTAGAACGTTTCAGTGATGAAGAGAAGTCAGGAAAAAGTTCCAAAATTGCTTCAAAGGGTGGACTAGGCACTGGCATCGGTGCATAGCTTCCTAAGGGGAGTACTTCGAAGGTGACCATAGTGATATTCAGCAATGAGGTATGTAGCATTTTTTCTAGGATGAGTTCTCGAACTTAATTGTCACACCTCATGTGTATGACCAGACCATGGAGCCTCTGGAAGAAAATGAACCCCTTTGTGATAAGCGTTATAAACCTTCAAGTATTTAGAATGGAAGTGAATTGCAATATTCCTGTTGAGGAGTTTCCTTACTGTCCTTGAAATACCCACCTTTTCCATGGACCACTGACTTAGAGGAAGCTTAAGTAGAGACAGATCTCTCTGAAGTCCAGTGAAGTCTGAGATGGCACAGTTTGCAAAACAGAAGTTGAGACCAGGCCCAGGACTCAGATCTCCTGAGAGGATAAGTGTTCTGTACTTAGAGGACCTGAAGAGGAGATGGCTGAAGGAAATGTAACGATGATTGGAAGAAAGGTGAGGAGAAAGAGTGTCCACAGGGAACAGCCTTCCAAAAGCCTAAATAGGGAGACCTTGTCCCCTCTGAGGTGCTTCAAAAGGTGTAGATAAGTGTAGACTGTAATGACCTCAAAGTTTTGGATCCTATATTACTTTGGGACACCTCGCGCACCTTTGGTAAAAGAATGCCAAATGATTCATCAGAATCTAGTTTGTGTCATTCTGGTAAAAGTGTTCTAGAATGAATATCAGTCTGAATCTGAATGTGTACCAGTCTGCCCATTTGGAGATCACCAACAAAGGGCTACCCAGCCTGAGTAGTCAGAGGCTCCTCAGCCTCTGAGTTCTCCTTCCTCTACTGTACAAAAAGGAAACTCATATTCTCCTTCTAGAGAGCCTTAAAACTGTTAACTTGATGGGAAATTATTAGGCATTTAAGGTGATTGGAACTGAATTGAGAGGTGTTTTTTTTTAAGTAAATTAAAGATTGAAAAGATTATTGAAAATAATTTAATTTTCAAGAGAAACCAAAGCATCTTTTATCATTACCAACAAACAGAAAAATGGACTTCTTTTTATTTATTTTTTTCAGCTTTTTCCTTATTGTCATGGCATTAATTATGATGCTATTATGAATAATGAAAATATACCAAATCCTTTTCATTTAGAAATATTTCAACAATTGCTTTCTGAGGTTCAGATGACTTTGGGGGAAAGACAAAAGCTGCAGTTTATTCAGGTACCTGCTTCCATTTTTCTTTTGAATCTCCCTGCCTGATGAGCCAATGTGACTCAGTTGACAGCTTAAGTGTAGGCACCTCCTACACACTTGTAGGATCAACAAACTAGGCAGCATCTATTGAAATGCTCATGAGAACCATCCCAGATGGTTTCTGGGCAAAGGTTGATAAGTCACTTACATTTTTTATGTTTAGGCAAATGTTGACCATTAAATAACTGATCAACTAAAACATCAATTTAATGAAAATTAGTCAAATGTAATAGATTATTAGGAAGAAAATACTAGGCTGAACCACATGAAATTTCTGATATTAAGACATTTTGAATAAGAAAACGGCAATTTTGTGTGTTTCCGGCTATATATATGGTTTCTTGAACTTTCTTCTTTTTCTGTTTTTATTTATTCTGTTGCCAAGTTTTACCAAGAGAAAAAAGGTAATCCTTTCTCCACTCCAGGAATAAAGAAAGAATCCAGCATAGTATTTCTAAAGATCTTAGATGTACATATTACCTTTCTCTTGCTCAATTTTCTTCTTTTGTTTTTCAGATCCACAAATGCCCTAGGGAACAGAGGGATATAAGCTAATGGTTTGAGTTCAGTTTAAGAGGGGAATAGCAGATTTTCCTGGTCTTGGAAGGGGTTTCCCCAGGATAAAGAGAAAGGTAATGGGTGTCATGATCTGTGAGAGAGCGGACCTGAGCCACCTGCCACACAGTGCCCTGGCAGATGGTAAGACTGCTCAGGCAGTGGTGTGTGGATGCTTAGGTCCTGGAGTCTTGGGGGGGCCATGGAGATAGACCTCCATGCTCAAGCTTTGGAAATTGCTGTTGAGTGGGTGATATGGGCCTGGTGAACATAAAACACTCAAGAGTGGTGACCTCTCCTCAAATTTCCTGGACTATACTCTTATGTGACCCTGGAAGGTCTCCTAAAACAGGTTTTAGTTTGAATTTTTTCCTCAACTTCAGGAAGTATGGACACAGCCAGATGAATCTGATCACACACACACACACACACACACACACACTGTATTTCATTGTATTTTTCACCCAAGTGTCATGGAGAAAATTTATTCTTTTTACCTGAATTTGGTACCACACAGATCAAACAGCTGATTGACTGGACCTTTTATTTACCAAGTGGTCACGTTGCATCATAGAGACACAACTCATACTCATCCTTTTACGTGGCTTTTACTAGGTGGGAATATATTAAAATTTCACTTCTGTTCTTCTTCTTTTCCTTTCTCTCTCCTCCACCCTCCACCTTTAAAGGCAAAGAATGAAAAAGAAGTGAAAAATACAATTTGGCACAATACTGAGAATTCTACAAAGGAATCAATAAGTAGGTGAATGGGTGATAAAAGGGAAAGAATTTGGTTTGGGGTTTGTTAGCACATGAAACTCACCTATTCCACCACTTAAAATGCATTGTTTCCCACCTTTTCATCTCTTTAGATGAACTTTAGTGAATAATGTTTTTTGTTTTTTTCTGATGATGGGTTGGTTTTAATTTTCTCTTGAAAAAAATTGTTTTTCTTTAGTTTCCTGAATATTCTCTCTCTCTCTCTCTCTCTCTCTCTCTCTCTCTCTCTCTCTCTCTCTCTCTCTCTCTCTCTCTCNTCTCTATCTCTCTCTCTCTCCCTCTCCCTTTCTCCCTCCCTCACTCTCACTCTCTCTCATACAAAATTATTTTCAAATTTCTTATAATGTCTTTGAGTTAACATTTCATCCTATTTATCCTTTCTATCAGGCCATTAATGAAGGTTAAACAGTTCAGAACTCTGAGTGTCACAGTGTTCTATTGGATATATTCTGGCCACACAGGGTTTTTCATGTGGGTCCTTGGTTTAAGATTCTCTAGTCAGTGCTGAACTTTAGTAATTGAGCATTCGTTCACCATAATTTACCATAATAATTCTAGACGAACCTAGTAAAGATTTGAGATTCACATTTATTATGGTGTTCTTTAGGTGAAATTCTGGGACAACTTGTTAGTATGGCCACTATGAATAAAATGTAGGAGGACCATGATGTAATTGACTGCATTTTTCACTGATTTTCTTAATTGTAGTTTCTATGGTGTGTCTCACATATGGTGAGAAATTTTCTTAAGCCTCAAGTGGAATACCTAGGATGACAGAGAATTTTTTTTCTTCCAGATATAAAAGGTAGTCTAGGAAACTGGCCAACATTTCCTGGACATTTTTACTTTCTTTCTTCTTCTTCTTTTTTTTTTTTTTTACAACAGTAAGCAGACTATTTATTATTGGGACTCTTCTAGTAAATCCAAGAAATATAGCAGTTATAATCACATTGACTCAATTTTTTTCTGTCTGGGTCTCTCTGAATGTGGTGGTATAGACGTGGCTTATTATTACCCCTATTAATTTTCAAACTTTTATGTTTTTGGAGGAGGGCAGTACTTATTTATTGGCATAAAATGTGGTTACATATGTGGGTATGACATGGGGCATTCTTAAGGTGTCTAGATAGAGATGTCTTCTACTCTTTCCTTAAACTCCACCTTAGGTAATTTATTTTAATATATTGAACAATTTTTTTTCTGCTGTCATCTTAGCTTACTGTGATTAATTTTTATCAGATTTCTTTATTCCTATTGAACTGATTCAACCAATAAAAAGATGTTCAAGGCAGTCAGTCTAATGAAAGAGGAGAGGAAAGGACACAGAAAAGGAGAGAGAAAGAAATATTTATCATGTTATTTTACTGTACAAATGTTTCAAACACCTGTATTAGAGGCCTCATGGGTTTTCTCTGTTCAAAAGAAACTTAAAAATTGTGCTAAAACCAATTTGCAAGTGTGTCATGAGTTAATGATGGAACATTATTTTCCTGTTACTATATGGACTCTTTTACTAGAGCTTTAAAATAATTTTTCTTTAAGATGGAGGCCACATTTGGTGTGAAATATTGCTCGAGTATTTATCAATAACTTGGAGATGGTTAGCTACATTTTTCAATATTTGTATAGCAAATATATTCACAGTATCTTGCTCTTATATTATCTTTAAGATTCTTGACTCCTCTAAAATTTTTTGTTGCTGTTTGTTCAACTGTTTCTCCCCCACCCGCTGGCCTTATTGGGATATAATTTACATATAACATTGTGTAAGTTTAAGATTCACAATCTGTTGATTTGATACACTAATAAAATGCAAAACAATTACAAATGTAGTGTTAGCTAACACTTCCATCACATCACACATAATTACCATTTCTTTTTTGTGGTGAGAACATTTATTCATTCTCCTAGCAACTTTCAAGTATATATACAGTATTAACTATAGACACCATGCTGCACATTAGATCCTCAGAACTCATTCATCTTATAAGTGGAAGTTTGTACTCTTTGACAAACATCTCTCTATTCCCCACACCCCTCAGCCCCTGGTAACCACCATTCTACTCTCTGTTTCTTTGAGTTTGGCTTTAGGTTTCACATAAAGTGAGCTCATACAGTATTTGTCTTTCTCTGTCTGACTTACTTCACTTAGCATAATGCCCTCAGGATTCATCTATGTTGTGGCAAATGGCAAGATTTCATTCTTACTTACGGCTTAATAATATGTTTCATTAGGGTCGGCCGAGTGGTGCATTGGTTAAGAGCTGGCTTGGGACACCAGCTCTGAGCATCAGGGCCCCAGTTTGGATCCCACATGAGGGCCAGTAACACTGTACCCTCTACAGCTAAGATGGTGAACAACAGCTCGACCTGGAGCTGGGCTGCCATGAGTCGCTGGCAATGGTGTAGGCTGCAGCCCTTGCTGCAATGGGCTGCCATAAGCTAGTGTGAGTGGTCGGCAGCCGGAGTGAGCTGCCAACCAGAAGCCGGCGACTGATCTGCCTCACCTGGGAAGAGCGCAATGATAATACCAACATGGGCCAGTGAAGCAACGTCCTCCACAACTAGACTGAAGAACAAAAGGACAGCAACTTGTTTGTTCCCCTTCCCCCCAATTCCCCAGCGCTGTTCCCCTCCCCGAATTCCTCAAAAAAATCTTTAAAAAAATAATAAAAATAATATATTTAACTATTTTCTAATTTATCTCTTTCAGATTTCCTCGTCTCACATTTGCACACACTTGAACACTTGTTTCTACCCTTAAATTTTAAGTTGATGAATTTCAATCAGAAAATACACCACTGTGTTCATTAAGGATTAATTCAAAATATTGTATAAAGATGGCAAGCTTTTTTCTTGTATACATTTTTTTTATCTTAGTCTGGTGGAAAATATACCAAAAAGTTTCGTTTTCTGCAATGGGGATATTTGCATTCAGCATCTCATTAACATTGATTATAATCAGAAGTCTAAAATTTTCTTGGATCAAATAAATTCCTTTTTTTTTAACATGTTGAAATGTGTGTTTAGTGGACATGTACCTTTGCTGTAAGTTGTGGAGTGTGTTTACAGTGAACAATTTCATAACTGTCTAGATTGAGTTCTCCCTATGATACTGTGAGCTGCTTAGGAGTCTAGCACGATGTCTAGCATATTTCAGGTGCATGTTGCCTGACATGTTGAATCAATGACATAGTGATGATGTAGTAAGAGTAAATAGGCATGATTAGGTAAGTAAATATGGCATGGATAAAAACAAACACTTCATGAAAACTTCATGATTTCATCAATCAATGTATTATACTATTGTGAAAATACTGCATGAGAAAATAATATAGATTTAAATACTCTTGCTTAGAGAAGTTTATTATTAAACATCTTGGCCTTTGGTGATTTACTTATGGAGAAAAATCTAAAAGCAAGAGTGATTTGTTGGGAAGAGAAATATTTTTTAAAACGTGAGTATCTGACTCGAATAGTCTATCCTATTTACTGTTAGTTTTCATATCTATCTATCTATATATCATTTCTATCTGTATCTCTACCTATACCTGTACTTATTTCTATCTATGTTTATCAATCATCTCTCCAACTAGACTGTAAGTTTGTTGAGGGTACCTGGGTTCCTAGTAGCTTTCATTCACCATGTATGATAGAGTCAGTAACATTTAGAGATTGTTAGTATTGAGATCATGATTCATGACCTGTCTTTCCAGGCACATTTCTGAGATCTATACATTTGTATCTTTTTTTTTTTAAGTTTTATTGGGGAATTAGGAGATGGGAACAGACAAGTTGCTGTCCTTTTGTTCTCAGTCTAGTTGTGGAGGACGTCACTTCACTGGCCCATGTTGGTATTGTGATCATTGCACTTTTCCTGGTTGAGGCAGATCGGTGGCTGGCCATTGGATGGCTGCTCATGGCAGCTCACAGCAGCTCACACCGGCTGCCAGCTGCTCATGCTGGCCAACGGCCACTCACGGTAGCTTACGGCAGCCCACTGAAGACCCACTGCAGCCTATGCTGTCACTGGCAACTCACGGAAGCCCAGCTCCAGGTAGAGCTGTTCATCATCTTAGCTATAGAGGGCACAGTGTTACTGGCCCATGTGGGGTCTGAACCAGCTGCCCTGTTGCTTAGAGCTCACATTCGCAAGCCAACTCTTAACCAATGAGCCACTCAGCTGGCCCTGTACATTTGTATCTTTACTTGCCCCTAAAACTTGACATGGCCCAAACCAAATTTAACATTTCAGCTCATTTTTTCCACTTCCAAAATCCCCTATTTGTTACTGAAATCACCATTCTGTAGTAACCAGTCCAAAGACAATACGCTAAGTTTTATTCATCTTCTTTTCATTCTTTACATTTAATTTGTTGAAGTTTCGGAGAACTGATTTAGAACATCAGCGAGAAGGTCAACTGTCTCCTGTACCCCAAAACAATGCTCAAAGGTTGTCCATTGCTTTGTGAGGTCAACATCTTCCAAGTCTGGCCCTAGATCTGCCCACAGCCTCTAGTCCAGAACCTCTGCTCAGACAGTGCTGGGAAACACTGACTCATTCTTCTCTCGCTTTTCAAGGTAGACTCCTGGCTATGTGCTCTGATTTGTGAACAATTGTAAAATTTAGACAGGCATAATACAATTGATTAAATTACAAATTTTTTTTGTAATGATCATCCTCCAACTCTGCCATCCAGGTTAACATCTGGGTTAGACTTGGTTGTACCCAGGTCTCCTTAGCCACTCATTTACATACATTTATTTTACTTGCCAAGATTAAAAACAAAACTCATCTGTTATGACTTGACAATACTAGTTTTACTATGACATAACTTATATACAATGTTGTCCCTAGGTCCATGGGATTTTTATGTTACCTCATATATTTATCTTGCATATGTACTATCAGATCCATTGACACCATCCTGGCAAGTATTATCTTTCACCAGCATCATTGAGGTGGCCTCTGGTATCAGGCTGTTTTTGGCTGAAACTAACAGAAAAGCAAATCTAACTAGGAGGCTCCAAGGTTGCTTTCACAGCTCAGCAATGTCAGGGCTCTGATTGGCATCCTGCATCTCCCTTGATTTTCTCCTCATGGCCACAACATGATTTCAGGAGCTTCAAGCATCAGTTTCTCACACAAGAGCATTTAACAGCAGGAAAGAAGTGAGGAGAATTTCTCTTCATGTCATATCAAGGGAGAAAAGCTTTCATGTCTTTAATATGAAGGGAAAAAAGCTTTCTCAGATAATTCTCGGAAGACATCCCTTTACGTCTTATTAGCCAGGACTGGGTTGCTTTCCTCTGTCCCAGTGCAAGTGTAGCCAGGAGGGTGAGTGTCTGCTGACTTTACTCTCTACATTTGTTAATGAGAAAGAGGAAGTTTGGGAGAGCTCTTAGGTAGGTATTGAAATCCATCCTGCATTTCTTCCAAATGTGCTTCCTTGAGTACATTTCTAAAGAAAATGTCATCATTCTGGTTTTAAACTTGCAGTAACTTCTATTGCTAGTGAATACAGTACAATCCAGTTCCTTCTTCTTTCATTTTCTCCTGCTTTACCCTCCCATGGCTATTTAGTAAATCCAGAACAGACCCAGCTCATCCCTGTGTTCACACCTTTGCCCATAACATTTCCTCTTCTTGCAATCTCTCTGCACAATCTCACACTGAATGCTGATTTCACCATCTGTGCTTGGCTGTAAGACTACCTGCTCCATGAAACCTTCTCAGTTTCTCTTCATCAGCTGTGATTTCTCTTTTCTCTCAACTTCCTTAGCACTTTCTGTACACTGTAGAAGCTGACTGCTCATGAATTTAACACTTGAATTTCCATGACTCACAAGAGCCCACAAAGGTCTAATTCAAAGGCATTTTTAACATTGCTGAGGTGCAGTCCACATCTTGTGTGTAGCAAAGCTGGGCGTGCAGTAGTGAATTTTCTCACCTGGGAATGAGTCATGCACGGCCTAGTATGTAGGCCTCAGCGAAGCTGCACTGTTCTTTGTTGTAATATAGGCAGTGCGTTTTGTGAACTCATTAAAACTATGCTCCATTGTGCAAAATGGCTGTTAATTGAGGTAAAACTTTAGATGAAAGCTGAAAAGGTAGTTAGCTTTTGGTTTGAGGAGAGGCACAGTAAAAAGGTAATCCTCCATAAAATGTGATTTGTGAGATAGCTAGGAGCCTGGGAAAATACTTGCACATTTTTGAGATATTGGTATAGATGATTTCTTATGTTGTATCGCAATTATTTATGTATAAGACCCCTTGAAGTCAGAAAGATTTCAGAAGGCAGGGAGGAAATCATATAATGTACTGTGGTAGCTCTGGAGATAGGAATTGAAATTGAGTTATAGTTCTGTCAGTTCCCTAAGACTATGTGACCTTTGAGAAGACATTTGATTATAGAGCCTTTTGTTTCCCCATTACATAAAGTGATGGTAAAAATGCCTACTTCACAGGGTATTTACAACTATTAGAGGGAGCAGTATATGGAAGAGTGCAATGTAAAATGTAAAACTATAGATGATTAAATAATTACCATTATTTATATCCCCATACCATCTATCATGAGAGCAGACATTCAGAACAGAGTTGTTAAATGAATGAATGAATGAATAAATAAATTAATGAATGAAAAGCTATCACAATAACATAGTTATAAGAATATAAATACTTTTCTTTCCATAATAGAATTTCTGAGGTTCTAAGGCATTTTATTTGCTTGCATTACTAAAATATGGAAATCAATAAAAATCATTACTGAGAATTAAATGCCAGTAGATTATATCAACTTTAATATGAAGCTGAATTTCTTCTTTGAATACATTGGCTATTCATAAACTGCTGGGCCTACACTTTCACTATTTACAGCATTACTGGAGCCCTTCCTGTGCATCTCAGTTTTGTAGTTCCTCTGGGACTATCCATTATTCCACGGATCCATTATCATCTATAATTCTCTTTAAAAACCTAATAAAATTTAACATAAGATGCCTGTGCTGTGCATTGTTTTCAAATAATATAACCCTTTGCACGTCTTTCTTGAGTGTTGATCCTTTTTAAAGGATCTGGTATTATTGGAATGGTAGCTCACTTGTGTTTCAGATTCACACCTCTCCAAGGTAAGGAACAAGATGCTGCTCTCCTGGCTAGAAGGGGATTAGAGACCATGGGAGTCTGTGACTAGCTTTACACTGCTGCTGGGCTGACCTAATCTAATATGCAACAATGACATGAACTTGCCTGGGTGGGCATGAAAGTGTTTAGTTTTTCTATGACCAAGTATAGAAAAGTAATTATTTTTCTCCCTCTGGAGAACATGTAGTAGTCCAGTTAAATAATTTGCAGGTGTTTAAATCAATCACAAGCTAATAGACTAGGGAGACCCTGGACACTATGATGTTTCTCTCATACTTCCACTGCCACTCAAAGCTGGCCTCATCATTGGACATCATTCCTGAGACTCAAGAGGTTGAAATGGACTCCTCCTCCTCTCCCCCAACAAGTGGTCAATGCTGTTATATCAGTGTTCTGTGTTCTCTGCTCTTTGCCAACGATGGGGTGTAACTTCTTCTCTATTACTGTTATATATCTGGTTTTCTTGCATTTTGAGCTTACAAGTGCCCTAGAGCATTGTGTGTATTTGGGGGTGGCCATAGGGAAATGTATGAAGAACCAACTGGTCTTTGGACACAGACAGACATCACTTCAGCAGGGCTGTCCCTGAGAGAGAGAAAGTGTAAGAGGGAGCATATTGTTCTCAGGCACCAGAGGATGGAGCAAGCACATGGGTGGTGTGGTGGGCTGAATAATAGCCTTCCAAAGATCCAGACATCCTAATCTCTGGAATCTGTGAATCTTGTCTTAAATGGCAAAGGGTGCCTTATAGATGTAGTTGAGTTAAAGAGCTCATGATGAGGAGGTCACCCTAGATTAGCCAAGTGGGCCCTAAATATAATCACAAGAGTCCTTATGACAGCAAGGGTAAAGGTCAAAGGTGGAAGGGAATATTATGACAGAAGCAAGGAGAGAAAAGGTGATGTGATTCAGGACCATGAGACAAGAAAGACCAGCTTCTAGAAGCTTGAAAAGGCAAGGAACAGATTCTCTTTCAGAGCCTCCAAAGAGAGGCCCTGATGACACTTTGATTTTAGCTCTGTAAGACTTATGTGGGGCTTCTGACTTCCAGAACTATAAGAAAATCAATTAGTATTATTTTAAGCCACTATGTTTGTTGTAAGTTGTTATAGCAGCAATAGGAAACTAATACAGGCCATCTGGCTTGAGTGGCCTGAGTCTCGGTGGTTGGCTGTGAAGGCTTTTCTCCCTTCACAGTCCAGGGTATCCTGGCAAGCCTGTAAGAGAAGCTCTTGAATTCCCTGTCTCCAGGCCTTTTCCCTTGAGGCTAACTTAACTAGGATCAGGCCATAGATGTCGGGAGCCCATCTGGTGAAACCCAACCTTCTTTCCAGTCTATCCCTTCACTTGTTTTTTTTTTTTTTAGATTTTTATTAAAAATATAGTTAGCATACAATATTACATTAGTTTTAGGTATACACAATAGTTATTCAACACTTATATACCTAAAGAAGTGTTCACCATGGTAAGTCCAGCAACAATCTGACACTGTACTATGCTATCACAATATTATTGACTATATACCCTATGCTGTATATTACATCTCCATGACCTATTTGTTTTATACCTGGAAATTTGACCTCTTATTGCCCTTCACCTTTCCACCCCCCCCCACTTTTAAGTTTTCAGTTACAGTTGACACTCAATATTATTTTATATTAATTTCAGGTGTACAGCATAGTGGTTAGACATTTATATAATTTAAGAAGTGATCCCGCTGACTAGCCTAGTACCCACCTGGCACTATACATAGTTACTACCATATTATTGACTATATTCCCTACACTTTACTTTACATCCCCATGACTATTTTGTAACTACCAATTTGTACTTCTTAATCCTTTCTACTTTTTCACCCACCATCCCAATCCCTCCCATCTGGCAACCATCAAAATGTTCTCTGTATCTATGAGTATGTTTCTGCTTTGTTTGTTTATTTTGTTCTTTAGATTTTACATATAAACACATTGCATCTCTCTCTCTCTCTGTCGGACTACTTCACTCAGCACAATACCCTCCAGGTACATCCATGCTGCTGCAGATGGCAAAAACCTATTCTCTTCCCTGGCTGAGAAATATTCCACTGTATATATGTACCTTCTCCTCTTTATCCATTTTTCTATTGACAGACACCCAGGCTGCCTCCATGTCTTGGCCATTGTGAACAATGCTGCAATGAACATATAGATGCACACATCTCCTAAAGTAGTGTTTTGGGTTTCTTTGGATAAATACCAGGAAGTGGGATTACTGGGTCCTTCTTTGTCTCTTGTTATAACTGTTGTTTAAACTCTATTTTTTTCTGGTATAAGTTTTGCTGCCCCAGCTTCTTTTTCCATTTCCATTTTCATGAAATAATTTTTTTCTCATCCCTTTACTGTGTGTGTCTTTCAATCTGAAGTGAGTCTCTTGTAGGCAGCATATGTAATTCAGCCACTCTATGTTTTTGATTGGAGTATTTAATCCACTTACATTAAAAGCAATTATTGATAGATATGTAGTTATTGCCATTTTATTATTCATATTTTTGACCTTTTTTTCCCACCTTAAAGCAGTTCCTCTAGTATTCTTTGTAATACTGGTTTGGTGGTGATGAACTCCTTTAGGTTTTTCTTGTCTGGGGAGCGCTTTATCTATCCTTTGATTTTAAATGATAGCCTTGCTGGGTAGTGTACCCTCAGTTGTAGAGCTTTGTTTTTCTTCACTTTGAATATTTTGTGCCAATGCCTTCTGGCCTGCAAAGTTTCTGTTGAGAAATCAGCTGACAGTCTTATGGGAGTTCCCTTGTAGGCAACTAACTGCTTTTCTTTTGCTGCATTTAGTATTCCCTCTTGATTTTATTTTATTTTAATTTATGTTTTTATTTTATTTATTTATTTTTTAGCTGAGCCATCCTGCCACCTGTTGGCAGCACAGCGTCAGCTCAGCTTGGGCCAGGAATTGAACTGGCGACACTGTTGCTCAGAGCTCGCACTCTTGAGAGAGCTCTCAACTAACTGAGTCACTCGGCCGGCCTAGTATTCTCTCTTTGTCTTTAACCTTCCCCATTTTAATTATGATGTGTCTTGGTGTGGGTCTGTTTGGGTTCATCTTGTTTGGGACTCTCTGCCATTCCTGGGCTTGTTTGTCTATTTCCTTTTCCAGGTTAGAAAATTTTTCATTCATTATTTCTTCAAAGAGATTCTTAATCTCTTGCTTTCTCTTTTCTCCTTCTGGTGCCCCTATGATGTGAATGTTGTTATGCTTTATGTTGTCCCAGAGGTTTCTTATAGTATCCTAATGTTTTTGTGTTCTTTTTGCTGTTCTGAATGGATGTTTTCTGCTACCTTTCTTCCAAATTGCTGATTCAATCCTCTGCTTCATCTAGTCTACTTGTGATTCTTTCTAGGGCTTCTTCATTTCAGTTATTTTATTATTCACTTCTGACTGGTTCTTTTATATAGTTTCTATGTCCTTTTTTATGCTTGTTATCTGTTTGTTGAAGTTCTCACTAAGTTTATTGAGCCTCCTTATAACCATCATTTTGAACTCTGTATGTGGTGAATTACTTGCCTCCATTTTGTTTAGATTTTTTTTCTGGAGTTTTCTCATGTTCTTTTATTTGGAACATATTTCTTTGTCTCCTCATTTTTGCTGCCTTTCTGTGTTTATTTCTATGTATTAGGTAGGGCTGCTATGTCTTCCAGTCTTGCTGGGTGGCTTTATGTAGTAGGGCCCCTATGGGGTCCAGTGGCACAGTCTCCCTGATCACCTGAGCTGAGTGCTCTAGGAGAGTCCCTTGTGTGGGTTGTGTGTGCTCTCCTGTTAGAGTTGAGCCTTGATTGCTGTTGGCATGCCAGTGGGTGATATTGACCCTCAGTCTGACTGGCTGTGGGTTTTAACCACATCCACAGCTCACATGCTGTTGTACAGGGGGCTTACCACACAAAATGGGATTCACATCAGTGGGCTCTGGTGCCTGTTGAGACTACCCTTTGTGTGTGCTGCTTGTGAGTTATTTGGGTAGTGCTCTGCTGTGTCTGAAGCTGACCTCCACATGTGTTGGTTCTGAAACCTTGTGGGAAGGACTCTAGTGTAGGCCCAGGGCAGCCACCACATGACTGGCCAGAGAGTACCTGGTAGAAGATACAAAATTATCCATGTTTGGTTGCTGCCTGTGCTGTGCCTGGAGGCATGTGGGAGAAGCCACTGTGGATGGCTGCCACCAGTACTGGGTCTCGGGTAGCTCTGCAAAAAGCCAGGACATCAAAGCCTGCTGCCACCTGCCAGCTCCTGTAAGGTTCAGCTGCTGATAAAGCTTCCTGCAGAACATAAATTGGATGAGGCAGGGTAGAGCAGCAGAACTCACCAAGCCAATCAGATTCAGATTGGCCTGTGGGTGTGGGCTCAACACAGGAAAAATGGCACCTGCCTGCTGGCTGCTTGGAAGAGGGGCTCTACACAGGGGAAATGGTGACTGTCCCTCCAGTCCTCACGCTGCGTTATACAACCCAGTCTCTCCCCATATGTCTCTGATGCCCCCAGAGTCACCGTCTCTCTGCTGGAGCCCATGGTGAGTGCCTGTGCATGGGCCATTTAAGAGGGTGTCTGGGTTTCCCGCAGCCTTCTGTCCCCCCTGGTCGGTCAGAATGCCCACTGTTTTTCACAGCAAGAAGTTATGGGGGCTCCTCTTCCTGGAAGCAGTACTCTGGGCTGGGGAGCCTGGTGTGGGGGGCTGGGGTTCCTCGCTGCTCCTTTGTGGGGCACCTCTGTGGCTGAGATATCTCTCCTGATTTTGAACTGCCACACGTGGGTGTGGGACCAGCCCGTTTTGTGTCTCTGCTCCTCCTATCAGTCTTCATGTGGCTTCTTCTTTATATTGTTAGTTATAAAACTTCTGTTCAGCCAGACTTCAGGTGGTTCTCCAGGTTGATTGTTCTGTAATTTCACTGTAATTGTGATGTATTCATGGGATGAGGCGTTTATTTACTCCACTATCTTGAATCTCCTCCCCCTTCACTCTTAAAAGAAGTTATTTCTTCATTTTCGTTCTCAATAGAACTTGATGGCTCATTAAAGCCTAGAACTAGAATCAACTGCAGGAGTTGTCCCTCTTCCTCAACTTCATATAGGGTTTCACTTTTAAATGTTCCTTAGAGAAGCATGAAAATGTTTACATTTCATCCTTCTAATGCAGGAGGAAGGTAAATAAAGCAGTTGTACTTCCACGTGAAAATAAGTAGAACACTTGTGTCCCACTATCTAATTATGTCCTGAAATTCCTGGGTATCCTTTCTTCCTTGTTTTTATGGCAGACCTGGAATTACTGCTTAGGCTGCATGCCAAAACCTTTTCTGGTACATACCTTGAACTGATAATAAAAGATTCCATACTATGGGCTGAATTCTAACAAATTATTGTTCACTATAATTTCTTGCCTGGAAAAAACTTATCCCTAGTCTAGGTTTTATATTGCATAAACACATATGACATGTGATTGCATGTCAAAAATAAACATTATGTAAAAGTTGGAAAAAATTTTATCTATCCAAAGTCATAATTTCCAAGTAAAACTTCTTCCTGAGATGGCAGCACATATGTCTGATTTAGGCCTATTCTGAATAAAAGTGGCTGAGTTATCAAAACTCCATTAATCTAATTTGCTTAAATGGAAGTAGTTCCTTATGTGTGGTTTAAACAGAATTTAAATGAAAAGGGAGGAGAAACATTATTCTATGTAATTAAGATGGCAGACCCCACTCATTTATAAAAAGAAATGTAAAGCCAACAAAAGAAATACTCTGGTATAGTGTTTGGCTTTGCAAATGCTAAACAAATAAAAAATGATCTGATAGTAACAATAATAGGTACATGATATTTATTCAGAATCTCCAAATGCAAAATTTTCTCTATCTACCTCCTTTTTTTTTCCTCATTGGTACACATTTCACTAAAATACATAAATGAGTCTTATTTTATCTTCTAGGTTGTGGCCTATAGTATTAACTCTTGAGAGCCTTTAGTGTAGCCTAAAGAAAACTGTCAATAACATACATATATCTAAGTGCTGCCAATTTGAAACCTTATTATTAGAAGCCATAGGCTCTGGAATTATCCTTGTCAGATCTTAGGAAGCAGCCAACCGGCCCAGCAGTCTGTTTTGCATCTCTGAACTTCTGTATCACTGCATTTTCAGGGCTAGGAGTAATGGTGTGACAATTGCATGGTGCTCCCTCTCCTCTTCAATTCTGTTTCTAAGGGTCGGGATGACCTGCAGTGTAACAAAATAAGCTTGTCATTCAGTTGAGCCAGGTGTCCTTTGAGAAGCTAAGGAAAGGAATAACAGTGTCACAAAGTCGTTAGTGTACCATATATTATAAGCCATAAATGACAGCTCTGAGTGAGACTATCCAGCTTGAGAGGCTGCCACTTCCTGCTGGAATCATCCCATAGCGGGCGGGAACTGACACTTCACCAAGCATGTACACAGCCAGGTAGATGAGCCAAGGGCCATGGCCTGGAAATTGGAGCAGGTCTGAGAGCGGATTAAAAATATAAAAAAGGAAGATGATGATAGAATAGATAGATAGATAGATGATAGCTAGCTAGATAGATAGATAGATGATAGAAATAGATAGATAGATCAACAGATAGCTAGATAGAGCTTCTTTGACTGATGAGACAAAATCCTTCATGCAGTATCATCATTGTCTGGCTACTTCCAAAAAATAAAAATGTTGTAAACTGCTGAAATTTTCTATAGGTGTTGGCAGGTATAACTGAAGCCATCACAGGCACATCAAATCCTACTCACCATTATCTCTTTGAAAAGTAAATACAGATGGAAACAGAGATAAAACAAAAATAAACAGCAGATTACCCACCTAATATTGAACTTGGTTGATCCTATTAGATGCTGAAGTCCTCCAGTTACCTTATTCTGCCTTCTGATCACTGCTAAATTGTGAAATATAGGTTAGATGAGCCCTAGTTACTTTTTTCACTTTGAGATTCTAGGTTCTGTTTAGTGTGCTTCTGTACCAATTTCCTGTTAACTTCTCGTCTGTTCTATGGACACCATCCAGGCACAAACTGTTTCCCTCTGCTATCTCCTTCATCTCTGGCTCAGACCAAGTTTTTCTCCAAGAGTGACCCCCTTCACATGCATTCTCCCTAGAGTCTATGACATAGGCTTAATAATGCTGTTAATAGTAGATTGGGGTAGCGGTGGGGTTGGAGAAGAAATGAATGGGTCCCAGAGGCTGCTGCTGGTCCTAAACTGTCAGTGAGCACCAGGGTATCCTAATCTTGGAGTATCTTTGCCTAAACTCTCATAGTTCTTTCTGTCTTGGTGAAAATTTTGTGATTTTTAAATACTCTTGTATTTTATGAGAGTGATGAGTAGAACGTACCTCAAGGATTTTTAAACAAAGCTTCTTGGTTCTAGTTAAGTGGGTTGCATGTCAGTTGGGACAAATAGGCTATAGTAACTAACATCCCCCAAATCTCAGTAACTCAAATCAACGAAGGTTTATTTTTCATTTGTGCAGCATGTGTACCATAGGTTGGAAAGTGGATCTGCTTTTCAGAGTCACTCAGGGACCCAGATGACTGGAGCTCCATTATGACACATGCTTCTACATCGCCTTAGGCCAAGAGAATGTGTACCAGCTTGCAAAGCTTCCACCAGAAGTGACACATGTCATCCGATCCCATTTCATTGGCCAAAGCAAGTCCATGTTTTTATCTCTTTTGTGAATCAGAATATTTGTGAATAACCCTGATCAGTCCTAGACATGACCTTTGTCTTTTTTTTTTATATCAGGTTCTATGTTTATACTCTGTGATTTCCCCTGTATTTTAATGAAAATTTCCTATATCCCCTTGCTTTCTCACAACTGCTCTTTCTACCATTCTTCTACAAATGAACCTGGCTTTCTCATTAGTGTTGTTACTTTGAAGAAATTCCTCCCAGTATAGGCTTCCCCTTTTCCCTTCCTGTATTACTAACAGGACAAAGAGAAGGGTTAACATCCTTTGTTCTCCATTGCTAAGTCTAGATTATTGTTCTGGCTTGAAATTCAGCAATCTCTCCTCTTTACAGCTACCTCAAACCACCCTTCCTTTATCCTGGATGCTATGTTATACTAAGCCCCATGGTACTTTTTATTCTTATTCTCACTGAATTTAACTTGTCCGTCACTTATTATCATGTCAGTGACTCCAGTTCCTTACCTCCTGGGATCTCATTATCTATCTTCACAATCTCCAATTCTGAGTATCTTACCTCTTACCATAATCATTTTAATTTAGTTACTGGTTGTAACTCTGATCTTCACTTTCATCACAACCCTGTCCCCACTCTTTTTCCTCTTGTTAGCTTCTTTCTAACTTCATTTCTTTTCTGTCTATCCTGCTTTCCATGGCCAGCCAACTCAGCAGTGCCTTTGCTTATTCCCTAAAATTTCCCACTGACCTTGAACTTCCAACTGCTTCATTGCTGGTCTGCAGAATGCTGCTAGAGAAAGCTGTGCTGATTGAGTCTGCTACAAATTCATGCTCCTTCACTTTAAGCAAGCCATCATATTCTGCTCAGCACTTCTTTTATTCATCTCTTGCTGACTCACTTCTCATCCCACACAGCAGTTTTTCCAAACATTTTCAACTCTCTTTAAGATTCAAGCCTTGCTCCGGATATGGCCCCAAAATACCTTTCCAGTTTCATCTTTCATTTCTCCCCAAAAGCCCTTTGCCTTGTGCTTTCCAAACTCCACACATTTTTTTTATCCTTTTACACCTTCCTCTGTTATCTCCAATGAAAACGCCACCTAATGTACACGGACTTTCCTCCTCTGAGAGAGGTCCCTATTTGTTGTTAATATCCATGTGATTTTTATTACCTGCAGTGAGACTTAGCAAGTACTACCTTACACTAGATGTTTGTACACATGTACCATCTCCCCAGTTTTATTGTATGCTCCTTGAAAGAAGGAATCGTGAAGGTTTGTGTACATAGTGTTTATAGATAGTGTCTTGCCCTTAGTAGACGCTGAGTTGATGTTTGGTGAATATATTGGACAAATAGATGTTAGTGAACCAGATGGAGAATAGTTTTTTCCAGTTGTTTTCCAAAAAGGAGTAAAAATAACACTAGTAAGGGGTTTTTAAAATCTATTTTTATTATTTAAATTTTAATGTAACAGTTGCATTTTTGAATGCTAGTACTGATAGATTGAACATATTTGGAGAGCAGTAAAAGAGTTATGTGAAAGAACTATATTTCATGTAATGTTCCTTTCTATGTTAGTTAATTAAGATCTATATTTCATTTCTCTTTATTTTTATCCATATATTTAATATTTGAATCAATAAAGACAATAGCTGATGCACAGAATTTTGTCTTATACTAGGCTGTTTTAAGTTCTGGTCTGCTGAAATATATTTTGTTTAAAAGTAGATCTTATTTTTCTGGGATTTGCATGTGCCACATTATCCCAGCCTGAGTGTGGAATTATTTGAGAGACAAAACAAGGTGGTCAGATGGAGAGCCCAAGTGTTATCTTTATTATTGGTAAAGCTGATGCTGGAGCATGTGGACAACAATGGGATTCCTATTATTATAGTGCAGCATTTGACCTCATCCAGCTACTGGCAGCACCAGGGCAGAGCAGACCTCCCCACATGGGGGCCTGCCTGGTACAAGTTGGAGGAGCATGGTAAGTTCCTCTACCTGATGAGAAAGCAAGGTGGAACAAAAAGGTGTGAGTGCAAAAAGGTGAAGGGTAATAACACTTCTTCATGGAAGCCAAAGGAATGGGATAAGAACATTTCCAGTTAACACTCTAAACATGATGATGATGCGATGCGTGCACGTACAGGATGATTGATGGTCATCAGTGATGAGCAGTCTACTCATTCTATCTCTGTCTCTGATGAGACTTCGAATATTAACCAAGTGGTATATTTATTTTGCAACTTTTATTAGATGCTCTTAAGACTTTAAAATTAGGTTTAAAATAATCAGCCTCTTAGATAAAACAAATTGATGTGCATTATTACTTTACCAGGCTCAATTGCATAACACATGGGAATAACCGTCCCTAATCTAAATAGTTATGTTAACAATTATGTGGAAGCTGTAATATCACCACACAACTGAATACTTTATTGATGTGAGATTAATATTAATAGAAGAAATTTAGCGAGGACAAAACACATACAGGCAGTTTTTGGCCTATAGTAAATACCTTCTAAGGGTGTATGTATATTTTTACTCTTGACAAAAATCCTTCTTTTTATTTACTGTATATTATATATATATATAATTTGTATGTTTTGATATATATACATATATACATATATTTACATATATATGTATATACATATATATATATATATATATAATTTTTCCATTAACTGATCAACCTAATTAAACAACCAATAGACCAATAGATTGAGGGGAAAAAATTGGTTTGATATCTCACTTAACTGACAAGTTTCCTGAATTTAGTTTTGCTTAGGCTTTACTTTTAACCCTGTTTAGTTAATTATGTTACTTTTTGGTTTATAGTACCTGGCTTTACCATTCTTTTTTCTTATTTGGTGCTGTTATATATTGACTGACAGATCACTCCCTGATATGTGCTGTGAGTTTGCTCCTGTCCATCCACAGTCCAATTCCTGCAAATTCTTTCCCTCATTCCCTCCCTCAACAATACTCTTTTGACCTTGCTGAGGTCTTCAAGTACTTGAACTTTCCTTCTGATTCTTTTCACCCCATTGGTTCCTCGGTCTTTTATATTCTGTAGTGCACATGTGTTCTTTGTCAGCTCCGTATCCCTTGGGGGAATCACTCCTGTGTAAATCTCAGTTTATGGATTGGATGGCACTGATATCATCCCCTGGATCCAGGGGTGGGCATGTGACCCAGGCTTCGCCAAACATAATGCTCCATTTCATTAGTCACAGTGGCTGACTAAGGGGTGGACATGTTGATCCAGGTTTGGTTGGGATTATTAGGAAAGAGGCACTCAATTTTTCTTGGGGTAGCTAAGTCCATAAAATGTAAGCCTGTTCTTGCTGGTCATCATTTTGGCTACCACTTAGGGAGCACCTTTCAGAGAATAAAGCCCGCACAGAAAACAGAAAGCAGGGCTAAGAGATGCAGTTAGGTTGAAGTTCAAGCAAATGAAAGCAGGTATACCTAAAGGGACATATATTGTTCCCATTTTCAGTTTGATGAGCAAGTTCCTTTCTTTTCCTAAGTCAAATTGAGTTAGGTCCTAATGTACTTCCCTTCTTATCTAGTCTGGACGCCATCAAATACTATTTTGGCCGTGTGTGTGTGTGGTCTCCCTCATTTGTCTTACACAGATATTTTGCTCCCTTATGTACTTTGGATCAGTCTAAGCCACGTTTTTCATGTCTAAACTGCTGAGTGCTGATAGAGTGTCTGAAATCACCAAGGTTGGTGCTACTACAGCCTTGTGAGCTTCACTCCCCGGTGGACCCAAAATGCTGCCTTGTTAATCCTTGGCTATGTGTCAGGAGGTTTTCTAAGCAGTAAGGATACAGAAAAGAATGTCAGGTAAGATTGCTGCCATATGAAATATTCTATTATGGCATACAGTCAAAAAGTGAGAAGGCACATAAATTCATGATGTAATTTCAGGCAACAATAAATATTATAAAGAAAAAAGAAACAGGGTATGGGACTACAGAGTGATGTAGGGGGTGGATGTTATTTCATACAAGTGTCAAGGAAAGTCTTTTTAAGAGCCCTTTGAACAGAAACTTGGATGAAGTGAGGAATCAGCCATGCAAAGTCTCTGGCAGAAAACAAGAAGCTCAATAGCCCTAAGTCAGGAACAAGCATGGAGTGTCTCAATGGCCATGGAATCCTAGTATGACTGGAGTACAGTTAAAATGAGAAGAAATGAGACCATGGCCAGAACACACAGAGCCAACTGTCTACTGGAATCTGTACCTGGGTATGATGTTACCACACTAAACAGCATGAGCCTAAAACTGAGCTCTGTACATTTTCTCTTACCCACCACCTTCTCTTCTTTTCTCTATTTTTATCTCAACATATGGGACCACCATTTATACGGGCACCCAAGTCAGAATTGTCACAGTCATCCTTAGCTCCTCCATGTTCTTCATGTTTTTCATCTAATAAGTCACCAATACCTGTCGATTCCATCTCTTAGGTATAGTCTAAATGTGTCCTCCAGTCTCTCTCACAGTTCCTTAGTTTAGGCCATTATCATTTCTCTTTTGGGCAGTGTGACAACCTCTGTTCTTGTCCTCTTCTAGTTCATCCTCCATGTCATTGTGACTTCTCTAAAATATAGATTTGAGTTTGTTACATCACTACATAAAATCCTCTAAGTATTTTTCATTGTCGACTGTCCAAGCTCCTAATCTGGCTCCTGCCTACCTTTCTAGCTCCTTCTTCCTCCTCCATCTGTCATTGTTTCCCAGCTATACTGACTAATGGTTCCTTGTTCTGTCCTCTGCACATTTGCATTCTCTCTCTGGAATGTCCACTACAGGTTTTACCTTCCTGGATGATGCCTAACTTTTCGGAAGTCTCAACTCAAGGGTTTCCTCATTTCTATTCCTGTAAAGCTTTACATTTGGCCATGCTCTAGAAGTTTTCACATTGTTTTGCAACTGTTTGTGTGTCTATCTTTTGATTGCAAACTCCTTGAAGGCAAATTATTTTATGAGAGGACCATTTCTTTTTTCTCTAATGCATAGCATAGTATTAGCAAACAGTGGTTACACAATGATTGTGAGCAAACAATGATGTTACAATCTTTGTGAATTCTTCCTTTAAATAAATAAATTTATAACTCAACTAGTTCAAGAATATGATGCTTTTTTGGAAAGTAGTTTAGGCTTTAATTTTACCATTCTATTTGTCACTATTACATAGAAAAATTCACATGTATTTAAGGATGCACAGGCATTAAAACATTTATATCCATTTATCTTTTGGAAGTCCATCTATAACATAGTTGTCTCACTTATTTAGGGCACTGTTTTCAAATTTATTTTTTCAATTAATAAAATTGTACCCTTTGTGGTTATTACTCCATGGGGTGCCAGCACAAAATTTAAAACTTCAATTAAAACACATAAAACAAAACAGCAGCAGTTGAAATAACATATTTGAAAAAACTCAGCTTAAAATCATGCCCCAATGGGGAAGGGCAATTTAAAAAGATATATATATATAAAATCACACACATACACATACACACACAAGAAGAAGCTATGAAGAAGAAAATGTTGATGATTTAAAAATAATTGTGTGTCATAGTAAATATATTTGGATTTATACTTTGCTCTTAATTATTATTTTAAGATTTTATTGGGGAATCGGGGAAGGGGAACAGACAAGTCACTGTCCTTTTGTTCTTCAGTCTAGTTGTGGAGGACATTGCTTTACTGGCCCATGTTGGTACTATGATTATTGCGCTCTTAATGGGTGAGGCAGATCAGTCGCTGGCCACTGGACAACCACTCACAGCAGCTCACAGCAGCTCACATCAGCTGCTGGCCACTCACACTAGCTTCCAGCCACTCATGGTAGCTCATGGCAGCCCACTGCAGCTCCGCTGCAGCCGACACTGTTGCGGGCAACTCACGGCAGCTGAACTCCAGGTTGAGCTGTTGTTCACCATCTTAGCTGTAGAGGGCAGTGTCAATGGCTCATGTGGGATCTGAACCGGTGGCCCTGCTGCTCAGAGCTCGTGTTCCCAAGCCAACTCTTAACCAACGAGCAACTCAGCTGGCCGTATACTTTGCTCTTTTAAATTGTCATTTCTTATTTTGTGTGAGTTATCTCATCCCTAATTGTATACAGTCAATATTCATACCATTGTAAAAAACAAACAAACAAACAAACACCGAGAGATTTAATCCTGTCTTCTAACTATTTTTAATGGCAGGAACATTCCAATTACAACAGGAAGGTGCCAGTAGAAACCTAAAGATTGAGAATGAAATCCTTTATGGAGAGAACTACATTTTTCTATCAAGTAGGATTTGTACTTCCCCTGAAATTCTGCCTGGCTTTCTTTTTAATATTTTGAGATTACCAGATATCTTTGTCTCTTATTTTACTATAAGTTATGTTGTTTTGGGTTTTTGGTTAAACAGTAGTAGTTGAGTAAAAAACATTTATCTAGTAAATAAAAAAAATCTAAACAATGAAGTGAGGAGATACAAAGGCAAGTGTCTATACAATTCTAGGGATTGGTGACAGGAGTTTTTTATCTAAACATTTTATTCTTTAAAAAAATGTTAGTCAAATGCTTTGAAGTGAAATAGGTTTTGTGAGATTTTGAGTAGAATTTCAGGTAGTTATCTAACTCCCCAATAAAATAGACATTTATCAAGAGCCTGTATATGTAAGGCTCCATAGGAGACAGAAAACAAAATAAGTTATAGTGCTTACTTTCAAAGTGCTTATACTCTATTGGGGTAAAGAAAGTATGAACATGAATAGAACACAGGCAGGCTATACTTATTGAATTGAACACGTATGTATGTCTTATACCCTCTTCAGATGCCACTAAAATGAGAGTAAAGGGATTAAAGAGATATGAACTAATAAGCATAACCAGGATGGGAGAGATTACAACAAACCTACTGTATGTGTGAATCAAGAACAAGATGACATTATAAAGAACACTTAGAAAAAAAAAGCTCTTGGAAATTAAACATAAGATAGCCAATATAATTAAAAAAACACAATAAAAAGTTTGGAAGTTAATATCATTTTCCAGAAGATGGAACAAAAAAAGGCAAATAGATGGACAGAAGGTGAAAAAAGATAAGTATACTAGACAAACAATCCAGAAAGGCCAATAACTGACTCACAAAATTTCCAGAAAGATAATGGGAAAACATGAACAAAGAAATCATGTAAGAAAATTTCACAGAACTAAAGGACACATTGAAAGAGCCTTCTGAGTACGCAGCATGAGGGTTGACAAAGGTTCCTCACCAACATACCTCACTGGGAAATTTCAGGACAAGAATATACAAGAGGTTCTTTAAAATGTAGGACAAGAAGTGTCGCTCATATATAAAAACAAATCAAGAATTATAACGCCATCAAGTTTCTTAGTAGCAAAAATGGAAGCTTAGAATTCTATATCCATTCAAACTATAAATTAAGTATATAGTAGAATGAACACATTTTGCATACAAGGTCTAAGAAAATTTGCTTCCAAAGCATCTTTTTGCAGAAACCACTGACAAAAGTTCTAACAAAATGAAGGCATAACTAAGAGAGAAGAAGACATGGGTACTAGGACACAGGGATTCCACACAGGAGAGACAAGGAGGGAATAACTGGGATGACAACAGAGTAGCAGGACTGGAGGACAAAAGTCTAGAAAGGAGAAGCAGGACCGAGGGTTCTAGAAGACCTGGGACAAAAGACCCCTGTTTTTTATTCTAAGATGGCACAATCAGTTCACTTACAAATGCTCAGGTTCTTTTTTTTTTTTTTACTTTGATAAGAAATAAGGTTAAGATAAATAATGTTTTAAAAAAACATGCTAATAGATTTGCAGGCATGGTGCTTTGAATATTAAGGAAATAGAGATTCATTTTGCCTAGAAGGCAATTTTCATGAAAGAAGATGAATTTTGAGGGGTGAGCATGGCAGAGATTGTCAGTGTTTGGCAAGCATCTGTGTACACCTCTACCTCTACATGTTGCAGATTCCCTTACAGTTAGATTGGGCCCATGTGACTGGATTGTAGCCAATGCAATGTGGGTGGAAGAGATATAAGTCATTTATAGGTCTGACCCTTAAAACAGTCCTGCAAAATCCTGTGGCCGTTTCTTTCTCTGTGGTAGCAACCTTGGGGGCCAGATTCCTGATGATGAGGAGGGTGTCTGACCCACATTTAACTTTGCATGAGTGAAATATAAACTTTATGTGTTAAACCACTGAGATTTGGGATTTTACTTGTTAACACCACATGCTTTATATATAAGCTATATGGAAAGTAAGAGACAGCATAAAATAGTTACTAAAAGCAGAGATTCTGGAATCAGACTGACTGGGTTCAAATCCTAGTGCTACCACTTACTAGCTGTAGGATCTCTGGCAAGTTAATTTTAATGTTTCAGAGGCTCGCTTTCTTCATCTCTAAAATCAGGGTAGCAATAGTACCTATCTTGTAGGGTTGCCATGAGGATAAAATAAGTTAATATGAAAAACACTTAGAACAATTTTTAGCATATATAAGGTGTGATAAAAAAATATAGTGTATGTTTAAACAAAAAAACCTTATTACAGTAAAATACACATTGCCATTAATCCCCCTCAAAATACTCTCTCTCTCTCTTTGAACACACTTATCCCATCATTCTTGCCATTTTCTGAAGCAGTTCTGGAAGTCCTCTTTTGTGAATGTCTAGTTGCACTGTGGTGGCTGCCTCAATGTCCTGAATCGATTCAAAACGTTTTCCTTTCATGATCATTTTAACTTTGGGGAAGAGCCAGAAGTCGCACGGTGACAGATCCAGTGAATAAGGTGGATTAGGATACCCAATAATGTTTTTATTTGACAGAAATTGCCATACCAGAAGGGATGTGTGACACAGAGCCTTTCCGTTGTGATCACAAAATATAGTGAATGCTGCTGCCACGTGCCATCCACCGGAAAGGCAGGGATCATCAATATAGGAAGCAGCACATCAAACCTTAGTAATGGTATGTGAGAAGTTTCAACTTGTTCCGCACAGTCAGTTGGGCGTGAGCTACCGTTGAGAGAAGGTGTGCCATAAATCATCCTCCATTATGACAATGGTCCGTGTCACACATTGCTTCTGGTATGGCAATTTTTGACAAATACAAGCATAATGGTGTGTCCTCATCCACCTTATGGCACCGTGCTACTTCTGGCTCTTCCCCTATGTCAAAATGATTCAGGATATTGAGGCAGCCATGACAGAGCAAGTAAAGACACTCACGAAAGAGGACTTCCAGAACTGCTTCAGCAAGTGGCAAGAACAACGGGATAAGAGTGTTCAATGCGAGGGGGAGTATTTTGAGGGAGCGTTATGGCATTGTGTCTTTTACTGTAAAAATTTTTTTTAACTTAGAAATTCACCGTACTGTTGACCACACCTCGTAGTAAGTTTTGTGTGTTGGCCATTATTATTATCTCAAAAATAGGGAAGCAAGCAATAGCATCCTAAGGGGATGTAACACAATGAAATGGGGTAAGTTCTCTTTCAGGTATGGTGTGTGAAAGGAGGAGTATGATGTAAAGATGGTTAGGGTATTGAGGTTAGCGTGTTTGGGTTTGATCAGGGAAGGAGGCACACCAAGAGTGACATGAAATACAGGATTTATTACAGGGATTGGACTACACATAATTTTGGGAGCTGGAAAAGTAGTCTATGGAAGGTTGTCACCTCTTCTTCTGGGTCCTGAAGATCAGCAGGACTGGCAATTGGGAAGAGAAGCTAAAGAGGGTGAGAGCAAAGACAAATGCTACATTGGAAGCTGCAGGTATTACTACCCCTGACCTTGATGACATGAGTGCCCCATAGAAGGACAATAAAGTGACCCGGCAGACTCAGTGTCAATGTGTGTGAGTGGCAATGGAGCCTGGTACCCTATATGACTGACTTTCAGAACATAATGGCTCCTGTTTCACTTTTGGCTTCCAAATTCCATGAAATTTTCTTGTGTGCTCAACTCACCCAGAATCACAGAGGATATAGACTTTGGGAAATGTAGATTAAGATTAGGGTCAAATTGTGAAGGGACCCTGGATGCCAGGCTGGATTTTGGTTTTCCTGTGTTGGCTATGGAGGGCTGTTGAAAGCTGACATGATTAATAGATTCAGAATTGAAAGCTATAGGACCCTCAGCTAAGTTGCTTTTGAGGATGTTGATCTGCGGTTAGAATTGATTTTTATTCACTATTTATTGAACACCTACTGTGTATTTGTAAATCAATTCTGCTTTCTTTTATTATGTAGGAAGACTCAATGCACTTCTGTTTTTTCTGTTCATAAAGAATAATCTTTATCACCAGTACATTTTGATGATTCCAGGGACAGAGGGTATTAGGCATAGTGGATACAATTCAGTGTCATTGCCAGTGAAATAGTAATAATATCATCTGTTTTTAGAAGTGCTTTAGGGCCTTTGGAGGAAAGGTATTGCTGGAAGCAGATATAAAGTTAAAAAGGACATTCAAGATGAATGATGCTTATAAGGTGATGGCTTAATAATGTGTTTCAGAGGGACAGGGGAACTGCAGTGTTTGAGAAAAATGAATGTTGCTACTTAATGGCACAAGCTGTCCACGTTTAATCATTTTAAAGAGTAGTTCTCCTTTTTGGCAGTGCTGGAAACAAAGGTGTAGTGACTCTTCAGACAGAAAAATCACTCACAGCATGATTTTTATGGAGCTAGGTGTGTTCTTCTACATCTAACGAAATTCTCTTATTCTTCCAGGTCCACATTTTCACCATTGTTTCTTCAAAATATTCTCTGATGTCTTCATCCAGAATGCATGTTTTCTTTTAATTTTTGTGGTACTTTATATAAGGTTCTGAAAAATGATTCTCATTATTTACTTTTATCTTGCAACCGAGATATAGAGCAGGAGAAAGAGTCAGAGATCTGGGTTAGAATCCTGGTCCTCTACCAATTACATGCTGTTGGAAAAGGTATTTAACATCTCTTAGACTTCAATTTCAATTTCATTAAGTTTTGCATGATTGCACTGAAGTACCTATCACATAGGTATAGAATGAATATTAATCTCCCTCATTATGTTTTTTTCTTTCTTTAAATTTATTACAGCACCCCCAATTGGTTTTAATCACTTTAAAGATAAGAGTATTATTTTAAACCTTGTTAATGTAAATAAGCAAACAAACAAATAAAAAGATCTCAATCACTGTTGACTCCCTCTCCGCATTTAGCCCAATGTCTGACTATAGGCATTCAGATAATGGCATGATGAATAGATTACAAAACATGGAAGCAACCCAGTCTAGTTAGGGTTCCTACTGAGTAATGCTGCTGGGAATGCAGCAGATTCCTCACCTGGAGTCTTTTTACATGACTTCCAAGGATACTTGTTTCGTCAGAGAATGAAGGCTGTATATCTCAATGGAGTGCCTATAGTGACATCCGCTGCTGAAGGTTAAACAAAATCAAAAGTACTTTTGCAGAGAACATAAAGGAGCTTTTGAGGTTCCCCATCCCTAGTTTTCACCAGGGCCCTGGGGATGCTTTCAGAAGTAGAGCATGATGGAGTGTTGGTTCCCAGAAGTCCACCTTCCTGTCTTGAGCAAATATCAAAGGAAAAGCAGCCTTTCTGAGAGAGCTTCCTCCCATGCTGGGTCCTACTGAAAGACCATTATTAACCCCAACAATTCGTGTCCAAGTGGCATCAATCATTTGGGTCACACAATGCTTGACTGTAAATTATGACATTATCTCTGAGAAGGAAGGTGATAATAATAAGAATCATTAAAAAAAAAATCTCTCGGCATGGCTCCCGTCGGCTGAGGACCTTAGCCGGATCTGTCATATTTGTTCTGGACATGAAAGGCTTGGCTCTTTGCTTACAAGCCCATACATCACTGGGCCTGTCATGGGCTTCTGTAGGACCAGTTGACACAGCTCAGAACAGCAGCTGCTGGATGGCTTTGGGGAGCCTGACTCCAGAAACAGTTGCTGGGGTACAGGGACCGCAAGCATTCTTGCGGAGACCGACATCCTGTTGTGCTGTCCTGCCACTGCCCTCAGTAAGTCACAACGAGGAGTAAACTGCTGTCACCGAGATGAAAGGCCCCTTTCCTCTGATCTCTCCACTACAAAATTACTTCAGTGCCACACTGTATTTTATGTCAATACCTATTTTATTTTTCAAAATTGAAAAAGATATAAGTACATTGTTCCCTGAATTCCTGATGCTCTGGGTAACCTAGCAACCGAGTATGCCACATAGCACACAACAGAATATTATCATGCACTCCACTCAACTAACAAGCAAGCAGCACAGATTTCCCTTGCAGATGATTTAGGCTAAATTAACGGTTAATAGTTGCTATTAATATTAAAAATAATAATAACCTCCCTTTTGCATTTCTTAGAACTAGATTTGTAGGGAATAATGCTGGGTTCTAATTGTACATGTGGGAGAGTATTTTTCACTGAGCCTACATCTTCCAAGTGATTTGCATGGGATTTAGGTAGCCAGCAGCATGCTGCAAAGTGATAATCACATGAAACAGGAGAATACATTCAGGACATTTGGAAACCATGCAAAATTTTCAAGTTCAAAATTGACTCACGCTTTTCACCTCTGGGAAGATGCTGTCACTAAGGGGCTTATGTGCACTGATCAGGCTGTTTAGCCATGCTGACACTGCCCCCAATTCTCAGAGAAGCCTGCCAGGAAGCCCTCTGGCAAGCAGCTCTAGGACAAGAATAAAGCCGGAACAAGAGTCAGGGTCAGGGAGAAGTTCAAGAAGCCCTGACCTGAAAGAACACGGGCAAGGTCATGACCCAGAGCAAGAGTCTGCTAAAGAATGGCAGAGGTCACAGGGAAGAGAAGAAAGTAAAACAGAAGTTGGATGGAACAAAGGAGGAAAGGAGGACATCTCCAGGAATAAGGAGGTAGAGTGTGAAACACATAGGACCACGAAACAGGAAGGAGGTGGGTGGGCTCTCTTTTTGATAACAGACTGGAAGTTCATGAGCTAGTGGGTAGGTATCTATTACAACTTTCATGTCCACTTGCCATTCACTTTAGATTTCCTTTTGCGCTGACCCAAATATTTGTGTTTTGTAAAAATCAGCTACTTAGTTAAAAAAGCACACACACACACACACACACACACACACTTTCATTAATGAGGACTTGTGAATAATTCACTGTTCACCCTCTCCTTTTCCTCCCTTTAAAAGCAATCAATTTAATTTGGTAGCTTCGTTCCTGAGCCACCGGAACTTTAAGATGCCTTTGCAGCTTTCTTAGAACTCAGACCTCAAAAAGAACCCTTGAAAAGTCCTGCTGTTTCTCTCCTTAACTAGTCACCTCAATCTGAAGAACTAAGGGGCTTTCATTTTGAGTACGTCCTGCTGCTTTTTAATAATCTACGAGTGAATTAGGCATTTTTGCCTTCAGGTTACAGCTGTTGCAAATAATGTTTTCTTCCAGTCATGAAGAAAATATTTTAATACTTTCTGAGACCCTGAACAACCTGTTATATGAAAAAGTGCCCAGTGTCTCATTTACATTGCATCAACTTCATTCGCAGATATCAATGTAAAGCTGATTCTTGAAATACACTTGTTGATTTTTCTTAATTAGAATGGAAATTTAAGAGATCACTTTCCTTGTCAATAGGCCAAGAAATTTTTACTTATTTAGAAAGTATTTTGATATTGTGGTCAGGAACAACTCTTGCTGTTTCTGGTTTCTAAGGGCTTGTAGTTTTTGCCGATTAAGTAGCAAAACATTCTGTTGTACTCCTTGCCACCCAGGATGGATGGTAGACGGGGGATGGGAATCCAGAAATCAACAACAACCTGAAATCATGCAGTATTTGGATTTGCTCATTTTTAATAAAAGTATTTTAGAAAGCAGAGAACTAGTGCGATTTTTCCATGGATGCGCGGAAGAATCAGCTGCTTTGAAAAAAGGGCACATTCATGTATCTGTGCCCAAACACTTGTAAAAGCCAGACCACCCATGGGGAATGCGTTCTTGTCAAAGCCACAGTGGAGTGACCTGTGCATCGGAGGGTTTCTGTTGCTGAGGTGATGGGATGGGAGGCTGGGAGACGTGGCTGCTTTCTGAATTTGCAAGAGCCCTTCAGGGCAGTGGCACAGAAAGCATGCACCCTTCAGTGCATTAGAACCAATCTGTGAATTGTTTCAGGTGTAGAATTTTAGGGAGGGCATGACACAAAGGTTGCTTCAAAAGATTAACTTTTCTTTTCCCTATCCTAAAATGCTTTCTGTTAAAAGACCATTGATACAAATGAAAAATGTCAAGAGTAAAAGTGAGAAATCCTAGGACAGATTATAAAGACAATTGACTGAAATGTTCATGGTTTTAGCACATTGTAGTGAGAGGCAGGGATTAGAAAAGTCACTGTCAGTGAGGAGACCATGGCCCTTGTTTTCATCTGAAAACAGCTGTGAAGAGACGGATATCAGTTTAAAAAAAGATAGAGTGGCTTTAAAATTGAATTTGAACTTTGTGAGCTTTATATTCTAACATACCAATACTCCAAAAAATGCCAAGTACTACAAAAAACCCCACAAAAAACCTTCAAAGTTATATCTAGACAGACCAAAAAATAATCCCCACAGTCTTACTGCAGGATGCTGTAGGTAAGCGAACATGATGACCCCTTGCTCATGACAAGCACATTTACTGTCAACCCAGGATGAAGGTGGCCCTAGCCATACTGTCATTTTATACCAAGGACTTGAGAATACCTCTCAAGGATAAGGGTGAGATGGCCATCTTTTGCCCTCAATGAATTTTAATGCTTTTCAGGGTTGGGTCCTGCTTCCTTCTTCCACAGATCCTCCAGGCAGGAAGTACACTCAGGCCTCTCATTAACATTACATTGTTAGAGATGTCACTTCTGGCCTTTTCAGCTGGGTATCTATACCCTAAAAGCAGACCCTTGGAATAGGTATCATGTCACCCAAAGAAATATAATACAGTGTTAGTGATGGCATTCTGGGCATCCAAGTGAGGGAGATTTATTCTGATCGGGGACAAGTTCAGCATCCCTCAGATTATACCATGCCAGCGTACTGCCTAGACGTATAACCACTCTTGATCTTTCAGGTGAGTGCCAAAGGCCTAACAACACATTCAATGTTTCCAAGCTTTGTTTTTTTTAAGGAGGGCACAGCTAACAGTGGCCCATGTGGGGATTAAACCTGTAACCTTGGTGTTATCAGCACCATGCTCCAACCAACTGAGCTAACCGGCCACCCCTTTTTCCAAGCTTTTTATCAGAACATTCGCGTTGGTAAAAATCTATTGTTTTAGAAGTAGAATTTTGCCTATTTACAGATGCTGTCTTTTTTTTTATTTTTTATTTTTTTATTGGGGAATTGGGGGGGATGGGAACAGTGCTGGGGAATTGGGGGAAGGGGAACAGACAAGTTGCTGTCGTTTTGCTCTTTAGTCTAGTTGTGGAGGATGTTGCTTCACTGGCCCAAGTTGGCACCATCATTGTGCTCTTCCCAGATGAGGCAGATCAGTCACCGGCTTCTGGATGGCCGCTCACTGCAGCTGCTGGCTACATACGGTAGCCCATGGCAATCCACTGTCGCAGGGGCTGCAGCCTACGCCATCCCCGGCAACTCAGGGAAGCCCAGCTCCAGGTTGAGCTGTTGTTCAGCATCTTAGCTGTAGAGGGCAGTGTCACTGGCCCTCGTATGTGGGATCCGAACCAGGGCCCTCTGGCATCCCAAGCCAGTTCTTAACCATAGCACCACTCGGCCGGCCCTACAGGTGCTGTCTTTTTGTATTTTAAATATAAGCTACTTTAAAAAAAGAAGGTGACATTAGGTTAGAAAACATTTTTAAAATGTATCTTGTGGAACACTTGATAATGATAGGCAATGTCTACATTATATAACCTTAATTTGGTTAGAAGTAAATATAACATGCTTAAAAAGCATTAAGAAGGCATCAGAGTGTAAAATAATATGCTGAAAAAGCACTTAAAATAGTACAGTGTTTAAGCAATAGTCTTGCTTAAGAATATGATTATGGTTCGAGTCAGAAAACAACCAACAAACAGCCAAAAACCAAAACAGTCCCTTCTGTGACTTCAAACTAGATAATATTAATATGTTAAGAAAACAATGGTATACTTTTCTTTCACCCATCTCTCCTCTTCTTTCTCTTTTTTCTTTTCCTCTACCTGTCCCTTATTGGAATCTGTCAGACATATACTGGCAAAACAGGAATGTCATTACAACAATCTGCTCCCTTAGAAGCAGCCTCCAGCTTCGGGCGTGAGGTAGGATGGCTGCAGGACACCGTGTTTGGAAGCATTGCCAGCTCTTCCCTGACATGGGGTATGCATAGTGGGCATTTATGATAACCGTGCTTGCAGTTTCATAACCAACAAATCCTGTTTTATTTTGGTGCTCCTCACAGCAGCTTTCTTTTGCAACTTTATGAATGGTATGTCTTAAAAATCAAGTGAGGCAGTTTGCCTGGATTTTGTGTCATGTGTGAAGATGCGTGACAAATTAAGACTGCATAATCTTTATAAAGATGTTCTGTTAGACGAGAATGCAGAGCACTGAGAGGGCCTGTGAGTTGGGAGGGCCTGCCACACCATATCTTAGAAGCCCAGGAGGCCTGGAAATGAGGGATGGCTGCTCTCCCTTGTTCCTGAGTAATTCAGTGCACTTCCTGGGAGTCCTTATTTCTTTTCAAGCATGTAGTGGACATCAAAAAAAACTTGCTGGAGAAGGTTCAAAATTTATTTTTTATTAAAATAAAGATTCTGAGATAATCATATTTTTTCAAAGCAAAAAAAGAAAAGAGGTTGAATAAGGAAGTTTGAAATTGTGTTTCCTATGGCCTGAGCTAAGCCCTTTGCATTGAAGTATTTAAAATGTATGTAGAAAATAAAATCAGGAAAATTGACAAGGCATTTTTGTTTCAAAAAATAGAGCACCCATTCCTGAATTTAGACATGAACTTTAGTAAAAAATTTTTTCCCATGTTTTAAATGGTCATAATCAAAATGCCAACTATGAAGTAAATGGCTGATACCAAGAGTTGATTAGTTCATACTTTAAAATATTTCCAGTTTCTTTGGTTGAAGGCACACCAAGCAACATACAAATATTGGCACAAGCTAGAGATTTGACTTCTACATTGGAAGGATAGCTTTGCCCTCATTCTCTTGCATTGAACAGCTGGGAAATGAAGTGTGTGTGTGCGCGCGCGTGTGTGTGTGTGTGTGTGTGTGTGTGTGTGTATTTATGTGGCTTCTATTAAGAAATGCTTATTAGTTAATATGTTTAAGTCTATGGATTTTTTTAATAATTTACAATATCATAATGTGTATTTACCTAATTTGTAACCCCTGGAAATCTGTTTAGTTTCCCAGAAACTGCAGAAAAAAATAGTTTTATTCCAAGGTGGATGTACTTAAAATGACGATAACAAAAAAGCTAGAAAGAGAAAGAGAGAAAGAGAGAAAGAAAGAAAGAAAGAAAGAAAGAAAGAAAGAAAGAAAGAAAGAAAGAAAGAAAAAGAAAAAAAACAATTGCAACAACAAAGACCACTCCGCCCCAAAGCACACACACACAAACAAAATCTTTACTAGTTAAGTCTATGAGTTCTATCCACAAATTACAGATAACCATGTTAGGTATCAGAGGAATATTCTGCCCTGGTCATCTCCCTACAGGGTCATTTGCTTGGCAGTCGGACAATGCTAGACACATGCTAACAGGGTTAATTGCTGCCACACGTAGGTTTTCTTTTTGGATGACAGGGCACTGCCTTAAAATTGATCTGCACACTGTCGAGGGACTAATTCTGGGCTTCCTTTCAGCCCTGTCCTCACCCTGTGACAGACTGCTGTTACCTACAGGCCCTCGGACACACTTGTCTGGGTTTGCACGAAGTGTGGGAACAGGCGCAGAGCTGGGTCAGAGGGCATGGAGCCAATGTCGCTACATGCGCGGGCCTGCTTTTGTGCTCGCCCTGGCTTCGTCCTACTTTATGCAGATTCCACCTCTGCGAGATCCAGATTGTGCCATATGGGATTCCTGTGTATTACTACTGAGGACACATGCCTGTGGGAACTATTCTAATGAAGGACCTACCCAGGCACTGCTGCCTAAACAGTTGCTTTTCCCAGGAGAATTTTTATAAGGGGGGCTTAGGGGTGATGTCTGGGGGCAAAGACATGCTCAATGTCTGGGAAAAGAGTTGTGTGTCTGGTTCTTTATAGAGTGGATGTATGGAAATGGGAAGTTTTAGGGTAGATTTTCTGAAGAAAAAAAATGTACTTTGTTTTCTTTGTATTTCTTTTCCCCTATTTTTCCTTTTTTCTGCCCTTTGTTTTCTTATTACCATTATTTTTTTTGTGCATGGTCTTGTGTATGTGTCTTTATCACTTCTGATGTTTGCTTTCCTTCCATCTAATTATGCTTTATTTTAAAATGTCACGCTTGGATTTTCTCTTCCATAGATTCTGTTGCTGATCTGTTACTTCAAGTCACATTTCCTTTGCTGGTTCTGCATTCCTTTATCAATCCTCATATATTTTGAAGGTATATCTCTTCCTCTCTTCCTCCTATGTGCTGTAACTTTGTACATTTCTATTCCTCAGCATTGATGCGCCTCTCTCTTCCCTTTTTTCAATCCCTGTTATTTGTAACTCTTTCCATTTCCAAAAAGATTTCATCTTTTTATTTATCTTTCTAATCTCAGATATAATTCTTGATTTTTATTTCATGAATGCATCTGTCTCTAAATTTCAGTTTCTCTCTACTCCCTTCTGTTTTGATAAATATAATTTTCTTTCTAGTTTGTGAAGCATTTTATTGATTGCAGATTTTTTTGCTTTGTTTTAATAGTACCGTTTGTATGAGGCTACCACTTTTCAGAGCTTGAAATTGAGTTTTGCATAGTTGAAGGAGCACATAACTTGAAGTCAGACGATCTATGTAGAGACCTGACTCAGTCTCCAGTAATAGGTTCACTTATGTCACTTATTCACTCATTCATTACTACTGAATGTATTAAACATGTCTTAATGTCTAGTCTGTGCTACCATGGTCCTAGGAAAATACCTATTCCCTTTCACCAATGATTAGCCTGATCTCAGAATTCTCCATTTGAAATAACCCTCTTCTAGAGAGTGGATTTGTTTTGGTGGGGCGTTCAGGCTTTCCTCAACAAGGAGGACACTTATACACCAGGACTATTTTCCTAATGGCATCTTTTAAAGCTGTCCATAGAAAACAAATATCAAGAGCTGAGACCTACAAGTTTTCTTCTGGCTTATGTTTTATAACTTCAATGGAATTGCATGTCTGTTTCCAAATAACCTTGGTTTTTCATAAAGATATATCCCTGGAGTTAGCCTCAGTTGTATTTATAGCTGGAGGTGAACTGATAAGTAAGGCTTTCCTTACCTATAGATGGCATGTTTTAACAGGGACTGAGGAGCCTTTCAGTGTCCCCAAAAACCTGTGATGCTTATATGTGACACTCTACAATATATAAATTCATTCCTTTAGCTTATGAAATAGTTTTGTGTTAAAATATAAATACACCTGGGAGAGTAGTATATTCAGTCATTAATGCCTCATAAGATCTTTTCTTCTAAAGGATGCATTTTTGTAGCCAGAGGAAGCCAGCTTTAGGGGAGAAATTAGAAACTGTGGGAGAAGTTTGGTGATACAAAGACACACGAGATTTTTGTTTTTCTTATTATCAGCCCTACTACAAAAGCAACTATTTGCCATCAAATGAAACCTCTCATCATCCTTCATTGTCACAGTATTTAAAGGTCCTGGTTTATACATGCTGAACCAGAACAACTTTTAATAGGGCCTCCTTTCACTTTCAAAATTATCCCAGTTTGAAAAAAATATATGGTAGGGTAGAGGAGATGAAGGAGAAAAATTTAAGACAATGTCATATTTATTGCTTAAACATTGTTTAATTTATTTCATATTTTATTTTTATTTATTGCATTGTTGATTCACTAATTGTGTACTTATTGCTATAATCTTCATTTCTTTCAGTTGATCTCTGAGTTTTTACTCATCATCACTACTTCTTTAGGTAATTAATTGCACTTTACATACTTTTTCCTATTCTGACCTAAGAATAGACATATTCCTCCAATTATCTGATCTGATGCCCTGTGAAGGGCTAATACATGACCTTCTGAGGTATATATTATATATATATATTAGGCCTGGCTTGGGAGAAATCTTTATTCTGGAAGTTCTCCTGTTGTAAAATTTAGAGCAGGAGATTAAGGGTTAAACTTTTACATCTGCCATTTACAGGCTGTAGACTTTGGATAAGTTATTTTAGCCCCCTAAACCATGGTTTCCTCTTTTATAAAGTGAGGATAATACTATTTACCTCTCAGGGATATTGTGAAAATTAAATGAGATCGTGTATGTAAAGGGCCTGACACAGAGAAGTAGAATGAAAGCGTAAGATTCCCCTAACCCCCACACACTTTTTTTTGGTTCCATTAAAAATCAAATGGTTAGGTTATTTTTTTAAAGAGGTTGGTCTCTAAAGAGTGATGTTACTATACTTCAGTTTATTAGTGTAAATATTTTTGGTCTTTAGGGGATCACCTTCCTGGTGCTGCTTTACTTCTGATTATCTTTTTTTTCAGAAAGTCCATTGTTCCAGACATCACCTTAGGATAATCAGGGGATATGGAAGCAGTCTTGCAAGTTCCATCAGGAAGTAATGCTATTGAAAGCTAATTTCTGGCCAACAGCACATATTTCCCCAGATTTTCAGGGAAATGGTCATGAATACAGAATAGACATCATTTCCATTATGTTTTTTTTTTTTCAAAAAAGAAACAGACTTGAATCCCAAACAACCTTCTTGGATCTCTGTTAGTGCATCTTTAAGTTCGCAATGCTCAGTGGTAGATTTTCAAAACAACAAGTAATCTCATTTGTTATCTAACTACCTTGGCTGTAGATCACTCCAGTCATTTTCCACCAAGGATTTTGGAAAGAAAGAAGACCAGATATTTTCTGACTTCCATTTTTTTGTTTGTTTGTTTTGCTTTTTAAATCAACTAATATTTAATATGGAGAATGTTTTTAAATTTTTATTTGGACTCAAACCCAGTCAATGTGACTATATGATTTAGGTTCAATTTAGATTTAAAAAAGTATTAGGGAGATAAAATTATTCCTGCTCTAGTTCAGTTTTGCTTCCTTTCATCATTTATTCAAAAATATAGTTGAAGGTATTATCATAGTAAGATGTTTTTTAAGTAAGTTATGTTAGGGTAGCTCCAGAGTTGTATTATGAGTTTACAAGAATACTGTGATTCAATATAGATTGGGTGACATTTGAAGAGGATTTGGGTAGGGCCCCATCCTGTTCCTTGACAGAAGAAAAATAATTCATAGTGTATAAATGGGATTGCTTCTTCCTCCTTTCATCCACATTGCTGAAATGCCTATAAGGCTAGCCTGCATGCAACAGGATATTTCTTTGGCTGGTCTGGTGCTGGTTATCAGGCTAGATCCTTCCTGTAGTTTCAATTTAGTTGAGAGCCAGTGTAAAGTCATTTTTTTATCCTTGGGGCTTGCATGAAGGGGTACAGAGGGTTAAGAGACTCCTTATACACATCAGTCAGTACCAGTATCCTAAACTTGCTCCATAAAGATGATATTTGTGTTCATCCTTTCAAAAGAGGCTTCTAAGCCCTGATTTTCCATTGTCAGAGGTGATAAGCTACTATAGAGACTCAACTCGGAAGAGCCACTAATCCCCATAAAAGGACAGCAAACGAAGAAGAGAGGTTAAGGTCATTGACTAGAAGCTACACTGTTCTTTACTGATAGAAGGAATGTTGGCTAAAGAAAGTTCTTTTATTTTCAGAAGTATTCTACAAAGGGAGAAAGCATGAACTTACAGAAAATAACCTTGTCTAAAACACAACTAAGCCAATTAAAGAGATGACTTCATTTTTTGGACTCCCAAAAGAATGAAGCATGATTTGCATAAAGGAAATAATGCCCTTATACGCCCAAGTTTTCCATGATCATTTTCTTTTTTATCTAGGTTTTGTTGAGCTGCCATATGTGTGTGCACTGCCATGTGTTTATGTGTAATAGATATTTCTCTATTCAATAGAATTGGTCAGCTTTAATCACTGGTTCTGCAATAGCTTATGTATCAATATATCTACTTCTGCATTTTCCCATACAGGAAGACTGAAATCAACTGACCAAGGTGAAACCTAAAAACACTTTTATTCTCTGCATAGGAATGAAATGCTTCTACTGTTTTTATGGTATTGTTTTTTTACCTTTAATGTGTAATGTGCAGAAGAGCCTTCCTGAATAGTCGATCATTTGTTTGGAGGAGCCTAAGGAGCCACTGAGATGTCACTATTCTAGAAACACATTTTACATAAAATGTGACTTGCAGTTCCCCAATGTTTGTTCTCTAAATTGCATTAGAGGATGAAGTAGACAGCGGTAGGGTACAGAACGTGGACAAGAGGAAACTTCAAAGCATTTAACTATCAAGGCCTTGGCTAGGTGCTGAACACTTAGACACTTTTAAAAATGATGAAATGTTGTTTTTCATTATTAAAGACATTAGAACACGATGAACACCATTGACACATGCTGTTACTGTAATGGCAATATGGATTACTGAATCCTTTCTGGCCTAGCACAATTTGCCTTACTGCAAATATCCTATATTGCTTTTGATGGTCATTCTTGATGTACCCAATTCTGACCAGTAAGGCAAGTAAGTTACCTGTGGCTTGAAGTCATATTAATATTTTCAGGTCTGGAATAAAAATGAAGTATTATTAAAGTTGCATTTCAAGCATATTACTTTTCCATTGTTGCATAACAAATGATCACGAACTTAGCAGTTTAATTAACATCCATTTTTTAGCTCATTTAGGTCAAAAGTCTGGCACAGCAAGACTGGGTTTCCTGCTCAGCATCTCACAAGGCTAAACTCAAGGTGTCTATGGGCTGTGTTCTTCCAAACTCACATGGCTGTGCAGAATTCAGTTTCTTGTTTAATAGTTATAGGACTGAAGATTCCATTCTTTTGCTGTCAGCTGGCAGCTGCTTTCAGCTCCTAAAGACCCCCATAGTTTTTGCATGTGGCTCTCCTTCAAGCCAGCAATGGAGAATTTTCCTCATGTCAAATTCCGTTCACATTTTAAATTTCTTTTTTTACATCAAGTTCTGTCCCTTTCTAAGGGCTTACCTGATTAGGTCAGGTCTACTCTGGATAATCTTTCTGATTATCCAGATTTGGGACTTAATTACAATTGCAAAAGCCCTTCAGAGCAGTACCTAGGGTAGTTGTTTGATTGATTAACTGGGAGAGGGTTTGTGGACACCGGGGAGTAGAAGTTTTTTGGGGACAATCTGACAGTTCTGACTATGTCACCAGGAATATTGTTAATCCAAATCTGAGTTAGTGGGGTTAATATAATTTTTTATTCTAGAAAGAGCATAATAATAACAAAAAATTTGTCCTTTGCCTTGGTGAGCAATATAAAACCACTTAATGAATTACACTACTTAATCTTATATATAGTTAACCCAAAAGAATCTTAAGAGTTTGGCTCAATATTTCTGTTGATATACAAGTAAAAATAAATGTTAAGATGTATACATATGGATATACTTTATATCCCTGCAAGAGACATACCTAACATACTAACTCTATAAACTAAAACTGAAATGGAGTGATCTGCTTAAATCAAGCAACTGTTTATCATTTGTTTAGAATTTGGTGTTCAGGCACTGTCCTTGATGACCTAGATTGAAATGCAGTGCTGTATCTCAAATTACCCTATTTCCCCATGTATAAGATGCACCTTAATTTTGGGGCCCGAAATTTGAAAAAAAATGTATTACATAAAGTTATTGAACTCAAGTTTTATTCATCATAAAATTCATACAACTCATGACTGTCAAAACTCCCAACCATTAGCTTGTCCTCATCTGTGTCTGATGACGAATCACTGTCTTCATATATTGCCTCTCATGGCCTTCTGCCGTGGCGTTTTCAGTAGGGTTTCTTCTTCCCATTGTCAGTCTATGATTGTTTTCTCAGTTGGAGGACGACCAAACTTATGTTCAGCAGCACGATTTCCATTCACTTTTGCAAACTGGATCACTTTTAACTTGAATTCAGCACTGTATGAAAATCTTTTCTGAGCCATTTCTGGGCAGAACGTAGCAAAACGTAACCTACTGTAAGATACCAGTAACAAGTGCGAAACGAGCGCAAAGACAACAAGCACGAAAAAGTGGGAAATGCAAGTAAAAAAAATCTACAACCACTGTATAAGACGCACCCAGTTTTTAGACTCCCAATTTTTTGAAAAAGGGTGCATCCTATACATGGGGAAATACAGTAATTTCGAATCTAATTAAATTTCAACTAAAACAGAAAAAGTTTTTTAGGACATTCCAATTCATATGCAAGAATAAGCAAGCAATAATAGTTAATTTTTAAATAAGTATTAAGGAGGAAGAGTGCTCTAAATGATACTTAATAATTTGGCAAGACTATGATGATTAACACAGAGAAGTCAGCACAGGAATGTAGAGAAATCAATGGAACATAATTAACCTAGAAAAATCAGAAACATCCTCATATATATGTATATATGTGATTTTAATATAATTTTAATATATACTAAAGATGGCATTTGAAATCATTCATATTGTAGTAGTGAGAACTGTGAACTATTTGGGAAAAAACGGAGCTAGTTCCTTTTTCATCATGCATAAAAATCAATTTCAGGTGGTAAAAAATGTAAAGATTAACAATGAGAATTTAAAATTATATGAGACTATAAGTTGAATATTTATATTATGTGGGGCAAGGAAAATTTTAAGAATGATTGCTAAGAAGAAGGCAACACAGAAGTTGATAGATTTAAGTTCATAGGAAACAAAATGTTCTGCTGATCAGAAAACATCTTAAATAAAATAAAAGGGTAACATAAAATAAGAAAAAATGTTTCCACATGTATGGTAGGAAAGGATTAATACCACTACTGCATAATGAACTTTTACAAATCAATATGTAAAACAACTCAAGATGAAAAAAGCAAAAGGAATAATTAAGAAATTCACAATAAAAAAATACAAATGACCCACCTCAAAGAAAACAAAAGAAAAAGAAAAATTCCCAAAATAACTGATAATCAAAGAAATTAAAGTTAAGCAATGACATACTATTTTCATCTATAAAACTGGCAAAGATTTTTTTTAAAGTTTGTATATTAGATATTGGATAGAATGTGGGTAAATGGGCATGTAGGCCTTCTAGAAGCTAATCAAACAATTGGTAGAAAAATCCTCAAATTATGTATACTCTAACCCAGGTTTCAGTTTTTATTAATACATTTTTTAAAAGAACTAAGAAAACATACAAAGATTTAACCACAAGATTTATTGCAGTATTACTCATAAAAATTAGATCTAGTCTAAATATTCAACAATAAATCATGGACAATAAATTATAGACCATGATGTAGTATTTTAAGTTATATAATAAAAAAAATTTAATTTTCTGATGAGTGTTAATTATATATATAAAATTTAAAAAAAATTCTTTTCCACTATATACAACTAACTTCCTTTACCTCTCTATATACATGTAAATGTATATATAATTATAAATTTTGGGGATAGATAGGTATCCAATTGTTTATAGATACACAAAATAGTTATATAAATAATTTTGTATATCTATAAACAATTGGATATCTATATATTCCAAAAGTTAACAATTTAATTGTCTCATATCCCAAAAGTTAATTTAATTGTCTCTGGATTATGGTATTACAGGTAATCTATATTTTATTTTAGCCTTTTTTTTCTAAATTTTTTGTGATAAATGTGCTATTTTAAATGATCCATCCCACCCTTATTATAGATATTTTAATTATATAAACGAAACTACCAGTGGAGCATAGCACAAAGAGCACAGATTCTGTAATCTGATGAACCTGCGCTTGAATCCTGGCTCATACCTCATTGCTTACCCTGTGGAAAGACTGTGCCTGGATCAGGTGCTTGCCCTTATCCAATCAGCCACGGCCAGAGGAATGAGGGTCACATGTTAAAACCATGGCTGCCTAAGAACTAGCCGTTAGCAGAGGTTGTGAGTGTTGTAACCAGTTTTGGGGGTATTGTAGACTGAACGAAGAACTATAATACAACAGGAAGTGGTAGGTTTTTTGATTGAATGAAGCACTGTGGAATCGTGGAGAGAGGGAAAGACAACTCCTGAGAAAACGTCACTGAAAAGGTGACTTTCAGATGATCTATCAAGACAGTATAATTCACCAACTGAAGAAGAGAAAGCAGGTAATGTACTAGAAACACAAGCGTCAACCTGAAAGAAGTGGGGATGCATGAAAAGCTGTGTGTATTTGGAAAATAGTGAGAAGAATGGTTATTACAGTAAGGAATGCATACAAAAAATGTGTAGAAAGATAGGTGAGAGTTAGCTAGATTCCTGACTCTAAATATTTAGGGCAACCACTTTTGCTATGTGTTTATTATTTTGGAAAATGATATTTTGATTTCAAGAATCCCCAGCTGTCACCCATGGATTCCCAGCCCTGGTAGCACTTTAAAATCACTTGGGAGCATTTAAAAAGCAAGAATACTGGGGCCCCAACCTGGATCCCAAATCCACTTTTCTGGGGGTTGGGCTTGAGTATGTATTAAAAGATTCCCAGGTGATTGAAATGGCAGCAAAGAATGTCAAGAGCGACTGTTATAAACTATGTTATTTGACCTGTCTCCCATTTTCTATATAGTCTCTAACGCCCTCTTTTGGATTCAGGCTACTTAAAAACACAAGACAGGCTCACTGGTGTCAGTAGATTAGTAGTCTTGGTCTACAGTTTTCTAAGACTGTGGACTCTACTGCATGACTTTTAAAGCTTGATAATGCATCTCTAACTTTAATAGTTTCATCACCTTCTAGTTTCTTTATGATTTGCAACTCTCAAATTTGTAAGATAAACTCACCAAAAAATTTCTACCACCGTTAACCTTTTGTCCCAGAGCCAGGCACCTGGGGCCTGTCCAAATGGAAGGCATCTGCTTCCTGTGTGCTCTTCCACTCAATCCTGCAGCCCTTTTTGCCTCTCTTGGCAATGATGAATCATTAATGGACTCTTCCTTTGGGAGTTTTACCTCTCATATAATACTTCCCACAAAAGTAGGTATTGCTTTCCTCTAATTTTCTTACAGGGCAAAATTCTAACAAAGATTTTGATTTACCCTTGAAACATTTATTTTTCCTTCTAATTGTCTAATTGTCAATACTCTAACTTTTCTTTCTTTCCTTTTTTTTTATTTTTAGACTTGCAACTCTAGGCTTTCTTTATATCCACATTATTTCTGAATACCGCAAATGTGGAAGAATTCATACCCTTAAACAATGCTACTTTTTAAAGAGGGCACTGGTAGGATGCAGATTATTTCAATTACAGTGAGAGTTAGCTAGGCTGCATACGTTTCTCACCTTTAATGCCTTATAAGTGAAGCAGGGGATTCATTAACATAAAAGGCACCCACCATGGGCCCATAGTCCTAGAACTAATGAACACATAATAAATCCCAGCTCTCTCCAGCAAATTCCAAATGACACAGGCTAAAGAAACATGGTCTTACAATCCATCAATTTCTATCTTACCTTGATAGCAGTCATGAATGCCTTTCAATGCCAAAGCAGGGCAGAGTTGTAATTCAAAAAGAGTAAGATTTTCAAACCTTGAAACACCACTTTGGATTTATGGGCCAGAATCAAAATTTTATTTCTTCTCCCAAGCATGAAATTTTCAAAAAAAAGGCCCATATGGGAGCTTACCTGCCTTGCCTTCACAGGAATGCAACAGACTGTAATGTTCTTTTATGGGCCTCAAATGCATCAACCCAAACTTTTCACCTTTGAGACTCATAATCTATAAATATTCAAGAATCCCTCAATTTGACTAAACATGAGTTTGTCATACTGACTGTCGCTCAAGTGATAATAGGGATTGTTCCTCTCATCTAGTTAATTGCTCTCTGCTGACTGGTGTGCTCTGGTTCTTCAGATTTTGTCTTTGCTTTCTGAAGTTTTCACTACATCTCAGCTTTCAGGATTTCTGTAGCCCTCATATCTTTTGTCATTTTATATCATTTCCTGGTGTCTTCTGAAAAACAGAATGATAATCTCTCAAAAACTAAATCTGTCTTTTCCATGGTGGAAAACCTATACTTAAAGGGTTATTTTATATTTTCCTGTCAGCTGAAGACATGTTTCTGATTTTCTGTGCAAACATGATTAGATGTTCAATTTTATAACTAATTTGGGAATACATTATGTAATCTCTTTTTTTATTACCAGTTTCATGTGTGCAAAATGACATAGTGATTAGGCATTTACACCCCTCACACAGTGATAACCCCAAGACTACTACCCATCTGACACCATACATAGCTTCTACAATACAATTGACTATATTCCCAGTACTGTACGTTACATCCAGTGACTATTTTTTTAAAACTACGGTTGACATTCTATATTATTTTATATTAGTTTCAGGTGTAAAACACAGTGGTTAGGCATTTATATAATTTATGAAATGATTCTCGCCATAAGCCTAGTACCCATCTGGCAGTATACATAGTTTTTACAACATTATTGACTATATTCTCCATATTGTACTTCACATCCCCATGACTATTTTGTAACTACCAATTTGTACCTTCTAATCCCTTCACCTTTCTTGCCCATCCCCCTAACCTACCTCCCATCCAGCATCATCAGTTTATAATCTACTCTTAAAGACTGTGATGGAACAAATACACCTTTTCCAAACCTGAAGTGAAGTGGAACTAAAAATGTTGTAGTTTGGCCCACTGTTAGAAATAAAGAGAAGTTTTCCTTTATGAATAAAAATAGTAGCCCACCATGGACTGACACTTGGAACATACGTATTATATAGGAATAGGTAATCAATTAAGAGTATCAAAAGTTCTTTTTAGTGCCAGCCGAGTTGCGCGTTGGTTAAGAGCTGGCTTGGGATGCCAGAGGGCCCCGGTTTGGATCCCACATATGAGGGCTAGTGACACTGCCCTCTGCAGCTAAGATGCTGAACAGCTCAACCTGGAGCTGGACTGCTGTGAGTCGCCAGCGACGGTGTAGGCTGCAGCCCCTGTGGCAGTGGGTTGCCATGGGCTACCGTGTGTAGCAAGCAGCCAGCAAGAGCAGCCAGCAGCCGCTGTGAGCCACCGTCCAGAAGCTGGCGACTGATCTGCCTCGCCTGGGAAGAGCACAATGATGGTGCCAACTTGGGCCAGTGAAGCAACATTCTCCACAACTAGACTGAAGAACAAAAGGACAGCAACTTGTCTGTTCCCCTTCCCCCAATTCCCCAGCACTGTTCCCAGCCCACAATTCCCCAATAAGAATCTTTTTTAAAAAAAGTTTTTTTCAAACATTTCTATGTACAAAATACTTTTGTTAATATTGGAGCAATGACTAGAATAAAAAGAAACAGTTAAAAATTAGCATTATGTTTTCAATCATGAAAATCAGCTGTGTTAAAAGGAAAATGTATATTAAAGCATTAATGTGGGATGATTGTGGTTCCAGAGTATTCAGAGCCTATCCAAGTCAGTCCTTCCATTTCTCACAGACCAGAGCATGAACGAGTTGCTCCAAGTTCCACAGGAAGTCACTGAGAATGTGCCTTCATTATCTCAGTATTAGAGATGAAAATGGGATTGGGGATATATGTCCCACATCCTCTTTGGTAAATGTTGAATGTTTTTATGTTTTTTATATAGGGAACTATAAAAAAATATATATATACACACACACACACACACACACACACACACACACATATATATATATATATATAGTTAATAGTAGTTAGCCCTCTCCTTTATACGTATCTGAGAAAGTGAGCATTGAGTTAGCTCTCATTAGCACTACCTATAATTTCTGAGGTGAGTCTCACTAACGCTGCATGCATTTTTTGATATACTTTAATAAAATCAATGATTTACATGATATTGTTGATGAAGAAGACAATATGTTAACTAACTTATGCAAGTCTAGGTCAGTGTTTTCACATTGTATACGTTGAGATAGCAGTGGTGTTCTGAGAAAAAAGTGTTCCCTGATGAAATAAGTTTGGAAAACTTGGCTTAAAGAAAGTTTAGCAAGGGTCTTTCCTGTAGGGCTACTTGGAGACTGTAATGGTCTGATAAGCTCTGTGAACTCCTCTGTGGAGGTAAACTATGTGATATTCCCCAAATATATTTGCCCATGGGACTCTTTTATATTTTTCTTCACTAAATAACTGTTAACATTCTACCAGGATGCTCATGTCTTGAGAAACAGTGTAGAAATGTAGTTCCAAAATGTGTCTCAGTTTTTTTGTAAATCAGTTTTTAATGTAACGCAATTCTAAATATTTATGTTGACATTTATGATCTTAACTTAAAATTTCCTAGAGTTCTAAGATGAGGAGAAGACAGTCCAGATGGATTCTGTGACTTGCTAGCTGGCTCTCTTTTCTCCTTACTCCATTTGTCCAGAAAGTCTCCTTTGACATCCTGCTCTCCCCAACCCCAGGGGACCCCCTTTCATTCCACTTACCATTATTTGTTTGAGTGTGATCCCCTTTCACTGGATTGGAGTTCCTTGAGTTCAGGGGCCATGCTGTATTCTTTGCATCCCCATTTCCTAGTACAAGGCTTATTGTTTATTAATTTGGCAAATTTTTTTTGATACTGCAAGCAAGATAGACAAGAATTCAGCCTTTCCAAAGCTTCTACAATCCACTGGAGAAGAGAAATAAACAATTGTCATAAGATGGGAGGAATGGTGTGGTAGAAGAAATGCAAACTATTCTCAGAGGGGTACTCTAGGGAAGGTTTCCTGAGGGAGTAATACCTATTTGGACCTGAACATGAGCAGGAACTAGTGGCAAGGGGCATGTAGTAGACTTTTATGGAATATACATTGGAAGAATTAATATGTTCCTGGAGGAAACAGAACATCAATCACAATATTTTTATGGAGCTATTCTTTTTCATTTCATTGGAAGCAGTTTCTTTTTAATTGTTCAAATTATTGAATCCATTTTTGAAGTTTTATTAAGGTTTTTGGAAATCTTAAGAGGTTTACTTTCACAAATATCTTATTGCCCTTATATTCTTATTGCTAAAATTACTGGGATTCATTTTAATTTTTTATCAGTACTACTTTTTGGTACATATTTTCTGTGCAAAATAACTTATAACATTTACAATTAAAATTTTATGCACAGAATGGTGTAAAGCAGTGAAATATTTACATCTGGCATGTATCTGCATCAAAATATATTTTATAGATAGATAACTTCATTGATACTAATTTTGATCATTATTATAATGCTCAATAAGTTTTCAAAGCCGCTTTGCATATATCACCTCATTTGATATGATGCATTCACATTTTCAAATCAGCCATTAACTCCTCAAACAGATATGCAAAGTATATAAGACCAGCATCAACTGTTTCTAAGTAGCCCCAACTCCACAGATGAAGAAGAAACAGAGTCAGAAAGATGGCAAATAATTAGCTGGGCCAATAACAAATAATTAGTCTGGCCATGAAGTGGTATTATATAGGGAGGGCACTTAGCTGTTTTTAGATTAACAAAACATTTATTCATTTTGTTTCTTATGTAAATTTGACAGATTTCTTTATCTCCTGGATAAGCACTTCATTGTAGAGAATGTTGTGAATTGCTCTTGGTCATCGTGCATGAGAAATTATTTGTGCTTAAAGAAATAACAATTTATGCTTTAGTTTACAGACCACGTAATGCCTAGTGAAGAGGGGCTGTCTGATATGTTTCAGTTTTGAGGCCCTGGCACTTTGACATTCATTTGCAGAGAAGGTTCAAAATGTTTAAGCTATGTAGCTATTATTATTATTATAGTGCTATATGCAGGTGCAGGCTGCTTGCACACACAGTGCTTTATCATGGGTTGTGTCTTTTACATTTTCTTAGTGTAGGTCCCAAAGTATCTTGAAAGTGACTGCATGAGCAGCAGATTAAGATTTACCTCAGTCAGAGTTGGACTTTTTTCTTAATTATTAAAATAGCAATCTGTGTTAACCCATGATTTTTTTTATAAATGTAGCAGGAAAAAAAGAAAAGATCATAATGTGGTTGATACTTTGGGAATTAAAAATGACCAGATCAAATGGTCAGAGGCAGTACATTGATTTTAACTGTCCTTGTTCTTTTTGCCCTACCAATTCAGAGGTTTCAATATAGGAACATCTCTTTTATCTAGATACTATTCATTCATCTGCTGAAACTAATGAGAGATTCAGCTAAAGAGCAAGGGAAGGCAAAGAAATTTTGAGTAGCAAACACAGATACCAAAATATCCATGCACTATATTTTACTTATTAAAGATAAAGAGAATGCCTTGTTACCTCAGATAATTCAAGTCAGTTATCGGTTTTCTAGCCAATTAGAATTCGAATTAAAATATTAAAGTGACTGCTGGACACAGGAATATTGATAGCATTAAAAAGAGGCAGCTGGAAGCCCAAAGAGATAAATATAAACAAATAAATATCAGATATAAGAAATAAAAAATAGCTGTATGGAAAAATTTCCTTAAAGCAAAGGAACTCAGTAATAATAGCCAGAGAGAGTTTTGCAATAATTCATGTTTATTATGATGACTTCAAGTCATCAATAAAATAATGATTACATCAATATAACCAATTTGAGAAGGCAAGGAAGTATGAAGTATATTTCAGAAGGAGTTATGTTAAAAAAAGTTGAAGTCAACAAACACAGTTGTGATATTAAGCTTTAGTTGTGTGGAAAAGCTTATCTCCCCATCTGTGCTAAAAATGAGGGGTCATTGTATTTTGTAAATTAGCTAGGGTCTTCATAACAGGGTTGAAATTTCCCCTTGACATTGATGTTTTCAAAAATAATATTGAAGGGCCCCAATTTGGAGGCTTTGTTTTCTGAGTGAGCCTATGAAACAAGAGAGTTTGTAATAACTATGCCCTTTTTAATCATTTGCCCTTTAATTTGTTTTGTTTTATTTTATTTTTCATGAAAATTTTGATGTTTCTTGTCTCCATGCCATCTTTTCTTCAGAAAGCCATTTAATGTCTGTCAAATGTCATGTTACATACTATAATAACACCACATGGTTATATATAACCGTAAAATATATGTGTGTGACAGCTAGTCATAACTATGCCAATGAAGATGATCAGATTCCATCATACATTTTAAAAAGTCTGTATGACATTTACATCATAGGTTACTACCATGCTCATCTCTGTGGTGCTAATTTTTAAAATCATCTTTCTTTTTTTTCCTTCAAATTAACCATTACATGGAAAAAAGATAATACAAAGTAAAAATTATGTTTTATGGCCTTAAAGATACATTCTTTACAATCTCAAACTTTTCCTATTAAACACTCATGGTCAATGTATAAATTCTAAGCCAATTGAAACAAATTATTTTTGAGCTTAAAATAAGTTATACTCATTATATGTTATTTTAGAAAATATTTTAGAAAATAGTTATGTTATTTTAGAAAAGTTGGCAAGAAAAAATTTACAAAATAAGTACAAATCTCACTTGGGGGAGTAATATCAGAACAAGGCTATATATAAAAGGAAATATTATTGAAAAATAGTAATAATATAAAGTGAGAAAAATAACTGTGAAGTAGGGAATAGAAAAAAAAATGTTGTACCTGGGAAAAAACAGAAAAATAGAGAAATTTTAGGAAGTTTTCTATTTTAGCGACTTAGTAACAGTGGAGCAAGTGAAGTCACAGTGTGATTTGATGCTGGAATCCCATGATTAACTACATCCAGCCTCTGAATTGCTGTATTCAGATCTGTGAAATGACTTTAGGAGTCCTAAGTGACTAAATTCATTGCAATGACCATCAATGTGGGTATTTCCAGTGAAGCCCCTGAGTTTCTTTTGGGATTCTTGTGTGATGTTTTTTAGCAAAGTTTACATTTTTAAAGGTGCTCCATTAAATAAGTCTCACAATCAAGAATTCACCCAACTTCTGCAGAAACCTTATAAACAGAGCTGAAGTATCTCAATTATTTTTTTGATGTCTCTTAGAAATTAGCTAAATTAAAACCACTTCATGATGTTACACTATCAGAACTTAAAAAGGAGGAAACAAAATGTTTAATATTCCAATCATGACCTAAATACACAATACAAAGTTATCTGAAAGAAAAGACTTTGCTGAACCCTTTATAAAGAACTATAATTGAGAAGGAAAAAACCCACCAAAAATAACCAAAAAATAAAGTAAAATAAAAAACAAAACCTCAAACTAAACCAACTGCACAAAATCTCAGTGGTTACCTAACTTACACTTCTTTTCATTTTCTTTCATGCTAAGGGAATGACTAGCTAATTAGGATTTTTGAACAAAACTGTGTGACCCTTCTTTTTTGTTTTACTTTGCATCCTCTTAGTCAGGTATCCACAAATAGTATCCGTGCCAATTGTCTGAGAGAAAAATATAGTCTAATTAAAATTCTAATCTTTAGTAAACACATAAGTACTTGCATGAAAATTAAATACTTGGGCTGCTAATTTATAAATACATGCTCACACATCAGGAACATTGCAACTAGTGTGGACCTCAGTCTTGGGCTTAACAGCCTCGTCTACATGTCAAATCCACTTCAAGTCTGAGAGTATCTACCATTGAAATCACCCAGTGTGCCTTCTCTCAAGAGTGTCTAAGGAGAAAAGAAAAGTGATGTGCACTTTGAGAAGATTATTTAAAGCCTGCAGATTCATTAGGAGAGAACCTAATTGTGATCGAATCTATAATCCTTTCAGTTCATCCCATAAATAATAACAGTCTGAATTCTATTGAGTCACATGGCTCTTTTGCACAAACCTATAGAAGAGAGTCCTTAAAATTGAATAGATGGAATTGAATGGACCTGGGAAGTGGGAGCTGGAATTTGATGGACAGCCTTTCACCTCTAGGTTATTGGTTTGTATCTGACCCAGGTGATGAAAAGTCGCTGTTCTACAATGGCTGTTTAGTAGTTTTCTGTGTAATGAGCTGTTGGCTCCAGTCCATTCCTCAGTGGACAGGTGTCTGCTCGAATTCTCAAATCACCATTCCACTTGTCAGTCACATTTGAGGTCAAGGGCTAAATAGGAACTGGGGCCAAAATACTTTCTCATTGTGATGAGTACAGGCCTTCCTTTGTTGGTTGACTGGGTTGAAAAAACAAAAACAGCTATAGCCACTGTTCATGCTCTGCCTATTTTCTATGTAAAAAGATTTTATTGTTTAGAACTATCACAATGAAAAATTATTAGGTCCTCAAATGTATATGTTTTTATTGCTGCATATCATGAAAAGAGATGGCTAAATACACTCCCAGGCTCAGAGACAAATAAAATTTAAATTTATTTGTAACTACAAAAGGAATATATCGTGCATTTGCATCTTTTCAAAAGTTTTTTTATTTTACTTTTTTACACTTTTTATATTTAGACATTCAATATTATTTTATATTAATTTCAGGTGTACAGCATAGAGTTTAGACATATAATTTAACAAGTGATGCCCCTGACTAGTCTAGTACCCACCTGGCGCTATGCATAATTATTACCATATTACTGACTACATTCTCTATGCCTTTCTTAACATCCTCATGACTATTTTTTTAAAGATTTTTATTAAAATATAGCTAACATACAATATTATATTAGCTTCAAGTGTACATCATAGTTATTCAACAGTGCCCACCTGGCACTATACATAATAATTACCATATTATTGATTATATTCTCTAAGCTAAAAAAGTGATCACTGTAAGTCCAGCATCCATCTGGCACCATACCATGCTATCACCATATTATTGACTATATTTCCTATGCTGTACAAGAATTATTTGTTTTATACCTGGAACTTTTAATCTCTTATTCCCCTTTATCTCCCCCTCTTTTAATTTTTCAATTACAGTTGACATTCAATATTATTTTATATTAATTTCAGGGATACAGCATAGTGGTTAGATATTTATATAATTTTAGAAGTGATCCCCCTGACTAGTCTAGTACCCACCTGGCACTATATATAGTAATTACCATATTATTGATTATATTCCCTATCCTTTACTTTGCATACCCATGACTGTTTTATAACTACCAATTTGTATTTCTTAATCCCTTTACCTTTTTCACCCTGTGCCCAACCCCCTCCCATCTATCACCCCGCTAGACCTAGTACCCATCTGACCCCATACATAGTTATTACAATATTATGACTACCTTCCTTACATCCCCATTACTACTGTGTAACAACCAATTTGTACTTCTTAATCCCTTCCCCCTTTCACCTACCTCCAAACCCCTCCTATCTGGCAATCATCAAAATGTTCTCTGTGTCTATGAGTTTGTTTCTGTTTCATTTGTTTTTCTTCTTCTTTAGACTCTACTTATAAGTGAAATTGTATAACATTTCTCTTTTGCTATTTGACTTACCCTCTAGGTCCACCCATGTTGTCGTAGGTGGCAAGATTTCATTCTTTTATATGGCTGAGTAATAGTCCATTGTATATATGTAAAACCTCTTCTTTATCCATTCATCCACTCAGAGACACCAAGATTGGCTTCATATCTTGGCTATTGTAAATAGTGCTGCAATGAACAGTGCCTATGGATATACACGTCCCCTCAAAGTAGCTTTTTGGGTTTCTTCCGATAAATACCCAAAAGTGGGATTACTAGGTCCACCTTTGTCACTTGTTATAGTCTTTGTTTTAAAGTCTATATTGTTGGGTACAACTATTTCTACCCCAGCTTTTTTGTTTGTTTGTTTCCATTTTCACGAAATATCTTTTTCCATCCCTTTACTTTCAGTTTGTGTTTGTCTTTCAATCTGAAGTGAATCTCTTGTAGGCAGCATATGTAAGGGTCTTATTTTCTTATCCATTCAGCAGCCCGCCCCCCATGATTTAATTGGAACATTTAATCCACTTATATTGTAAATAATTGTTGATAGGTATGTTGTTATTGCCATTTTATTATTCATATTTTTTATTTTCTTCCCCTTAAAGAAGTTCTTTGTAATACTGGTTTGGCAATGATGAACTCCTTTAGATTTCCTTGTCTGGGAAGCTCTTTATGTCCTTAGATTCTAAACGATAGCTTTACTGGGTAGAGTAATCTTGGTTATAGGTCCTTGCTTTTCATCACTTTGAATATTTTTTGCCAGTCTCTTCTGGCCTGCAAAGTTTCTGTTGAGAAATAAGCTGACAGTCTTATGGGAGCTTTCTTGTAAGTAACTACTGTTTTCTCTTGCTACTTTTAAGATTCTCTCTGTCTTTAACCTTTGGCATTTTAATTATGATGTGTCTTGGTGTGGGCCTGCTGGGTTCATCTTGTTTGGGACTATCTGTGCTTTCTGGGCTTGTATATCTTATCTCCTTTGCCAGGTTAGGGAAGTTTTTCATCATTATTTCTTCAAATAGGTTTCAATTTCCTGGTCTCTCCTCCTTCTGGCACCCCTATAATGTGAATGTTGGGATGCTTGATGTTGTCCCAGAGGCCCCCTAAACTCTCCTCAGTTTTTGGTATTCTTTTTTCTTTCTGATTGGGTATTTTCTGCTATTTTATCTTCTGAATCACTGATTCAGTCCTCTGCTTCACCTAATCTATTGTTGATTCTCTGTAATGTATTCTTCATTTTCATTACTGTGTATATATATTGTATATATATATATATATATATTTATATACTATATAAATACTATAAATACTATACTACATACTATACTATATATATATATATATTTTAAGATTTTATTGGGGGACTGGGGGGAGGAAACAGCATTGGGGAATCAGGGAACAGAAACAGACAGTTGTCCTTTTGTTCTTCAGTCTAGTTGTGGAGGACGTCACTTCACTGGCTCATGTTGATATTGTGATCATTGCACTCTTCCCAGCTGAGGCAGTTCGGTCGCCAGCCATTCATTGGACGGCCACTCATGGCAGCTCACTGCAGCTCACGCTGGCTGCCAGCCACTCATGGTAGCTTATGGCTGCTTATGGCCACTCACGGTAGCTTACAGCAGCCCACTGCAGCCTACACCGTCACTGGCGACTCACGGCAGCCCAGCTCCAGGTGTAGCTGTTGTTCACCATCTTAACTGTACAGGGCAGTGTCACTGCCCATGTGGGATCCAAACTGGCGGCCCTGCTGCTCAGAGCTTGCGCTCCCAAGCCAACTCTTTAATCAACGAGCCACTCGGCCGGCCCTCATTACTGTATTCTTTATATCCGACTGGTTCTTATTTATGTTTTCTATCTCCATGTTTATAAGTCCTATATTTTTGTTGAAGTTCTCCCATAGGTCATTAAGCATCCTTATAACCAGTGTTTGGAACTCTGTGTCTGGTAGATTGCTTGACTGCATTTTGTTTAGTTCTTTTTCTGGACCTTTGTTCTGTTCTTTATTTGGGATATGTTTCTTTGTCTCACCATTTTGGCTGCTTCCCTGTGTTTGTTTCTATGTATCAGGTAGGGCCTCTATGCCTCCTGGTCTTAGTAGAGTGACCTTATGTAGTAGGTGTGCTGTGGGTCCCTGTGGCACAGTCTCTTTTGTCACCAGAGCCAGGTCCTCCAGGTGTCTCCTGTATGGATTGTGTGTACCCTCCTATTGTAGTTGAGCCTTGGTTGCTGTTTGCACATCAATGGGGGGGATTGACCCTTGGACTGATTAGTTGGGAGAACTGGCCATGACTACAGTGGAGGAGTTGTGGTGCAGATGCTGACCCTACAGAATAGGATTCACTTTAGCAGGGCCCTGGTGCCTGCCCAGTCTGCCCTTTGAGTGTGTCATCCTTGGAGGCAGTTGGGTGATGTTCCAGCTTGGTTGGAAGCTAGTCACTGGGTGTGCCAGCCCCAGGGCTTCCTTGGAGGGTACCCACTGCAGGCCAACTTCAGGTAAGTCTAGTACCTATCTGACACCATACATATTTATTACAATATTGTCTATATTTCCTATGCTGTACTTTACATCCCCTGTATCTATGAGTTGTTTCTGTTTTGTTGTTCATTTATTTTGTTTATTAGATTCCACATATAAGTGAAAACATATGGTATTTGTCTTTCTCTGTTTGAGTCATTTCACTTAGCATAATATTCTCTAGGTCCATCCATCTTGTTGCAAATGGCAAGATTTCACTCTTTTTTATGGCTGAGTAATATTCCATTGTACATATGTATTATATCTTCTTTATTCATTTGCTTATCAATGCACACTTAGGTTGCATCTTCATCTCAGCTATTATACATACTGCTTCAATGAACGCAGGGGAGCATATATCTTTTTCAATTAGTGTTTTAGATTCCTTTGGATAAATACCCCAAAGTAGTATTGCTGGATCATATTGTAGTATTATTATTAATATTTGGAGGAGCCTCCATACTGTTTTCCATAGTGGGTGCACAAATTTACAATCCCCTGTTGTGCACAGGTCCCCTTTTCTCTACATCCTCACCAACACTTGTTTGTTGACTTATTGATGATAGCCATTCTGACAGATGGGAGGTAATATCTCATTGTGGGTTTAATTTGCATTCCCCTGATGATTGGTAATGTTGAGCATTTTTTTATATGTCTATTGGCCTTTTGTATTTCCTGAAATGACTACTCAGGTCCTCTGCTCATTTTTAAATCAGATTGTTTTTCTTTTTGGTGTTAAGTTGTATGAGTTCCTTATATATTTTGGATATTAACCCCTTATTGGATGTATCATTGGTGAATATCTTCTCCCATTCAGTAGATTTCCTTTTCAATTATTTGATGGCTTCCTTTGCTGTGCAGAAGCTTTCTATTTAATGTAGTCCTATTTGTTTATTTTTCTTATGTTTCCTTTGCCTGAAGAGACATATCAAGAAAAAAATATTACTAACAGCGTTGTCAAAGAGTTTACTGCCTATGTTTTAGTCTAGGAGTTTTGTGGTTTGGGGCCTTATATTTAAGTTTTTAATCTATTTTGAGTTTATTCTTGTATATGGTGTAAAAAAGTGGTCTAGTTTCATTCTTTTGCATGTATCTGTCAAGTTTCCCCAACCCATTTATTGAAAAAACTATCTGTATCCCATTGTATATTCTTGCCTGTTTTATAATAGATTAGTTGACCATATATGTGTGAATTTATTTCTGGGATCTCTATTTGTTCCTTTGATGAATGTGTCTATTTTTATGCCAGTACCATGACCATACTATTTTGAATACTATAGCTTTATAGTATAGTTTGGTATCAGGTAGTTTGATACATCCGACTTTGTTCTTCTTTCTCAATATTGCTTTGGTTATTCAAGCTCTTTTTTAAGTCTTTGTTGATAAAAATAAGAGGCAGAATTCCCATGCGATCACCTGTAGATAAACATCAATTGGTATGTTTCTGTGCCTAAATGATATAAATGATTAGAAAATTTGAAGGATAAAAATTTGACTTGAACCCTGGGAATACCTAAATAGTTAATTTTTCTTTCTTTAGAAAGCATGCTTTATTAATTTTGATAACTACTTAACTTTTTGAAACATCAGCAATACCATAAATGTTTATTGAATGTCAGTTAGGTGAGAAGCAGTAAGAGTCAAGATTTTTAGAAAAATTATGATATGTTTTATTGCAAATAGTGCAGGTAACCAGAAATGTTTGTATTGTATACTCCTTCTCTACTGAGATTTTAAGAATAGAATGAACTCCCTGTTTGTATTGGGGGAGGTCTTTTGAAGCAAGGGGTAGATTATTTTATAACGATTCCTACTGGACTTGAGGACTTGTGAAAACCCTGACACACCTAGAAGATTATAACATCATCATGTTTAACCTCTTTATTCTTATTGCTTTTGTCTTTATTCAGTCTAATCAGTCAGAACCTGCCTGACTTGGAAGGGTTAATTCTTAGTGCTTTTCTGATACTTGTTAAAAGATGCTTATTGTGGGCAACTCACCTTCAGGCCCACAATGTAGGAAACTGATGATGGGGTGTGGTAAGAGGATGCTACCCACATTTCTAGTGCCTGTATCAGATACCAGATCCTCTCTCTCAAAAGATTAATTTTAAGAAAAACAAGCAAGTTGAGTCCACGTTCCTTCAGTTTTACTTAAAAATCATGCTGGATTCCAGTTGTATTTGGTAAATGTGTGAAGTGAAAATTTGGGGCAGTTGGTAGACGCTGCCTGTGGCAGAGACTACCTTCTGAGTAAGTCATGCTTATTAAGGACAAGTGGGTGCTGCAGTGGAGGAGGACCTGTTTTGGAGCCTACACCATTGTTAAAGGTGTGGCACTTGAGCATGTGTGTGTGTATGTGTGGTGTTTTAAACACAACTGTATTCAGTTAATCGCATTGGTAGGTGGCATTAGTTGGAGGTTTGTGGCAAATTATTCAGTCTGGCAATTATTGCAAATTAGGACTTTATTTAAGAAAGGATATCAATTTAAGAGTAGATGGAACACATTTACTATAGTTAATTCAAACCCTCTTTGAATGGGGTACATTTTCCTAGAAGCAGTCATAGAGATAAATGTATCACATGACCCTCGGAACCAAACTGCTGAATGAAGATACTGGAGGACTAGAGCTATTCATTTCCATTTACAGAATCCAAATTGCTGAAAAGTCATGGGAAGTCAGGAAAGAGACTTGTTTTTTAAAATGCTCCCAGGCATCTGTCTGCCTGCGTCATCTAATGCAGTATCTCATTCTGCTGCCACCCAGAGTCCCATTCACTGGTTTGTTTAACCTCAAAGTGGGAAAGTAACTAACACAAATACATTCATTGTCCATGCTCTAATAGAATTAAGATTCCCAATACACTGCCTGCATTTGAATGAGGTTTGCTACACACTAGCTTTTATGGTCACACCCTTTTCCCTTGATGATTCTTAAGAATGGCAGAAGCAAGAGACCAGAAATTTTGTAAGCTCATAAATATGAAGCACACTGTGTTTAAATAATGCCAGGGTGGTAATACAAATGGACCAATGCCAGGAAGCTCCACGTTAAAGCTAACAATTCATCCTTACACCAGTATGAATAAGAAGGAAGGAGAAAGGGACACTGTGCTCATTAGAGTCGTGCTGCCAGCAGACTGGGACAGCTCTGTCTAATGGGCCAGCATGGCACAGAGCTTTGAATTGCACACTGTTTACCCAGAAGACAGGAAATAGATCTATTCTGCTTCAAAAAGGCCAATGCAGTATTGGGGAATTACATAATATTGTTTATTTCACACTGCACATTATCAACTTGAGTGATTGTAAGCATTTGGAATAAACCTATATCTAGTATCCTGTACAGGACATTGGAAATAGAAGCAGTCACTCTGTGACTGTGTGGGCAGAACCAGGGCAGGTTTTCATCAGCTATTCTTCCTCTTCTGCTGCTGTCTGCTATTTCCTGTGCCTGCAATAATAGCAAGAACCTAAGCTTAATCTCGTAAATACTTGTAGTGAAAAATATCAGAACACCAGGATCTCTGTTATTCAGAGATGGACTCAGTGCCCTGAAACTAAATGTTACATTTTGATGGCTTCTTAATTTTTTAAAAAAAATTTTGCTTTGATATTCTGGAGTTTTCCATTTGGCTATCTGGTGACTCGTAAGGATCTGATTTTTGCTCCGTCTTTGACAAAGTGAAACTAGCAGTATACTTTTGGTGGTTAGCATGGGTTACATTTGTGGTTGTGGAGAACCAAATGTTTGTCTTTTTTTTAAGGCTGTGATGAGAGGAAGATAACTCTTAATTGGCAAATTTTAAAGAAGTAGTTTTCTAAAATACAGTTTTTAAAAATAAAATGATAAATTATATGTCATTTTCTGCTTGATAGATGACTGCTTTGAATTAACCTTGTTTTTAATATATATGCATTTCATAATTTTTAACTCCATATTTCATATAAACTAAATGAGTTATAACAACAAATTGCATATGCTCTGCTTTACCTTCTTTTTATTTCTTTTACAAAGGATTTTAGTGCTGGTGCAGATTTCTCAATGCCCAAGTTAAACCATGGTTGTAAGCAATGCCCCTTTGGCAATCACATTAGTTCTTCCAGGTTTCTAGATTCTCTTTCAGGCCAATTAAAGCTGAAGGATGCTTAAATCCTTGAGTTTTTGCTACCCCAGGCTCATATATGCAAAGGCAGCACACTTAGGGTACCATGTTAGAGGTATATTCTTTTTCTGCTAGGTTTTAAAATATAATAATAATGATAATGATACTACTACTATGACTACTAGTAGTACCACTACTAGCTAATAACAGTTCACTCAGTTATCCTTATGTGCTGGCCTTGTGCTAAGTGCTTTATGCGAATTATTTAATCTCTACAAACAACTCTGTGGAATAGGTGCTATGACTAATCACATTGCATCAGTTAGAGATGCTTATAGCTGCAAGTAACTGAGAGCTCAACTTATAATAGTTTAAAGTGTGTGTTTATCATATATAAAAAGAAGTTTGGTGGTCAGCATTTATGGATGATTATTCTGTGGCTCAATGATGTCAGGGCAGTCTGTCTGGGATTCTGCTGACCTTTCAAGTTGCAAGTTGGTTGCCACAATTTAAGACATCTCCTCTATGCTCAAAGCAAGACTACAGAAGAATAGGTAGAGCCAGCTACCTTGGTCCCTTTTAGAGGAAAGCAAATGCTTCACTAGTAACTCCCACCAGACTGTTCATTATATCTTCCTAGTCAGAATGACACCGTATTCTGTACAGGAGTCTAGGAAAGCAAGTCACGGCTCTTTCACCTTCTATGGGTAAAGGAGAATGGTGTTAGGAGTTGCATTGGGTTGGTCAGACTAAGTGCTACTTGCACTTAGAGATGAGCAAGGCGCAGAGGGGCTAAGTGGCTTTTTAAGGAGCTAGCAAATGGCAGAGTCAGGGTACGAACTCAGGCTGTTCCAGGGCCCACATTCTTTTTCTCTAATTAAAAAGTTATTTTTTGGACTGGCCGAGTAGCGCGTTGGTTAAGAGCTGGCTTGGGATGCCAGAGGGCCCTGGTTTGGATCCCACATATGAGGGCCAGTGACACTGCCCTCTACAGCTAAGATGCTGAACAACAGCTCAACCTGGAGCTGGGCTGCTGTGAGTCGCTGGCAGCCAGCGTGAGTGGCCAGCAACTGCTGTGAGCGGCGGTCCAGAAGCCGGCGACTGATCTGCCTCACCCGGGAAGAGCGCAATGATGGTGCCAACTTGGCCCAGTAAAGCAATGTCCTCCAGAACTAGACTGAAGAACAAAAGGACAGCAACTTGTCTGTTCCCCTTTCCCCAATTCCCCAATAAAAATCTTTTAAAAAAAAGTTATTTTTTAATTATAGTCAACACACAATATTATATTAGTTTCAAATATACAACATAGTGATTAGACATTTATATAACTTATGAAGTGGTCACCTCAATAAGTCTAGTATCCATCTGACACCATTCATAGTTGTTACAATATTATTAACTATATTCCGTATGCTGTACTTTACATCCCCATGACTGTTTTTATATCTGGCAATTTGTACTTCTTAATCCCTTCCCCCTTTTCCACCCATTCTCCAACTCTCTACCATCTGGCAACCATCAATTTGTTCCAGAGCCCACATTCTTAATCATGATGCCACATTGCTTTTGTGTCCCTTTAGTTAATTTTTCTCCCTTATAGGGTTTTGGTGACCAGAGGGATACTTAAATAAAATAATGATCATCAAATTTGAGTCTTAGCATTGCAAGGCTATTACAATACTAGTTTAATGTATATTGTTTGCCACCATATTACTAAAGATGGGACTCTGAAGCATATCCTCTAACTGTATTTAAACAGGTTATCATCTTGTCACTTCCATGTGTTGTTGAAGAATCTCACCAGTTATGGACAAATACTTTTAAGAGATTTGGTTCCTTTAATTTTATTGTATTTTTCCTGCAAACTGAGCATGCTCAAGTATGCATTGTAACCTGTAATTAAGAATACAGGCTGTCTATTGCCAAGCAGTTTTTCCTTCACATTGCAAACCCAGTAATAGTTTTCTATGGTAACTAATTGCAGAGCTATTAATATATTTTCTCCTAATAAAAAATAGCATCAGAGCTTCCTCCCAGTTTTAAGGTCCCTTGGTTATAAATTTTTCTGTTAACTTTGTTATCTGACCAGCAGTTAGTTGTAATCGTAGACATCTTGGGAATATCTGTATATCTTGCCAGAATATAAGGAAGATTGAAGACATACAGGGGTTCATTAACTAAAAATTAAAGTGACAGGGAATGGCTTTTTTCAGATCTCACTGCCACTTTTTTCCTTTGCAGTTGCTAGTGAATAGAGCAGGTATAATACCTAGCAATACTACATATATTATACCCTGGTTTTATTTGGTTCCTAATAAAGGTGATGCATTCCAATTCCAAAATGGATGAGACTTACATAAAGTCTAAAAAAAAATTCAACAACTTTACACCAGGAAGGTCCTAGAATATGTAAACATAAAATATGTAATCTATCTTTGATTTGCGCCATAATGCTCCTTTGCTTTGAAATCATGGTTGTATTACCAAACTGACAGTTTTAATGGAAAAAGTGGCTTTCAAAAGCTGCTGTTGAAAACACACTGCATAATTCTCTAAGTCGTGAATATTTTACTACCAACATATGCAGGGAGGCAGGCAAAACACACAGGCATTTTATTTCCTGCAAGTTGGGATGGAGGAAATTCACTGGTGTTAAAGCTGCATGTTTGTAATGTGATGCAAATTCATAAATACCTATGAATGCACACTGTTATTGGCATGCGACAACACTTTGTAGAGTCATTTGGAAGATGAAAAATGGGTATGCTTTCCTGTATAATTTGCTCATTCAGCAAACATCTAACAAGGGCCCATTATATTTCAGGCACTACATTAGGCTCAATACAAAGATGAACAGGGAAAATCCCTCACAATTGCTATAAATGTCTCATGGGGGTGTTTCATACAGAAGGCTCTGGGCTAATATTGCCTAGTCACTTGGGCAATATTAGCTCAATATTTGCCCAGGCTAGACCTCCTGGGCACTGGGTCATCAAATGCACACATAGTTCCTTGAGTCTGTTGCATCCTGTGGAGGGTGTGTCTGAGCTGGGGCACAGTTGATATAGCATTTGTTTGATTGTACTGGGAAATGGGCCCTGCCCTTCTGAGGTTATCACTTTTTAAGAGGAGAATGTGAGAGTGGCCCATGGGTGGGGGGTGATTAGCAGACTGGGAAGTAAATATTTTTGTCTCGGGTTCTGAGGAGTCTGAGCATTGATGGTAGCTTATAGGGGAAAGATGAGAAGTGTCAGCTTCCTACACCTGGAGATTTGGGACCTCTGGTTCTTTGGGGAGTAAAGTTGGGGTATGTCTTTCTGAAGAGAAGGATTGGCCTTGATTCCTACTAGCTCACTGACAGGCTACTAGGATGGATCTTTATTGGATACTGGATAAAAGAGAGAAACAAAGCTCTCAATGACATTTTGAGACTAGTTAGTATATTTGAAAATGGGGCTCTATATTAGATGAAAATATTCATTTAATTTTAAATTTCTTGTGTAATAAATTTTATAGAAGAATGTTAAAGCACTTACGGGTAAGATATCATGATGTAGGCAACTTATTTTCAAGATGGTTTATAATATAGGTAACTGATTTTCACATTTTGAAATGTGTGTTCATGTGTACTTGTATGGAATGAGAGAGGCAGAGGGAGAGACTAAGCAAGGGGGACAAACTGGTAACAATTAGTAAACTTTAGGTGAAAGAAATAGAAATATTTACTATACTTTCTTGAAACAAAATTTTGGCTTTGAATATTTTCAAAATAAGAAGTTGGGCATAAAAGGGATGTAGAAATCACAGCAGGTTGTGATCTTCACCCCATTTCTCTTGTCTGGCTAACCACTGCTCAGTCAGGGATCCTTCCCTGGCCCCTCAGACCCAGGAGGGCATCCCTGCAGACCCCTGCAAGCCCTTCACACCCAGGGTACTAATTGCTTATCTCCTTGTCTGCACATCTCTCCAGATTATAAGCTTTTTGAGAGCAGGGTCTCATTTACTGTTGTACCCAAAGTTTCCGGTGCACAATCATCATTCAATAAATATTTGTTATGTGAAGGAATTCATGAAACAGAAATAGACTCATAGATACAGAGAACAAACTGATGGTTGCTAGATGGGAGGGAGTTTGGGAGGATGGGTCAGAAAGGTAAAGGGATTAGGAAGTACAAATTGATAGTTACAAAATAGCCACGGGGATGTGAAATACAAATTCATATGTTGAAGCCCTAACACCTAGTATCTTAGAATGTGAGTGTATCTGGAGATAGAGCCTTTAAACAGGTAATTAAGGTTAAATGAGGTCATAAGGATGGGGCCCTGTTACAATATGACTGATGTCCTTATAAGTAGAAGAGACACCAGGAATGTGCATGCACAGAGGAAAGACAATGTGGGGACACAGTGGGAAGGTGGCCGTCTGCAAGTCAAGGAGAGAGGCCTCAAGAGAAAGTAAACCTGGCAACACTCTGATCTTGGCCATTTAGACTTCCAAACTGTGGGAAAATAAATTTTTGTTGTTTAAGCCACCAAGTCTATGCTATTATGGCAGCCATAAAAAACTAATACAAGGGGAAAGACTGAAATGAGTTAACATCATTATTGATTTGTAAAGTTTTATAAAATCTAGCTTCGGAATATGTTATTTATGGAACATAAGTCCAAGGGTTTATTCAGTGGTTTGTAGTCCTGTTTTATCTGTAGTTTAAAGTCTTATGGTTTACTAGAATCTTGGAAGTGACCTAGCCCAGACCTGTAAAGATACTTAGATTACAGTTTGGCATTCCTGACAAGTGACCATCTAATTTATGCTGAGAATAGCTTTAATAATGGGGAACTTAATTTCTCAAGAAACTGCCATTTTGGAGCTATTTATCAGTTGGAAAACATTTTCTTATGTTGATTTGGCATCCGTGTGGCATAGACCACTGGTTATTTCACAATATTTGCTCTTCATATTCTTTTCAAGTGGTAAGACTCTGATTATTGGCCAGATTCATGGCTACCTGGACTAAAGATGTACTTTCCAGCTTCCCTTGTAGCTGAGTGTAGACATATTACTAAGCTCTGGCTAATGGAATATATACAGAAATTAACATACATTACAAAAAAATTGAGGGGATATACCACTTTCTCACCCCCTCCCTTATTTTTTCTTCCCTGTTGTCTAGAATGTAGTCATGATGGCAACTAAATAACATGATGGCATTTGAGCAACTCTCTTAGACCATGAGGTAGAAGGCACATGTTGAGGATGCCAAGAGCCTGGGTCTCTGGTTGTAGAATCTTACAAAGAGCCTGAAGTGTTATTAATAATTTCCAGATTTTGTTTACTTGAGAGAAACAAAATCCTCTCTTCTCTAGGATAGGTTATTTTTTTAGGTTTTATGTTGTTTATAGCTTAACCTACTTCTAATTATTTAGCTAACTTCTCCAGTTTTCACTCATATATCCTTGATTTAGTCTTCTGAATTACATAGTACAGAACAAGTCTAATTCTATTTATACATGAAAACATAATGCTTGAAGACTATTATCCCATCTTCCCTAGGTCTGTACACTAAGTATAATGATTGAGTCCTCAACTGTTCCTCAAAAGACAAGATTTCAAACTCTCTGATCATCTTGATTTCTCTCCTGGGGTCTTGATTTACTCAGACATTCTTTATTTCCATCAAGTGAGAGTTAGCTGCATTGTACATATTTCATAGTACTAGGATTGATACAAGTCAGAAAATAATACCAGTCTTGAGTGTAATAAAAGGAAATATTTGTTAGTGAATGAACTGAAACTACCTTAGAAATAATTTCCATAACAGGACAGATTTTTCCATTTATTCTTACTTTTTTAATCATAGATTTCAATTGTACTAATAGATGAATCAGTTTGTGTTTCTTACCCAATAATGTTTATCAATATCTGACAATTGGGATCACCAAAGAAGAGAGAGAATATTCCATTATTGCTGGGAAGAAGTACGTATGTTAATAGGCAATTTGTTTCTGACAATTCTGCAGCTGGTCTTCTAGTTTACATGGTGAAAGGTAAGCTGGATGGCCAACTTGAGCAATTTGCTACAATCTGTAATGTGGGAAACATTTTTCAAATGCTGTCTTTTTACTTTTGTATGCATGACTTCTCATAGGCTTGCACAAAAATGTCTTTGTGATGTGCACATTCTGGTTCTGGGTCAGCCATCCAAGAGTATTTACTGAGGACTTAAGTTGTATATATAATGTATTCCATTGGGTTTAAAGGAAGGAAAATATAGAGTTCTTAATCTTAAGAGGTTTATGTGTGATTATGATATTTTTTATAATAGTCTGAGGTGGTTTAAAAGACACCCAAAGAACTAAATAATCTCAATAATGTATAAATTATATTAGGACAGGGATCAGGTCTGTTTGCTAGTACTTTATCCTAGTGCCAAGCACAGTGCCTGTCACACTTGATATGCTCATGTTTTTTTATTTTTTTTATTTTAGTTTCATTTCTTGTGCTTGAATAGGATAGAGATTTTAAATTACACCTCCCTGATTCAATATAAAGTACAATAAACACTAGTAAAAGTAATATCTATTTTGATCAGTGTCTATATAACGCAATGCACAAATGGAGATTTAGCAATATTAATTGACCCAACTGACCTGGCAAGCTAGTCCAAATTCCAAATGATATATCTGACAGCCTGACCAGTATAAATAAACATATATTAAAACTTCATCTGTTTTAAAGGCAAAAGATGGAATGACATAATAAAAGTTCATGTGTAAGTGGAGAAGAGCATAGATACCAGGATTAAGCCCAGAAACACTCAAATTTTAGAAGGTGAGGAAATGAGTTGTTAGAAGACTTAAGAGAATTGTGGCAAGACTGCATGACTGCATTAAGGATAAACTATCTCGAATTTAAGGTAAAATAAAAAGTCATCAAAGTACAGTGTTCTTGCCAGCCATATTCAGCTACCTCACTGCAGGTGCAGAAACAGCCTTTGAGGTAAAATTATTATTAATCAGACAAAATGATAATCTCTGCATATTAAGTGAACTGATGTCAAAGACTGTAAACTACAATCATGCCTACAACAGAGACTGAGTAGCATTTCCTAATTTAAAGTGTCTTTCTTTTTTAACATTGCTATTTGTTTACACTCATCTTCTGCTGAGGAAAATGGCTTCGATTTCTTGATTTTCTCCCTATTATCTGTTACTACAAAATATGGGATCTTCTTTCATCTCAGATATAGTTACGGCTGCAAATTTCAAATACATGAAAAACAGTATTTGTAGAAGTGGATATACACTTAAATGAGATCAATTATGCTTTGTCAAAAGTGGAAAGAGATTTGGGAATATCGTTAGAGCTGCTGCCCCTTTGTTTGCAATAGTGTTGGTATTTTCCATTTGCCACCCCCATACCTCACTCCCCGCACAATTGATGCATCATCTAACTTTCTCATCTTTTCTCTGTGCTCAGGACATTGTCTTTTGTACACTGTATCACTTGGTCCCCTTGCCTTTATTAATATAATAAAACAGGAATTAGTTAATATTAAAAAAAACTTCATCTGTTTGAATTTGGTGTCTATAGAGCAATGGGCATTCTCTAACCTACTTTAATAGTGTCTACTACTAAAAATAATTATGGATATGTATTTTAAATTTTTTAAAGATAATTTTAGATGTATGGAAGAGTTGTGAAAATAGTATGAAAACTTTCCATATTCACTTCAGCCAGCTTCCCCTGATGTCAAAACCTTTCCTACCAAAGTACAACAGGCAAAGTAATGAAGTTAATATTCATATAATAAGAGTATTCACTAAACAAAAACTCTGTTTTGATTTTGCTAGCTTTTCTATTAACACCCTTTTTCTTTTAGGATCTAATGCAGGATCCCACGTGCAATCTGTGACAGTACCTTAGTCTTTCTTTGACTCTTATGACCTTGAGACTTCAGAAGAGTACTAGTTAGATACTTTGGAGGATGTCCTATGATTGTCCCATGAATGTCCTATTCATGATTATATTGAAATTATGCAAATGTTCTGTTTTAGCATTCATCAGTGGATCTTGCCTACAGCAATTAGTACTGTGATGTTCCGATGGTTATTTTCTACTCCTCCCTCATTCATTGTACATTTATGAATTGGAAATAAGCAAAGAAGTGTTGTCCCTGATGCTCCCTTTGTTTGTAAATAAATATTTTTAGGTAAAAAATCCTTAAATCAAGCATACTTCTTTTATTCTTTAGGTTATAAGTCAATATTACTGTTATTTCTTTTGTTGCTCAACTTGATATATTGATAGATAGGGCCATTTGGGATACTTTCAGGTTGGCTGTTGTATCCTTTCTGCATGCCCTCATTACATCTACTACTTTTTAATTTTTGGCACCACAAAATGCTCCAGGCTCATCTTGCATTTTACCTGTTCCAGCCTTGGACTCAACAACTTTTCCAGGGAGCCTTGCTTCTTTTTCTTGGAGAATGGTACATAGAAATCAAGACCTGGATACTAAGTTTGCTAATTCCTACTGGGGTGTCACTGTTTCTAGGCCTTCTCATTCTAACTAGAAAATACGTGTATATATAGTTACCCAGGCATGCACACATCTATGTTTATTTTTTAACCTCTCTATCTCTATATTTTTTTTAAAAGGAAGCATGAATTCATACTCACATGCTGATATTCATCATATTGATGAGTTTATATTAAAAGAACACAGAGCTCATTCTAGCCTTCCCCTTTACTTATAAGCTTCTTTCTCTGACAGTGAGAAATCTCGCTCCTAATGCTACAACACACTTACTTTCTTATTCAATTCTATCATTCATTTAAAGTAGTTTCATGATTACTAATTGATATCTCTGGGGGCAGGGGGACTTATCAACTGAAATATGGAAGTACAATGTTTGTGTACATTTCGGTCTGTATTTTACCACCTTTAGTCAAAGCAATTTTTTCCAGTTACTTAGGTCAACCCCTTTATTCTCCACCCCCTTCAGTGTGGTTATGTGATTTGTTATATTATTAGGTTAATTTGTCACAATTTGTATTCACTTTTGGTTCCTCTCATGTCTTAGTTGATTTAAAAAATTACATAAAATAAAATTCATTTTGTGGTGTACAGTTCTATAAGTTTTGACAAATGAAAGACTTATGTGTATGCCACAACAGTTCTTTATATAATAGTTCTGTTACACCCCAAATTCCCTTGTGCTGCTTCTTTGTAGTCAACCTACAAATGTCTATTTTACTACTAGAAAATTGAGTTTTTGAGAGCATCCTTTTCTGCCCCCATTTTTGCATTTTAAGTGCTATTAGTGCTAAGTTGAAACTCAATGAATACTTGTTGAATAGTCTGTGCTCTAACAGCTAGTGAAGACTGGCACTAAAAAAAATTTTAAGTGAATGAATAAATGAATGATTCAATGGATGTTACTTCATGTCAACTGTTTGTGTGTGTGTGTGTGTGTGTGTGTGTGTGTGTGTGTGTGTATGACATTTTTGTTTGGAGACCGAATCATTTAATTATTGTTGTTAACAAACCACATTAAAACTCTGTCGTTTAAAACAACAAGCATTTATTTAGCTAGGAGTCTGTGGGTGATCAGATATTTCTTCTGGTCTGGGCCAAGCTTGACTAATTTGGTTGGGCTCATTCATGTACTGGTGGTCAGCTAGTTGGTCAGCTGGAGCCTTGCTGGTGTGGGTTGGCCTCACTCACCTGCCTGGCTAAGCTAGGCTGGGTTTATTTCATATATGGTGGCAGAGTTCCAGCAGAATGAGTGAGTGGCAATATGCAAGACCTCTTGAGCCTTAGGCTCAGAACTTGACACTATCATCCCCGTCGCATTCTAATGGCCAAAGCAAGTCACAAGGGAAGCCCAGATTCAAGAGGTAGGATATAATCCCCACTTATGGATGGGAGGAGCTTCAATGTCATGGAAACAGGGAGGAGTAAAGAATTGTAGTCACTTTTGAAATCAATTTATCACAAAATCTATGCAAATATATTTGAAGGCTTCTTAAATACCCTTAATGAAGATATCAATGCCATCCTGCCCCCTATAGGTCATGATCTTACATGTAAATTTTTCTTACCTGCTTCCACCTATCCCAGCATACCTTTTTTTTTTTTTTCTTATTCAGAAAAGCTGATGTGAGATCAGAGGCCAAACATTGGCTGTTATGAGGGGTTCATCAAGATTAGAAAAAGAATTTCCATTTGTTAGTCATACTTTCTCCCCTTTGCTTACTCTATTATTTCAACCCCTTTTGGTTGTACACAATTCTTCAAATCTAAATTTGTAAACTCATGAAAAGAGCTAGTGAAACGATCACTGCACAGTCACATGTAATAAAAGGAAATTCTCAGAAAATTGGGATCCTAAAACTGAACTATATGTATGCTGATAATTTAAAGGCTTGATCTTAGATCCTCTTCTGTTAGATGCTTATTTTTTTATTACTACGTTTAATTACTTGTACACAAGTACTTGTATAGATTAAATTGTGTTACTTGATATTATTTCTGGTATTTGAACTGTTTTCATAGTTACTCCATTGCAATAAAAATTTTCATAATATTTCTTGTATTGCTTTCTCTTCATGGTCCTCATGCCACTCCCAGTGACAGCTTTCATTAGAGTACAGTCAGTTTTACTTTAATAGTTATTTTAAGCATTGAACAGTCATGGTGGATGTATCAGGGCTGACATGTTCCATCAATCTAGGATACTTGAAAAGGAATGGTTAAATTGACACCCCAAAGTTTGATTTTTGCTTTAATACTTTTTGTTGGTTTAAGCAAACTGCTGGGTACAGATGTCTCTAAGTCTCCAGACAGCCTCTGGGAAATTCAGAACATCTTGAATAAAAATGTGTTGGAGAAAAGAAAATGATACCCAGAGTCCAAACAGGTGCAATGTATTTAATGAAGTTCCTAAATTTTGATTGTGCAAAACAAGCCTTCAGTAAGAAAAAATGAGTAAAGATGATAACTATGTGATTTGCAATAATTACAATATTGTATATTGCTGTCTTTAGGGAACAATGAATTATTCTAATAAATCCTACATCTATCGTGGAGAAAGAAATCCTCTTTAACTATATTTAATAGTATTAGTTTAGAGGTAAATGATATTAAAATGACTGAACATTTGGGAATAAAAACAAAAATACCCTACACTTAAAGTCTTTTAGTCATTTGCTGAAGAGCTAATTCTTTCTTATGATAAAACCACCCAGGAATTGTACCTTTAGGAAAGGAAGGAGAAAAAGTAATTGAAGCAGCATGGTAGTCAGTTGTATGGGAGTAGGAATTTGTCACACTGGACTCTAGGGATCTCTAGGGGTCAGGTCTCAGAGCTGTCATGTGGGGCTCATGCTGGTGAGGACCCACCTTACTCTCTCCATTATTATTTACCATCACCATCCCCTGTCTAGGACAGTAATTGTAATTACATTTATATATTAGGTTTGTTTGAAAAAGTTCTAAGAAAAAGAGAAAGAAAACTACTATCCTGGAGTATCAAAAAATAAAATAAAAAGGGCTGAAGTTGCAGTAGGCCCTTGATTTATGGAGTTTAAGTATTCATTATTTCAAAGGTGGATAAAGCCAGAAACATGAGACAATGTCGTGCAAATGTAAACCAGAATATGGCAGGGATGTGCATATGTTTATAGTACCTTTTACTCACGTGTTTGAATTGTCCCAACACTCAAAATAAGGGTGACTATAAATCAATGCTTGTATTTTTTCATTTCTGTATGATTCATTTGGTTCTTTAAAATAATACTAGATCTTATTTTGGTGCTATCCTTTTGATTCTAATGTGTCATACTTTTGATTCCACATTTTATTTCTTTAATATCAAGCATATTTATTTTATATCCTGTATAAATTTATAATATTGTCTAAAGCTTATAGGAGTCTAGTTGTACTATTTGGTGTTTCTGCTGATTCTCTCTCATAGTAACTTATTTCCTCATGTGCAATTTTGGATCGTGAGATTATATGCGGCTGGGCTTTATATTTGGACATCTAGTAAGGCCTGGATTAAGGTTGTACTTGCTTTGTCAAGTGTACCAGCATGCCAAGTCCGCTTTAGGTTAATTTTCAGTCTGGAGTTTTCTGGACCACAGAGGTGATACATATTTGAAATTCAAATCTGCACAAAAAAATGCCTGTAGCTATAGATGCTCAGGCGAGATTTTTTTTCTCCTTGCACTCAGAGCCTAGGCTAAAACAGACAATTTCCTTTACTTTTTTTGTTGATGGAAAGAATTTGTTTCCTGATCCACTTTTTCACTAAGGGTGCTGATGTTCAAAATTGATGCTGGGAATCTCAGCTCTAAGGCCTCACCTTTGCAGGTTCAAGGTCATGTCTCCTACCCCTGCTGTAGCTCTTATAGTCCAAGAGCAGCACTCTCAGAACTTCTGGTTTCTACCTTTTTTTTTCCTGCAAAGATTCAGATGATGCTTTATTTTTTATTTATTTTTTTTTATTAGTTTCAGTACAAAACAATGTAATATTAGACATTTCACCCCTCACAAAGTGATAACCCCCCTCCCAATCTATTGCCCCTCTGACATCGCATATATCTATTACAATTCCATTGACTCTATTCCCTATTGGTTTCTAACTTTTGTTTTAAGTCCCTGGGGACATCTTAGTGTGTGTGTGTGTGTGTGTGTGTGTGTGTGTGTGTGTGTGTGTGTGTATTCAGCTAAACAGGTAGAAGGGCATTTGTTATCATATACTATGTGTTTTGTATTGGGAAGCTTTTCAGGATGTCTTCTCCCTGATATTTTCTTCACATGGAAGTCAATCAAAATCTAATGGCACTGTTTTCAGGATGTTTAGAAAAAGCAGTCCTAGCGCATATAAGACTATATATCTTAGAATTATGAAGAATATTGGGTTCTGGTGAGGAGTGGATGAAAATGGGTGCTGGCTCTTGGCCACTCTCAAATATCTAATTCTCTACTCTTTTCCCTCAGTAGCTATTCAGCCCTTCCCAATGGACACTGTCAGACAGAGGAACTGGTATACCCAGAGGTGCATTAGCTTACACTGAAAATAACTAGCTGCCTGACGAGTACAACTCACAAGCATGAAAGACAACTGTGGTGGCTGTAATCAGCTTTCTACAAAATTAATCCTCCCTTTCTTGCCAAGTTAGACACTCCAAGCTTCTCTTTCAGTTAGGTGTGGCCAGGTGATTAAGTTTTCATCAATGGGATTTAAGCAGAAATGATGTATGCTATTTCCATTCTTGAATCTTAAAGTATTGGGCATGCCTCCTGCAGGCTTTCTTTCCTCCTACACTGGCTGGAAATTTGACTTAGTAGCAACCCATCTTCAACCACGCAGATGGTTCCAGTTATCAGAGGGTGGCTGAGCAGCACAAGGGAAGGAATCTGTTGTTTTGAATGATCACGTGAGGCAGAGCTGCCCCATAGACCACTGCTTTCCCCAGATCTGTTACATAAGAACAATAAGTGTCTATATTCCTTAAGCCACTGTATCTTGGGGGTCTTTTTGTAATAGCCGTTTAGCCTTATCCTAACTAATGTAAAAACAAATTGAGCAATATATGTGTATCTTATATGATGTAAAGCAAATTATTGAAGCAGAATTACCATGAATTTATAAGAAACATGATAAAGCATACTTGAAGATTTAGTGAGGAGAGTCACAAAATGAAATAATAAGAAATAGTAAGAAGGTAGAAATGTTAGGTATCAAAGTGACTTGCTTTTTCAACTTTCTCTGAAAGTCAAGTACCTGCTAAGTCACATATACCTCTCACCTATCCGCTTTCCTCCTTTCCCAACTTGTTGACATCTCTTGCCTGCTGTCATTTCCCCTCATGTTTGTCCTTGTGCATTTATATCTTCTATAGTCCTTTGCTGCCGTTTTAGGAGGAAACATAAAAAAAGGCAAATGTGTTCGTGTTCCATGTTTAATGGGAAGGCTCAGGTTCTTATCGATCTTGTTTGTGGGTCATGGATGTTTCCTACATATTTGCGTTTTCTGTAGTGTAAGTTGCTTTTATTAAATTTGTAAATATTTGTTGGAAATTAGAGGAAGGCTAAGTATATCATGGTGTCCATGTATTGGAATATTATGTAGCCATTAGAAATGATGTTTATGAAGGGTTTTTAATGACACAAAAATATACATGTTATTATGTTAATTTTAAAAACTCATACAAAATTGTATATATATTATGTAGCATACATTTATGTAATGTATGACATCAAATATGCACAGGATGGAGATCAGTAGAAAATCTGACAAACTATTTTGTTATAGCTAGGACATGGGGTTACCTTCCTTACTTAGACTTTTCTGATTTTTCCACAAATGTTTATTATTCTAAACAGTAAAAATCAAATTTTCATTGAATTTATTGAGAGAATTTTAAAACACCTCCTTAGATAATTCACCTCTATTAAAAGTTTATAGATAAAGCGTATATTTTTCTTGGACCCGGTACAATATCTGTAGCCCTATGATACAGAGCAGGAGTTGGTCAACTCCGGACTGCAAGCCAAATATGGCTTGCTCCCGTTTTTGTAAATAAAGTTTCATTGGAAAGAGTAGATTTAAATGCTGGACACAAACTCTTGTGCTGATAGAACTTTTGCCTGTGCACGTAGGTAGCCATCTGCATACTGTCATTGGCTGGACACTTTCTGAACACTCTGTCCCACTTTCTCCAAAACACTGTCCTTAATGACCTTCCAGGGTATCTCCTTTCAGACTGAAAGCTCTCACCAGTGGAAACCTACTAGGGAATTACTGCTAGAGTACGCTCCAGAAGGGCAGAGACCCACCTGCCTTGCTCAAATCTGTATTCCTTGTTTCTAGTAATGTGACTTCTAAGCGTAGTAGCTGCTTAATTAATACCTGACCAACAAATAGATATGCAAGTGAGTGAATGAAAGGATTTGGCTAGTCTTTTTCTTTTAGTATGCTGCCACAATTTAGATAAAATTAAGGAGCTGATACTGGGCTGACACAGACAGCCCTGCTAAAAACAAAGCATCCAATAGAAGACAAACTATTGATTTCATAATTTTTTTTCCAGAGTGGACCTGTATATAAAACAACTGTGATAAGCTTAGTGTAATAACAATAACAATTATTAATTTAATTAATACTGGTATTTGTGTGGTGCTTAATGTTTCCCAACATGGCAACTTCATCTGCCTTTATAATTTAATAAAGGACAAATAAAATTGATCAATTTATTCAATTTAACAGACATCTTAAAACATCTACCATGTGAAATTCACCCTGGTGTGCCATGCTCAAAAATGCAAATTTGGAAATGATCTCAGAGACCTTCTAATATGTTAGTTTATTTCAAATAAGATAAAGTCTAAGCCATCGGTGTCCAGAATAAGCAAAGGATTGTGGCTTTTGGAAGCAACTCTAACTTGTTTTCTAGCAGGACTGCAAACATGATCACCACATTAGGAAGACAGCCCATTTTACACATTTCAAAGGATATTGTGTTGTTTTGTATTCTGATCTAGAACTTGCAGTCTTATCTAGAACTACTACTGTTGAGACTTGGCTGAGGTTCCTTAGCTAACCTCAAACTGTGCTGTAACCATTTCTCACATTGTAGCTTGCCTTGTACAGCTAGCTGACTTGATCTGACACGTGGCTATTTTTGGAGGAGCCCAAAGCTCAACGCATATTACAAAGAGAGAGAGAGAGAGAGAGAGAGAGAGAGAGAGAGAGAGAGAGAGAGAGAATTATAAAGCAAACAAATTTTTCTATTAGATAATAAAAAAGCTTTTAGAACTGGAGAAATCTTAGAAATTAGCTCATTCAAGTCTTCTTTAGTAATAGTACCCTGGTGGGGAATAATCCAGGTTTGATATGATGAAAGTTTATAAACGCTTGAGAACCTATTGTATGCTAGATGCCTTCATGTACCATTATTCCATTTATAAATCCAGTGATAGAAAATGTCTTATGTCATAAAAAGACTGTTTCATACTCTTGTAGCCTTAGTTATTAAAAAATTGTACTGTATGTTGTGTATTCATATATGCCTTCCTGTAAATTCCAGCCATTGATCCCAGTTCCAATAAACTGAATTCTTCTGATAAGTGGCAGACATTCATATAGTTGAAGACAGCTACCATGTCCCCCTTGAATCTTGAATAACCCCAAACTCTGGGGCTCTCTAGAACAATTTGAAAACTAGTATGAAATGTATATATTGAATCTCACATTTTCACTTTTTCTTTTGTTTTCACATTTTATTTTATTATTATTATTAGTTTCAGGTGTACAGAACAATGCAATAGTTATCCTTTTCACCCCTCACAAAGTAAGCTGCTTTTTATTTTTACATATTAAAAAAATGTCTGTTTAGCAAGTCTTGAAGATTTTAAATGAAAAAAACATTTCTGATATTGTGAAAACAATAATGCTATCATCAAATATTCAGCCATTTTAAGCATCAATAAGTAGGTTTAGTAGTTTGTAGACCAGAGATTATATCATGTATGCCAAACCTTACTTTACAACCCTCTTTTATGATTATTCCTCTGTGAAATCTAAGATAGGCCTTGAATTATCACTGACCCAAATCCTGTTCTCCTTTTTTTTCCCTTTAATTAAAAAAAAATGTTGGAAACTAATGAGAACCGAGTGTGTCCATCATTATGGATACAAAGAATGAGAAAGTCTGATGACACGACTTCAGGAATAGAAGGAATTTTAATCGGGCAGGTGATTCTGCTTTTTCTCCTCAGTGAGTCTGCTGTTGCCCATGTGGGTCACCATCATCCTGCAACTCTCTTAGTGTGAGCCTCTCACTGCCCTGATTGTAACTCTAGTATGTCAATATACATGCTTTTCCAACGACACTTAAATACAGACCAACGTCACTGTGGAGTTCTTAACTGAGGAAATAATTGAGTCAGTACAAGAAGTGCCTGTGTTGAACTTACTGAGAGATGTCACTTAACTCTACTTTCGGGTTGATTTGTGGGATTTATTTATTTTTGGTAATTGTGACTACTGTATTTCTTCCTGGTTTTGACTTTAAAACATCCTCAATTAGATAAAATTTAGCCTAAAGGCGAATGATTTTTTTTCTTTCTTTAATGAATAGTTAGGGAAGCGTGTCCCAAAATACTTTACTGGAGGGAAATTTTTTTAAATAGGGAGCCTAAGAAAGGATGAGTGAGACAAACACTGCATCAGCTGTCGAGTGATTGTTAGCTAGGTTGAGAAGTAAAAATGCAAGTATCAGAAGCCCACTCAAATCAATGGAAGAGGTTTTGACTTTAAGCTTAACGTATTCATAAGAATAACTGAAAATTTGTCTTTATCCGCAAAAAGGCAAAAATATATGGATCTGTGGAAATCTCAGTGTGTTCCTTGGGAAGTTACTCTCCATTGGACAGGTGTTGGGTGATCTAGACTTCAAGAAGCAATATGCCAAATTTCTCCAGGGAAGTTAGAAGGAATATGATAAAAAGCAAGCCATTTTAACCCTTTCATGTTATTTCCTTTTGGGATTTGTGTGTTTCCCAGAAACTCTGAGTGCTTCTCTGAGTGGGAAATGGAGAGATGCAGTAGTCACTTTACTTGTCATTTACATTTTTTTTTGCATCTAGGAATTTGGCACATGTGAGAGACAAAGTGAAGGTACAGGATAGAGAAGTATTGTTTTTGAGTGCTGAACACTGAATCTTCAGGTGTATTAACCCAGTATTTTTAAATAAAAATACTTTTGGCCTTTATTCATCCTCTAGCTACACAATAGGCACCAGATTTTAAAGCAAAATGAAATCTCTTTGTTTTAAATATACACATTAATGTAATAAAAGACTACTGAATTTTTTTGTTTTCACTTTTATATAACAAATACTTAAACAGTGTTTACAAAGTGTTAGACACTGTTCTAAGCACCTGACAGATATTAGTTCTTTAATTCTCATAACAACCTCGTGGGGTAGGTACTGTTAATATGCCCATTTTATAGATGATATAACTGAAGTATGAAGTGGTGAAGTTACTTGCCCAAGGTCATATGGCTGGTAGATGGCCAAGCCAGGCTTAACCTATTCTGTTTAACCCCAGGGTGCCAAGTAAATATTGTTTTAAAATGTGTGCCCTGATGAAAATAATGGTCGAGAAGCACTGTTCTAAAAAACAAAAACAAAATAAAACAAAACACAAAAATCCTACCACTACAAAGATCTAAAAAAATAACTAACATTTAATTAACACATTTAAATGCATGGCTGATCTCACAGGAAAGTAATCACTAGGTTCTAGAAATTACCCTTAGCAGTGAGCCCAACAGCTGATGCATAGCAATTACCAGTAGGTACGGTGGTGGGAGATAAATTGGGTAGTGCAGATTATGACTCATGGTAATCTAAGGACTTTATTTCTGATGCTCAAATGAAGACAACAGATTAGGATTTGGGCCTGTCCAAAGAGGTGACTTGAAACTGAAATATCCATATAATGTTAGGATTCTCAACAGGCTACAACTTTAGTGAAAGTAGGAATTGAAAAAACAAAACAAAACAAAAACCTGCCACTTCCTTTTGGTCTGTATACTAGGTGGAATAAAAGAGCTCTCTTTAAAATGTGTAGCAATGGCTTGCGCTTCATGCACATGTGAATGTTAAACTTCCAAGGCAAGAAATTGACAGGTCTCAGGTAATTTTCCATAATGTAGCAAAGTGAGTTACAGGTTGGAAACTATCAAAGGAGGATGGAGGATAAAATGAGAAGGTTCAACCTATGCCTAACAGGAATTCCAGAAGGAAAGAATAGAGATAATGGGGAAGAGTTTTCCAGTTTTCCAGTAAGTCCCAAGGGTGATAAGTAAAAGTTTTCTCATATTTAGGTACATCAC
>NW_017731407.1:3133099-3140938 GCF_001890085.2 Hipposideros armiger
TTTATATTAGGTGTACAGCATAGTGGTTAGGCATTTATATAACTTATGAAGTGATCCCCCCAATAAGTCTAGTACCCATCTGACATTATGCATAGTATTTACAATATTATTAGCTATAATCCCTATACTGTATTTGACTTCCCTGTGACTCTTTTGTAGCTACCAATTTGTACTTCTTAATCCCTTCACGTTTCTTGCTCATCCACCCAACCTTCCTCTCTTCTAGAAACAATCAGTTTGTTCTCTGAATTTGAGTCTCTTTCTGTTTTCTTTGTTCATTTATGCTAGTCTTTAGAGTCTACATATAAGTGAGATCATATGGTATTTGTCTTTCTCAGTCTGACTTATTTCACTTAGCATAATACCCTGTAGGTCCATCCATATTGGTGCAAATGTTAAGATATTATTCTTTTTTATTGAGTAATACTCCATTGTATACATGTACCACATTTCTTTATCCAATCATCTATTTGTGGGCATTTCAGTAGTTTCCACTTCTTTGCTGTTGTGAATAGTGCTGCACTAAACATAGGGGAGCATATATGTTTGTGATTTGATGTTTTGGATTTCTTTGGACATATACCCAGGAGTGGAATTGCTGGGTCATATGGTAGTTCAATTTTTAATTTTTTGAGGAAACTCCTTACTGTTTTTCATAGTGGCTGCACCAATATTCAGTTTTACCAATAGTTTACAAGGGTTCCCTTTTCTTCACATCCTCGCCAACACTTGTTTGTTGATTTATTGATGATGGCCATTCTGACAGGTTTGGGGTGATATCTCATTGTGGTTTTTATTTGCATTTCTCTGATAATTAGTGACATTGAGCATCTTTTCATATGTCTATTGGCCATCTGTGTATATTCTCTTTGGAGAAATATCTATTCAGGTCCTCTGCCCATTTTTTTCTTTTTTTTTTACTTTTATTTTTTTTTACTGTAATTTAATTTAATTTTTTAAATTAGTTTCAGGTGTACTGGACAGTGCACTAGTTATACTTTTTACCACCAAAAATGACAACCCCCCTCCCCCAATCTGCTGCCCCACTCCCCTCCATATCATACATATCTATTACAATTCCCTTGACTCCACTCCCACACTATACTCCANGGTAGTAAAATTACATAGGTTTCAAGTGTACAAATCTGCTTTATATCATCTATATATCACATTGTGTGCTCACCACCCAGAGTCAGTTCTCCTTCCATCACCTTATATTTGAGCCCCTTTACCTTCTTCTACCATCTTCCTCCCCTCTTACCCTCTGGTAACCACTAAACTGTTGTCTGTGTCTATGAGATTTTGTTTCTTTGTTTGTCTTGTTCCTTTGTTGCTTTCAGTTTTCTATTCCACATATGAATGAAATCATATTGTTCTTGATGTTTTCTGTCTGACTTATTTCACTTGGCACAATAATCTCAAGATTCACCCATGTTGTTACAAATGACAGTATTTCATCTTTTTTATGGCCGAGTAATATTCCATTGTGTATATATACCATATCTTCTTTATCCAAACATATATTGAAGGACACTTTGGTTGTTTCCATGCCTTGGCCACTGTGAATAATGCTGCAATGAACATCAGGATACATGTATCTTTATGGATAAATGTTTTCAGATTTTTTGGGTAGATGCCCAGAAGAAGGATTGTGGGTCATATGGTAATTCTATTTTGAATTTTTTGAGGAAGCTCCATACTGTTTTCCAAAGCAGCTGCACCAATTTATATTCCTACCAGCAATGTATGCTGGTTCCTTTTTCTTTACAGTGTCTCCAACACATGTTATTACTTGTCTTGTTGATGATATCCATTCTAACAGGTGTGAGGTAGTATCTCATTGTGGTTTTGATTTGCATTTCCCTAATAGCTAGTGAAGTTGAGCATTGTTTCATGTATCTATTCACCATTTGTATGTCTTCTTGGAAGAAGTGTCTGTTCAGATCCTGTGCCCATTTATTAATTGGATTGTTTTTTGTTGTTGAGTTGTATGAGTTTTTTGTATATTTTGGACATTAGCCCCTTGTTGGAGGCATTGCTTGCAAATATCTTCTCCCATTTGGTTGATTACCTCTTTGTTTTGTTGCTAGTTTCTTTTGCTGTGCAGAAGCTTTATAGTTTGATATAGTCCCATTCATTTCTTTTTGCTTTTACTTCCCTTGCCTTTGAGATCAAATTCATGTAATCCTCTCTGGACCCAAGGTTCATAAATTTAGTACCTATCCTTTCTTCTATTCAATTTATTTTCTCAGGTCTTATGTTTAGTTCTTTGGTCCATTTTGAGTTAATTTTGGTGTATGGTAACAGCAGCCTAATTCCATTCCTTTGCATGTGGCTTTCCAATTTTCCCATCACCATTTATTGAAGAGGCTTTCTTTTTTTCGTGCTGTTTTTGGCTCCTTTGTTGAAAATTATCTGCCCATATACAGAGGGTGCCAAAAAATGTATACAAATGTTAAGAAAGGAAAAACTATTAAAATTGTAATATGCATTATATACTGATAAACAGAAGATGAATACAAGTCATGTTTGACTTCTGCAATTACAAGAGGTGCTCAAAGTGGTTACCATCAGCATCCAGACAGTTCTGATTATGGTGAACTACTGCTTGAGCAATGTTTACCAAAGTGTCTATTTTGATACTTTTTTTTTTTGACTCCACAACTGAGTTTTTTTTTTTAAATCTGGTTATTTGGAGTTGCTTAAACATAGTAAATGCTGAGGAAATGCTAACTTAAAATATTTCATAAATGAGTCATTCATCATCACATGCTCCTGTGAGGTAAGTAAGATATTGTCATCTTTGTCTGCCCATTCTTATTTGATAAATGCTAATTGATATTATCTGACTTTAAAATGAATTGTAAGAAGGCGGGTTTGTTACATCCCTTCTTATTAATTTTGGTTGAATAGTTCTGACTTTCACTTAATCTTGATGAATAGCTAGAACCTTTTGTCTTTTGTTTGCCTCACTCACACCTCAACACTGTTGGAAATAATATAAAGGAAACTGCCTTCCCTAAACAGGAAGAGCAAAGAAAAACAAGAGATCCAGCATAAAAAAGGTAAAAGAAGAATGAATATAATGTTAATGTAAAGGTTCATAGATTTTTGGATATCATAATAGCCTTTTAGAAATAAAAGTCTTTTCTCGAGAGGAGTCTGAGAGGTCCTGTATATTTTCTATTAAAAATACAAATTAATGAAAAATTTGGAGTTAATACTTAATTTTAATTATTGTCATTTTTAAATGCACGTGTAGAAACATATAAGGTGAAGCAATTTTTCTTTGTATATATGGATTGCCATAATGATTAATAGACTAATATGTTTTAGGAAAACAAATCTTCTGACCTTCCAAATTTTTCTAGTATATCAATCATTTAACTCAAAACCAGTTATTGGATTTAACAGTTAAAGTATGTGCATTGTATAGTAAATAATTTTCATTCCCATAATGGTAGTGTGGTCTTAGTATTTTGGGCTTTTTCCTGTTTTAACAGCAAATCAATGGAAAATATAGTAAGAGTTGACAGCACAGAATCAATTCACCATAATTATTTGTGATGAAGAAATTAACCTCAAGCTAGGCTGTACTCTCATTTGCTTGTGACCTGTATGTTTAGGGATACTGATAATAAAAGGAAATTGAATTAGCTTTTGCCTAATATTTCTTTGTTGCACTGTGGTCTTAACCTTGTTAATGGCTCATCCCTAAACTGTTTAAAAGGAAAGAAATAGCCATGTGGCCAATGGAGAAGACTGCAGAGTACCCAGAGCTGTCATATAAGATAACTTGATAATTCAGATGGCTGAAAGTCTTGACATAAAATTTGGTTTGAGGGTGCTCTGAAAAATTACTCTCAGAAGGCACTCTGTCAATCATTCTTTTCCAGTAAGCCTACAATGTTGTCTTATAGGAGCAGTGGAGGTACATCTTAAATTTCTACCAAAAGGTAAGTCAGTGACTTAAAAAAAAAGGTTTATACCAACAACATCACTAACATCAAATTGCCCAGTAGATGAAGGTAAGAATGAAAGCTGTGAGGAATGGGAGCAACAGAGAACAAGTAATCATACTACCATTTTCTATAACATCCTAAACTGTGATAAGTACCTGATCATAGCTGTGTCTCAATTTCCAGTCTCTGAGTCAAGTTAGTGCTACCCGGTGTGATTTGCAATGACCCCAAAAGACCTAGTGATACCTCATGTTAAATTGTGAAAGACATTCTGTCTAGCAGATATTATCCCTATCCAAGTCGAAAAGGTTGTTACTTTTTTCCCCAGTTCATTTTCCCCCTTCATTTCTGACATTAACTCAGTGCACCTTTGTTCATCAGAGGATCTGCTTCTGCTTTATTCACTTAAGCTTTTGCCTTTAGCTTGGGATGTAACAATCAAGCTCTATTCTCGCAAAGGAGATTGGGCCCATATATTATGGATTATTCAGCCCATTGCTTTTTCAGTTGTATGGGGTAAGGCAGAAACACTGTCACTGGAGTTCTAGTTCTAAAACTTATTTTATGCCTACCCACAAGTTCTGTTTCTAATCCTGGTCCTGGATTTTCAATGGACAAGTTAAGGAAAGTAAAGAACAGAGAAAGCATATTATTGAAACAAGTTTCTATCAGCACTCCTTCCTATCGCATGTATCTACCCAAGGTTAATGTAATTCGGGGAAACACTAAAAGTGACAGAACATCAGTCCCCTTCTCCCCCCACCATGAGCCAGTTTTGCTGATGATAATGTGCTGATTAGCTATTGTCCAGAAGGATGCCTTCTTTGACTGCTACCCAACTCTATGTTAATCAAGGATATAGGTTGATACTGGAGAACTCCAGGCAAAAAAGCTTAGGGAAGCATCAGGGGAATTGATTTGGCAATCTCCAGTTTCTGGGCTAAGCAGCTTGGCTCTAGGAGTGCACAGTAGCCCTGGAAAGGAAGATATTTAAAGAGAGAATTGTGATCTGCTCTGGAGTCTAATGGAGGCTCTGATGTATTCTAAAGCGACCTAAATTTTTTTTCTATTTCTACTAAGACCTGAAGAATACCCCTAAGAATATGAAATCATCTGGTTTCTGTAGCACACAATTGAGATTGGGAGATTACACAGGCTTTTAGGGGGAGGCTGAGAGTCTTTTATATTCACATCAGTCTGGTTTTAAGTATGTGGTGACCTTTTATGACGCTCCCCTACACTTTTATTGGGATTGTGGTCAAGGAAAGAGACACATGTAAATTCCTTTTCTATCTACCTATATAGAAGGGTATATTAAAGTTCTCCCCACTGCCTTTTTTTTTTTCACCTAAATCTGTTACACTAGGGAGGTAGTTAGGCACCACCTGGAATTGTCACTTCAACAGAAAATAGATGAGAAAATGAGAAATAAAAAGTGCCAAAAAGTAAGAAATGTTGACTTCTTATTCCAAACCTATTGTTTCATAAAATAATTTAAGCCATTTCCTGGGTCAGTTTCCCCATCTCTCATGATTCTTTATGAAAATAGTGCGATATTTATCAATTGCCTATAATGAAACACAGTAAAGAATATTACATAAAACAACGCTGTTTTTTTGTTTATGTATCTTTAAATGGAGAGTAGTTACATGTTATTCAAAAGGTGGTTTTATAGAGTCTAGCCCAGCTGCCACAGTAGACTAAAACTAAATAATTTATCTTGGAACATCCTATTTTTTGTATTGTCACATTAGTGGAAAATTTTTTCTAACATTCATTTTGAAGAAAAATTATAAGGAATCTTCTAAACAGGATGTAGTCTTGTATTCCAGAGTTGAAATACACTGATTTCAACACAGTTATCTTCACTTCCAAAATAAACCAGAGATAAATCACATTTAATCAGTAAAATGAGTTTAACACCTGGTCTACAGGTTGTTGGAACCAGTTAATATTTGTAAGAATATTATCTAAATTCTTAAGTGAAGGGAGTTATACATATTGCATTATAGTAGATTGGGCTGAAGTTAAAAAATAATTCTAACTTGTATAGTGTCTGGAAGAAGAGGAAATAAAAAAGAAAAAGACATTTTTAGATAGGTTAATACTTTGTATCTTGAAATGTAACTTGGGTTTTATAAAGAAGGAAAACACTTAGAAAAAAATTGATAAAACTAGTATTGAAAAGGTTGACAAAGAATTTTTCCCCCCTTCTTCCTCCCAAAGCTAACCTCCAAACAAAATCTTAGGCTAAAGTTTTAAATTGCTGCAAACAATTGCTACTTTCCAAGTACAGACTGCCAAGTGCACAGAGAAAAGTTTAGTCAAAGTTCATTTTCAGGTCATACCCCTGGAACCATCAATCTGGACAACCTCTGGGTAACCTCTTCAAGCCTATGGACTGGAGCGGGATCCTTTGCAGCCTCATTAGAGCATGCAACAATTAATTTGTCTTAAATAGGGAATTAAACAGTCATGTACAGTGTGCAGAGGAGGTCAAAAAGTGGATCTTAAGGTGCATTTACAACCTCTGTTTGGGAGTCCTTCCAGGCCTGCAGGGAGGTGGGGCAGACTGAGAACAGAAATAATTGTGTAGGGAAAACATGACAAAAGCTTCATAACAAAAAATCATACATAAATGGAGAAAAATTTGACCTGCGGACAAATCACCAGTATTTTTAATGTTGCTCCGGCATGCCTGTCTTTCAGAAGAAGACTTAGGCTGAGAACTCAGGCAAAGATGACTTCACAAATTCAGTGTGTATTAACCCAGAAAATTCACTGTTGTCCTTGAACTTACTTCTGATTGTATCTTAGAGTTTATTCATGAACTGGTGATTCTGTCATGAGAAAAAAGGAGAAAAGGTCCATAGGATGTGGAGTCCTATGAGTCAACTCTGTTTGTGAATTCACAGTGAATTGAACCATTGTCTTCCAAGATACAATTTTGACATAATTAGAGAAGTAGAATGGTTAGTATTAGCAAAGCACACAGGAAATTTTGAAAAATAGATAAAATGCTATTTATTTAACAGCAATAGAAGATTTAAAGTTCCCAACTACTGTCTTATCCAAAAGCTGTGATATCTATCTATCTATCTATCTATCTATCTATCTATCTATCTATCTATCTAAGCTTTTACTATAATACATTTTATTAGTTGGAAGTTAATTTTTACATAGTAAAATAGGAATTAAAAAACCATGGCATTATTTGTTATATGTAAGGATGCGATGGATGCAATCAGATTTATAAAGCCTGTTGGTGTACATAACAACATAGTGATTAGATATTTATAAACCTCACAAAGTGATAACCCCAAAAAGTCTGCTACCCATCTAACACCATGCATTGCTATTACGATATCATTGACTATATTCCCTGTACTGTATTTTGCAATCTGTGACTATATATATATTTTAAATTATAGTTGACATTGAATATTATTTTATATTAGGTGTACAGCATAGTGGTTAGGCATTTATATAACTTATGAAGTGATCCCCCCAATAAGTCTAGTACCCATCTGACATTATGCATAGTATTTACAATATTATTAGCTATAATCCCTATACTGTATTTGACTTCCCTGTGACTCTTTTGTAGCTACCAATTTGTACTTCTTAATCCCTTCACGTTTCTTGCTCATCCACCCAACCTTCCTCTCTTCTAGAAACAATCAGTTTGTTCTCTGAATTTGAGTCTCTTTCTGTTTTCTTTGTTCATTTATGCTAGTCTTTAGAGTCTACATATAAGTGAGATCATATGGTATTTGTCTTTCTCAGTCTGACTTATTTCACTTAGCATAATACCCTGTAGGTCCATCCATATTGGTGCAAATGTTAAGATATTATTCTTTTTTATTGAGTAATACTC
>NW_017731407.1:3147683-3174773 GCF_001890085.2 Hipposideros armiger
AGTCTTTCTGGTCACTTGAATCACGTGCTCCAGGTGTGTCCCTTGTGTGGGCTGTGTATGCCCTCCTCTTGTAGTTGGGCCTTGGTTGATAATTGCACATCAATGGGAGGGACTGACCCTTGCGCTCACTGGTTGTGAGGACTGGCCTTGAGTACAGTGGAAGAGTTGTTGTGCAGGGGCTGACCCTACAGAGCAGGATCTGCCTCAGCAAGACTCTGGTGTCTACTCAATTCGCCCCTTGGATGTGTCGTACTTGGAGGTGGCTGGGCGATGTTCCAGCTAGTTTTGAAGCTGGCCACTGGGGGGTGCCAGCTCTAGAGCCACCTTGAAGAGGATCCACTGTATGTCTACTTTAGCCACAACCCATGCCCCACCCAGGGTCATCCCATAAAATTCCCCTATGCCTCTATGTAGTGAATCTCTTCTCTCATCACATGGCTACCAGTGATATGATTACAGTTCTTTTAGTTTTGCCTTTCTTGATTATTATATAATTGGAATCATTCATATGAATATTTCTGGCTTCTTTCACTTAGCATAATAAAAATGTGTTATATTTAGTAGTTTGTTCCTTTTTATTGCTGAATAATATTTTACTATATGGATGTATAACAATTTGTCTGGCTGATGGATATTTGGATTGATTCCAGTTTCTTGTGATTATGAATACAACTGCTATAAACATTCATATACAAGTCTTTGTGTGAACATAAGGTTTCATTTCTGTTCAGTGAGTTCCTAAGAGGGAGATTCTTGAGTCATGTGGTAAGGGTTTAACTTTATAAGGTGTTATGTGAAACTACTAATCTATTTAACAAAGTGGCTGTATCATTTAACATTCTCAACAGAAATGTTTGAGAGTTTCAGTTGTTCTGTATCTGTTAGCACTTGGTATTGTCAGTTTTTTAATTTTAGCAATTCCAATACTATATGTAGAGTAGTATCTCATGGTTTTAATTTGCATTTACCTAATGGCTAATGATGTTGAATGCTTTTCATATGCTTATTTGCCACCCATATTTTTTCTTTGGTGAAGCCAAAATATTATTAAATTGCTGAACAAGTGTCAGTAGCTTCTCACCTGCAAACTTCTTGTTTAATGAGGAAACCCTTATTTGTGTTAAGCCACTGGTAGTCATGTTCTTTGTTGCATACAGCTGTATACAATCTTCTTTATAAATTAAGATTTTGTGTTCACATTCCTATGTTCCCTCTTTATGTTAATGAAATCATCATCACTTCACCATCTAATCCAGAAAATTAATCCAGTTTTTATTTTTACTGCTTTTTTACCTCCCAAGGCAACAATTCACATCTCTTGCATGAACTACTGCAATGGTGCTTTCACTAGTCTTCATACCACATTGTTATTAGCTTTAGCACTTTAAAATGCAAATAACATACTGCTTAAAACCTTTGGTGGTTAGCATCACTTGTAGGAAAAGATCTGAAGGTTTTAACATAGCATGCACAGCCTTTCACGCATTTTCCTCATTTATCTTCTTAGCTTGTTCATCTGCTTTACCCTTCCCTTCCCTTCCCTTCCCAAATTTTCTTCCCTCCCCTCCCCTCCACTGCCCTCCCCTCCCCTTCACTCCCGTCCTCTTTCTTTCCCTCCCTTCCCTTCCCTTTCCCTTCCATTCACTTTCAATCCCTCACTCACTCATATTCTGTACTCCTATGGAACAAAACCATTCACACTTCTCTCTTACAACTCGGTCCTTGCGATGTTTGTTCTGTTGGGAAAGGCCTCTCCCCCTTTTCTCATCTGGACAACCTCTATTCATCTTGCAAGGCCAATGTCACATGTCACCTCTATAAAACATGCTTAATTCTCCTAATAAGTGTTGTATACTTTGTCCCCTCTGCTTCCAAGAAACTTTATTCCTTCCTTTATTCTTGTACTTTCTCATATTATGTTTTTATGTGATGATGGTTTCTCCTACATTATTTTTCAAGTAGGTGATAAGTATAAATGCTACTTTGAGATCTCTGAAACAACTTCAACATGATATAAAAAAATCTGTGATTTTAAAAAATGCTTACAGAGTGACAGTTACTATAATATTACCATTATATATATAATATTCTAATATTATTATATACCTTCATAGTTAAAGAGAATACTGAATTTGAGTTAGAGGTTAGTGAAAAATAAAGATTTAATTTTTCCTATTCAAATTCACAACTGTTTTGTTATAGTACACCATGTAATAGAGTATAAAGAAGGGAAGAAAGCAACAAAAGAATCCTTAGGCATGCTGATGTTTAAAAGCTAAGCAGAGGTGATATAAAGGATGCTGAGAAGAAATTGTCAGAGAGGTAGAAAGGGAATCAGGAGAGTGATTAATTAAACCAAAGAGTGGGAGCACCCACATTTAAGGGAAGAGGCCAGGATAAATTAGTTTTGAAAAGAGTCTGTAGGATTTGATCAGCAGAAACCCTTGCTTGAATGATTTCTGACTTTTATGGCAGCCATTACCCTTATATAGGTTTGGGAGGAGTAAGTTATTTTTTTCCTTTGGCTCATCAGACCATCAAGTTTGGATTCATAGAGCTTATACACCAAATCCTATAACACAAAAGATAACCTTGAAGCCTTTACTGGTCATAAAAATACCAGCTTCATAAAATGATTAAAAGTGATAATGTTCAGCCTATAAATTAATCAGGGGGAATGGGGACATAAATTTTAGCAACTTTGTGTCATTATGAGTTTGTGTAAAGGATTTTGTTAGAAGAAATAAAGACTTAAGACCACGTGACATGTGAACTATGTTTCTAGATAAAGATATGGCTGGGCAAATGACTCTTTGTTTAATCACCTGTTCTATTTTTTATGATTTAATATATGAATCTCTTTTACATCATTGCATTTTAGATTTGATTGATTTTGGTTTTTAATTGTTAAATATGGAATTGATTAGACTTAGTTTTATGGGAATATAATTAGATGTAAATTAGGCTTTGGTAAAATTTAAATTGAAAATATATTAGGCAAATTTCTTAGCTTCTTTTTTTTGCCTCAGTTTCTTCATTTGTAAAATTAAAGTATTGAAGTAGATGACCTTGAAGGTCCTTATGAGGTCTCATAGTTGAAGACTACAATTTTATGTGTAAGATATAACTATGTAGTTAATCAGATTTTTCATTTTTCAAGTGATTATTTTGGCTTCTGAAAGCTTATGAGAAATCCTTTCATTTATGACTATTTGTATCCATTATCTAGACATTGTCTTCATATAGATGGGGGGCTGGTAATCACATCAGTCTTCACATGGAAAATTATGTCTTTCTTTCCAGTAGCCAAATTTTAAACATGAAGGATGGCAGGCTCTAAGCAACCAGTACTGTCGGTCTGACTTACCGATAATGAATTATTGCAAACACATATTAATTTTTAGCATTGCTTCAAATCTTGAGAAAATATAATGCCATAGGGTCTGTCAGGTTATGTGGCCTAAGAAGCAGAGATGATTGCTGGCAGTCTGGTAACAGTGCTGCAGAGTTCTTTTCTGTCCTCACCCCATAAATCTGTCAGCTTTTCATTTTATTTAGTAAATTGGTCAGAGTATGGAATATGTTACTTCCAAAATGTGAAGAGACCTCCTAGGTGTTATTCTTCTTTCTTAGTGGTGGGAATTCCAAGATGTAATGATTTGTGTTTTACTTTAGAGGGGAAGTTCTGGCATACCCCAGACTACTCTATCCCTTAAAATGTCACTGTTTGGTGGGGTCCCTGAATATTTGTTTTATCCTTCACTTTCTGGAGCACATGTGTCTTTCCAAAGCCTCCCACATACTTGCCAATTCTTGCACATCTGGTCTGATTAACATGATGTCATCAGTATAGTGGGCCAATGTGATGTTTTGTGAAATATCCAGATGATCCATGTGATTCATTTGCACTCTATTATGACAGAGCGTATGGTGTTAACATAGCCTTAGGACAAGAATCAATGTGTATAGTACATTTCATGTGACTATGAACTACTCCCGATTCTCTTTCCTGATATGAATGGAAAAGGTCATATTTGCCAGGTTAATGGTTGCATAGCTTGTTCCAGAGGCTATATTAATCTGCTATAGTAAGTATACCACATCTGGCTCAGTAGCTGAAATTGGTTGGGTTGGTGATAGTCAAATGTCATGTACAGGATCCATCTGGTTTTATATAATTCATTAGGGCTATGATGAATTTAAATGGTGATGGTGACCATTACCTCTGCATTCTTTAGATCTATAAAGGTGGCACTAACCATTGCTACTACTGCCAAGATGAAATATTATTTTCAGTTGTGAAAGGGAAGATTCAGAGGTCATCATTGGGCTTTCTCTACTATTACAGCTCTATATGCCAAGGACCAAGTGTAAAGTTTCTTCTGACTGTTAAGCATGTCTAGTCCAATTATATATCTAGAGACCATGGCAATAACCACCATAGACCTAGCAGACCTGCTGTAAGCCAGACTTGGGCCAGGACTATACTTAATACCTGGGTCCCATACATCTCCACTTTAATGGGAGCCCATGATGATTCTTTAGGCCTCTGCTTATCAATGTGATTTGGACCCTGTATCCAAAAATCCTCAAAAAGTGTGTTGTTGTTTTTTTTCAAGCTTATGGTTAGCAGAGTAAATGGCTATAGGTCCTTTTAAGCAAGGACTACCATATACACTTGCTGTGCCATTGCAGGTTTCTTTCTCATAGGGACCCAGCATCTGTTTTAGTCATTGGATTTTCCATGTGAGAACTGGCTCAGGTCTATGAACCGGGCCTTTTGCTGGGATAGCTGCCCTAAGTTTCTTGACTATCCATTCTTAATTTCTTTTTGTTGTATTAATTAAGAAATATACTTGTTTTCTGCCCATCTCTTTCCTTTAGGAACGCCATGTTCTTTGAACCTTCTGCATCGCTCCTTGTGAGTGATTGCCCACTCATAATGCTAATAGCCCCAACTTGCTTCTGATGGTCTCAAGATCATCACCACTTGGCCTCTATCATCATCCCTATCATTTCTACTGGACTCTAGCATCTCTATTGCTTTTAGGGAGAGAGGTTTTATAATCTCCTATCACTAGTCTTGGCCTATAGAGAAGAGTCATCACTGAGATTTTCAGTAATTCTGGTGTCCCTCTAACCAGCACATTCCTTATCATGTTCTTTCCACAGTCTCATGGTGTATAGTCCCCTGGTGGGTTCTCCAACCTTAGGTAGTCTATCTACCCTAGAATGTCAATTTCCCTGAACCTGTTAATTCTTTCTTCCACATCTGCCTTGACTGTCCTGGCATTTCTACTTTACTTTGTGTGGACCAGGGCCTTATCTTAGACTTCTGAGAGCCATCTAGGAGTATGTTTGCTCTGACCAGGTCCTTGTCAGGGTGTTAAATCCTGTATTATGGGAGAATGTCTCCATATCAACAGACTAACCCATATGAAAATTTATGCTTTACAGTCTGTTTATCCAGCACTGTCAGATTCTAGTCCTACTCTCCTGGCTCCCATGGGTATATGTTTTCTAGGCCTTGCAACTTTGTCAGCATAGTTTTCCTTTTTTCCCTCAATAGGGCCAGAACATTTTTGGTTGGGTTATGTTGTGACTTGACCCTTAAATTGGTTTGTTAGCCAGAGACAGATGTGGGGGTGGATCCTAAGAAGGCCATGTATTATCTTTCAAGGCAGAGGCTCTGAATAATCTCTGCATCATCACTAGCCCTTAACACAAGTCAATTGGCTGCTTGTGTAGGTCCACAAAGTTTTGTGAAAACTAAGGATTCCAAGTTTTTGAATGCATTAATCCAAATGTTCTCATTTCATGTTTCATGATCCTAAGCCTTCCTCATCAAGGCTCTGACCTTGGAATGGCAGAACTACTGGGGCTGAAAATTCAGCATTTTCTGGAAATATGCTACCTCATAATTAAATACTGGATCTGATACTTAGCTTTTCTTGCTCTTTGGTGGCAAAAGATTAGAGCTCATTTATATGCTGCCAAGGAGGCCTTCTGGCTTTCATACTTTGTCTTAGCTAATGGTTAATTAATTATCCTTAGCCTTTCATTATAATCTCCATTAGTAAGTCCTCTAGACTTCTCAAATATCTGAGATACTGCCCACAACAATGCATTCTATTCCATCAGTTTGCCATTGGTGAAAATTATAGCAATGGGGCTGTTACAGCATCCTAGGGGCTATCAATAATCCATGTAGCTGCAGTGACAGGGCCCTCATTATCAGTTGGTCAACCGGTGATCCTGTTCCAACATTCCATTTTAGATTCTGCTTCCTAGGATTACCCTTGGTACTAAGTCTCTTAGATGAAATCTCTTGGAAAAAAACAAAAAGACTCTAAGACAAACATGTGTGTTCAGGAAGTTTACTGGTTAGTGTTCTTGAGCACAAGATATGTAAAGGAGTAAAGGAAGCAGGATTTGGCAAAAGGAGAGATTGAATTGCAGCAAAGTTACAAGAGTGGCCTCAACTAATCATACAAGGAGCTGTGAAGCTGAGACGGTCTTTGAGAGCCATCCTAATTTGAGGCAGGCAGACCAAACTTGTATCCCCATATTAACCAGCCACTAAATGAAGGTTACATTTAAGGATAGAGTGAAACTTTGGGCAGGTGGCTTTCTTCTATCAAAGGCAATTTCCAGAAGGAAACTCTATTGTAAGAAGTCAATAGCCAATATCCTGGCAGATAGAGAAATAACATATCATGGTTCTGGAAAGGGATCTTGGCAACACACCACAGCATTCACTACAGATGTCACAGGAAGTGGTACTTTAGCATTCTTTAAATTTTTCTCTGATTTGTGTTATTTTCTTTTAGTACTATTTTTAAAAAATGCATGTTCCTATTTATAAAAAAGTAACTTGAAACTATATAAAACACCCAAAGCACATGAGTTCCAAGTTTTAAAAATTTCTAATCATTTGTTTCTAATTCATTTATTTTTAATTTTTTGATATTTTTTAATTTACTTTTTTTAATTTTTATTAATTATTGGGGTGACATTAGTTAGTAAAATTATACAGGTTTCAAGTGTACATTACTATAACACACTATCTGTATATTGCATTGTATATTCATCACCCAGAGTCCATTTTCCTTCCATCACCATATATTTGACTCCCTTTACCACAAAACTGTTGTCTGTGTCTATGAGTTTTTGTTTCTTTGTTGCTTTCAGTTTTATATCCCATAGATGGGTGAAATGTATGGTTCCTGACTTTTTCTGTCTGATTTATTTTGCTTAGCATGATAATCTCAAGATCACACATGTTGTAGCAAATGACAGTATTTCACCTTTTCTTATGGCTGAGTAATATTCCCTTGTATATATGAACCTCTTCTTTATCCAATTACCTATCTAAGGACATGTAGGTTGTTTTCATGTTTTGGCCACCATGAATTATGGTGCAATCAACATGGGGGTACATATGCGTATATCTTTACAGATAAATGTTTTCAGATATTTGGGGGTAGATATTTATAAGAGGAATTGCTGGGTCATATGGTAATTCTATTCTTTGTTTTCTGAGGAACTTTCATACTGTTTTCCATAGTTCCTGTACCAATTTACATTCCCACCAGCAGTGCATGAGGGTTCCTTTTTCTCCACAGCCTCTCCAACACTTGTTATTCCTTGTCTTGTTGATGATAGCCATCCTAACATGTGTGAGGTGGTATCTCATTGTGGTTTCGAATTGCATTTCCCTAATAGCTAGTGAAGTTGAGCACTTTTTCATATATCTGTTGGTCATTTGTATGTTTTCTCAGGAAAAGTGTCTGTTAAGATCCTCTGTCCATATTTTAATTGGATTGTTCTTTGTTGTTGAGTTTTATGAGTTTTTGTGTATTTTGGACATTAGCCCCTTGTTGGAGGCATTGCTTGCAAATATCTTCTCCCATTTGGTTGGTTTCCTCTTTGTTTCGTTGATAGTGTCTTTTGCTGTGTAGAAGCTTTTAAGTTTGATATAATCCCATTCATTTCTTTTTGCTTTTACTTCCTTTGCCTTTGAGGTCAAATTCATATAAGCCTCTCTAGACCCAAGGTTCATAAATTTAGTACCTATGCTTTCTTCTATTCAATTTATTCTCTCAGGTCTTATGTTTAGGTCTTTGATCTATTTTGAGTTAATTTTGGTATATGGTGACAGCAGTCTAGTTTCATTCTATTGCATGTGACTTTCCAATTTTCCAAGCACCATTTATTGAAGAAACTTCCTTTTTTTCATGCTGTTTTTGGTTCCTGTTGAAAATTATCTTCCCATATACAGAGGGTACCAAAAAGAACTGTATATACATTTTAAGAAAGGAAAAAACTATTAAAATTGTAATACACAATGTATACTGATAACAGAAGATGAATACAAGTCACATTTGACTTCTGCAATTACAAGAGGTGTTCAAAGTGGTTATCACCAGTGTTCAGGCACTTTTGATTACGGTGAACTACTGCTTGAGCAATGTTGACCAAAGTGTCCACTTGTATTTACATTTTTTTTGGCATTCCTGGTATATGTGGATTTATTTCTGAGTTCTCAGTTCTATTCCATTGGTCTGTACGTCTGTTTTTCTGCCAATGCCATGTTGTTTTGATTATTTTCACTTTGTAGTACAAATTGAAGCCAGGGAGTGTGACACCTCCAGGCTTGTTCTTTTTCCTTAGTATTGCTTACATTATTCAGGGTTTTTTGTAATTCCATTCAAATCTGATGATTTTTTGTTTTATTTCTTAAAAAAGTGCCATTGGGGTTTTGATGGTGATTGCATTAAATCTGTTATATTGCTTTGGGTAATATGACCATTTTAACTATGTTGATTCTTCCAATCCATGAACATGGAATATTTTTCCATTTCTTTTTGTCTTCTTCAATTTCTTTTAATAATGTCTTGTCGTTTTTAGTACATAAGTCCTTCACATCCCTTAAGTTTATTCCTAGATATTTTATTCCTTTTGTGAAATTCCAAAAGGAGTTGTTTTTTAATTTTTTTTCCTGAAATTTTATTGTTAGTATATAGGAATGCAATGGATTTTTGTACATTGATTTTGTATACAGCAACTCTGCTGTATTTGTTCATTGTTTCTAATAGCTTTTTGGTGGAGCCTTTAGGGTTTTCTTTATAAAGAATCATGTCATCTGCAAAAAGTGACAATTTAACTACTTCATTCACAATTTGGATGCTTTTTATTTCTTTCTCTTGACTGATTGCTCTGGCTAGAACTTCCAATACTGTGTTGCATAGCAATGGTAATGGGGCATTCCCGTCTTTTTCATGATTTTAGAGGAAAGGCTTTCAGTTTTTCACGATTAAGTTTGATATTAGCAGAGGGTTTGTCATTTATTGCCTTTATTATGTTGAGGTGATTTCCTCCTATACCCATTTTATTAAGTGTTTTAATCATAAATGGATGTTGCATCTTGTCAAATGTTTTTTTCTGTATTGATATATTGATATAATTGTATTGATATATTGATATAATTGCATGTATTGATATAATTATATGTTTGTTTTTTTAAAGATTTTTATTGGGGAATTGGGGGGATGGGAACAGCGCTGGGGAATTGGGGGAAGGGGAACAGAGAAGTTGCTGTCCTTTTGTTTTTCAGTCTAGTTGTGGAGGATGTTGCTTCACTGACCCAAGTTGGCACCATCATTGCGCTCTTCCCAGGCGAGGCAGATCAGTCGCTGGCTTCTGGACGGCTGCTCACTGCGGCTGCTGGCCGCTCACGCTGGCTGCTGGCTACACACGGTAGCCCATGGCAATCCACTGCTACAGGGGCTGCAGCCTATGCCATCGCAGGCGACTCTCAGCAGCCCAGATCCAGGTTGAGCTGTTGTTCAGCATCTTAGCTGTAGAGGGCAGTGTCACTGGCCCTCATACGTGGGATCCGAACCGGGGCCCTCTGGCATCCCAAGCTAGTTAGTTCTTAACCATCGCGCCACTTGGCCGGCCCAATCATGTTTTTTATCTTTTTATTTTGTTTATGTGGTGTATCACATTGACTAATTTGTGTATGTTGAACCACACTTTTGCCCCTGGAATGAACCCCATTTGATCATGATGTATAATCTTTTTAATGTATTGTTGTATTTGATTTGCCAGAAGTTTGTTTAGAATTTTTGCATCTGTATTCATCAGAGATATTCTGTAGCTTTTTATATGTGTGTTTGTTACCATTAACTGTTTTGGTATCAGGGTAATGTTGGCCTCGTAAAATGAGTTAGGAAGTATTGTCTCTTCTTCAATTTTTTTGGAAGTTTCAAAGGTCAGGTACTAAATTATCTTTGAATGTTTGGTAGAACTCGCCAGTGAAGCCATCTAATCCTGGACTTTTGCTTTTGGGGAGGTTTTGGATGATTGTTTCAATTTCCTTACTGTTTATTGGTCTATTTAGACATTCCAGTTCTTTGTGAATTGTCTGGAAAGCTATGTATTTCTAAAACCTTGTGCATTTCTTCTACGTTATTGCATTTTGTGGCATATAGTCCCTCATAATATTCTTGTATGACCCTTTGTGTTTCTGTGGTAGCTGTTGTAACTTCTTTTTCATTTCTGATTTTTTAATTTTTTATTTCTGTCTTTTCTCTTTTTTCTCTAGTGACACTAGCCAGGGGTTTGCAGTTTTATAAATCTTTTCACAGAACCAGCTCTTCGTTGCATTAATTTTTTCCATTGTCTTTTGTGCTCTGTTTCATTTCATTCTGCTATAATTTTTTATTTCCTTCCTTCTGCTGACTCTGGGTTTCATTTGTTCTTCTTTTTCTAGTGTTTTAAGATATACTGTTTGTTAGGTTGTTTATTTGGGATTTTTCTTGTTTTTTGAGATAGGCCTGTAATTATAAAAATTTCACTCTGAATAGTGCTTTTGCCATATCCCAATAATTTTGATGCGATGTAGTTTTATTCACATTTGTTTCTATGTATCTTTTGATATCTCTGTTTACTCCTTCTTTGACCCAGTCATTTTTAGTAGCATTTTGTTTAATAACCTCCATGCATATGTAGTTTTTCCCACTTTCTTTTTGCTGTTGATCTCCAATTTCAAAGAATTGTGATCAGAGAACATGTTTTGTATTTTATCAATCTTCTTAAATTTCCTAAGGTTAGTTTTATTTCTCCTTGAGAATGTACCATGTGCACTAGAGGAGAATGTGCAGTTTGGTATTCTGGGATGAAAATCTCTATAAATGCTGATTATGTCCATTTGGTTTAATGTGTCATTTAAAGCAGATTCTTCCTTACTGATTTTCTGTTTGGATGATCTATCTATGGTTGTCAATGGGGTATTTAGTTTCCCTACTATAATTGTGTTTTTGTCAGTTTCTCCCCTTAGTTCTGTTAGTAGTTGCTTTATATATTGGGTTGTCAGAAAAGTCATGACGTGTTTTTTCTGTTTTTCATTTCTATGTTTTCCGACAACCCAATATTTTGGTGTTCCCGGATTAGGAGCACATATATTGATGTGTTATGTTTTCTTGTTGTATTGTCCTCTTTATCATTATGAAATGTTCATCTTTGTCTCTTGCTACATTTTTCATTCCAAAGCCTGTTTCATCAGATGTAAGCATAGGCACCCACTTTTCTCTGGGTGCCATTTGATTGACGTACCATTTTCCACCTTTTCATGTTGAGTCTATATTTGTTTTTGTAGCTAAAATGTGTCTCTTGGAGGCAGCATATGGTTGGGTTTTGTTTTTTTGGACCAGTCTGCTACTCTGTACCACTTTATTTGTGAGTTCTGCCCATTTACATTTAGGGTGATTATTGACATATGAGGGTTACCTATAGCCATTTTATCTTTTGTTTCCTGCTAGCTTGGTCTCCACTGTTTCTTTGTCTTTTTGTTTCTGTCATTTTAGTTTGGTGGTATTCTATGATTTTTTTCTGTGTTTCCTCTTTTTTTTAATGTTTTGTATCTCATTTCTAGATTTTTTTGAGTGGTTACCATTAAGTTTATGTAAAAGAAAGTTTCATATATATAGTAATCCTTTTTCGTCAGCATGCATCTTATCTCCATTCCCTTTTGTAAAATCAGACCTTTACTTTCTTTCCTTTTATGTTTCTATTGTCACAAATTATCCCTCTTTATGCTTTGAGTTCACTTATGAGTTCAGTAGCAAATTATCTTCTCTTTTTTTATGCTTTTATCTTCCTCACCTTTTATGTTATGTTTAAGTGTGTAGTGCCCTATTCTGTGTAGGAGTTCCCATTTCCTGCTTCTGTTTATCTGTTAGTAATTTTACTCATAGTTTTGTATCATTTTTTTTTCTTTTTGTTTCAGGAAGAATAACCTCCTTCAGTGTTTCCTGTAATGCAGGCCTTGTGGTGGAAAATTCCTTCAGCTTCTGTGTATCTGGAAAGGTATTTATTCCTCCTTCATAGCTAAAGTATAACTTGGCTGGATATATTATTCTTGGCTGGTAATTTCTCTCTTTCATTAGTCTGAATATTTGATTCCACTCCCTCTTGGCTTGTAGAGTTTCTGCTGAAAAATCTGGTGATAACCTAATGGGATTTCCTTTGTAGGTTACTGTCTTCTTTTCCTTGGTTGCCTTGAAAATTCTTTCTTTGTCATTAACTTTTGACTGCTTCAGTATAATGTGCCTTGGAGAAGGCCTGTTAGGATTGAGGTAATTAGGTGTTCTGTTTGCTTGTATTTGAGGATGCAGTTCTTCTCAGAGGTTTGGGAATTTATTGTCAACTATTTATTTGAATGGGCTCTCTGTGCCCTTTCCCCTCTGTTCTACTTCTGATATACCCATTATTCTTATATTGCTCTTTCTGATGGAGTCAGATAGTTTTTGTAGATATCTTTCCTTTCTTTTAATTCTCAAGCCTCTCTCTTCTTTCACCTGCATCATTTCCAGTATTCTGTCTTCAATCTGACTAATTCTTTCCCTTATCTGGCAAGCTCTATTTTCTAAGCTTGCTATTTCATTTTTTCATCTCTTTTATTGAGTTCTTTAGCTCCAGAATTTCTATTTTGTTATTTTAAAATTTTCAATCTCTTTGCTAAAATATTCATTTTGTTTGTTGATTTTATTTCTGAGTTCATTTAACTACCTGAGTTTTCTTGCACCTTGTTGAGTTTTTTCATAACCACAATCTTGAATTCTCTGTCATTTAAGTCACATACTTCCATGTCTTTAAGTTTATTTTCTGGAGACATTTCACTTTCTTTCTGAGCTGCCTTTTTATGTTGGTTATTCATGGCAATTAATGGATTATTTATCTTCCTGGGCATCTGTTGGAGTGAATTCTGCAGTAGGTTGATATGAAGAGGTATTTCTTTTGTTTTCCAGTAGGTAGCACTAGGGCATTTTATTTTCTCTCATCCTGTTCTGGCTTCTCACATAGTGGGAGATTTCCTGGGGAAGTAGCTCCTCTGTGACCAGGTTGCCTCATTCTCAGGGCATGATCCCCATGGGAGCATGTGGTAGGTGATCAGGTTCTGAGCCCCTGAAATCCCATTGTTGCTCCTTCAGCTAGATGCAGCTCTATGAGCCTGAATCGCCCTGGGTGCCTCCTCTGGGATCAGCCAGGAAAGGTGGGGATTGGATGGGCTGGAAGAGGTGGCCGGTATGTTTGTGGCTTTGTTCTTCTCTGGGTAATAGTGACTGCCAGACCGCAGCTTCCTCACCACTATAGCTCCTCCCTTGTCACTGGAATTAGCTGTAGTGTGCATCTGCCACTCATCAACTGTCTCTCCAGTTCTCAGGACAGTAGATATTCTGCTGTATAATCCAACACTGCTGTCATTTTTTTCTGGGGCATGCTGCTAGTACTGGGAGTGTGTGGGTAGGTCAAGCTCTGGGAGTGTGGAGTGAGGCAGCCAGGCTCTGTGGCTTTGTTTTCCCCCTGTCAATGAGGGCTGTTAGATTACATTTATATATTTGGTCTTTGCCCCTATTGTTGAGTTAAGCTATATTATATGTTGATTCCTCAGGCAGGGTATCTGGGACCACAGAGAATGCACCTGAAGTCTCAATTGTTGAGCTCTTGGCTGCATCCCACAGCCCCTATCTCTGCACTTCTCCATACCCTCCTCTCCTGTTTGCCCCAATTAGCCCACCTTCAGATATTTCAATGCACAAATCTCTCTGATGTGTTTGTGTGTTGCATAGGGAAACTTTTGTTGAATTATAGCTGTTCAACTTGTTGTACTTCAGTAGAAGAGATCAGTGAGCACACCTCATGCTGCCAAGTTCTCTAATCTCAAAAAGTACAATTCTAATTTATTTTAAAATTAACTTTTCCTCAAGATTTGAAGTACTTAGAGAAATTAATATGGTTTGGGGATATCTTAAGTAAATTATCAGAAAAGTCAGTGTCAGAAAACACCAGTTCCTTAGAACCTACCATACTTCTTGTTTAAAATTCTGCAGTATGCTACCCAGATTTCTCTCCACGGGGATTCCTCCCACCCCCCCATTCTGAACCGAGGCATGCTTTCCCACCTGCTAAGATTGTTGGTTGCCATAGCTTACATATGAATTCCCTCTACAGGAATTGCCCTTGGCCAAAGGAAGCCACTTTGCCTATAGCTGCACCCTGTCTTCAATTCCATGGTACCCATCATCCCATGTTGGGCCATGTCCGGTACAAAGGCTCGGTACCCTGCCTCAATTCAGGACAACTTTGAAGGACAATTGAAGCTAGAGTTTACCATAGGAAAAGGTAAGTCTTCTGCTGTAATTGTCTTATAGTTCATTCTTTCCCTCGGTCCAATTTCGCTATCCTTTTTCCCTTACATGTATTGTGCCTAAGAGCATTCCCCAGTAAATTTCCTACAGGCAAATATTCATTTAAAATCTGTTTCTAGAAAACCCATTCTAAGAAAATATCCTTTTTGTAATTTGATTATGAGAGAAAGGGAAATCATTTTCCTAAATAATAATAATGATAAAACAAAGTAGATACATAATATATTGTGTTCTAAAATTTAATTTTCATAGATAGGAGTTACATTTCCTACTAAGCATATCAACAAGAAAATATATTTAATTTTATTAGTCTGGCTAAATTTTTAGTGCCTGTTATCCAACTGTAATTAGCAGTTTGTTGCTGATAATCAGAAAATTTCAATTACTCTTCTTTTTGTCTTTATATATAGTTCCAGATAATAACTCAGGGTATGCTCTTTCACTAAAATGAGTTTAGTCAGAAAGAGTGGGGAAAAGGCATTGCAAAAATTTTTAGGGAACTATATCATTGCCAACCCTAAGAAACATGACAGAAATAAAACAAAATAATGTTCTCCGAAACAAAATTGGAGTCACCGTGGCAAATAAATTTAATGTCCCTGAGCATCGCTTGTCCTTTTTGTAAAATATAGACAATGCTGACACCTTTAACACAAACCTTGACTTAATGTTCATTCAGCCTAGACTTCACTTAAAAGCATTTTGAAGTCACATTATAGATTTCAGTTGTAGGCAACAGGGCTGAGTAAATGTTAAGAGAACACTTCTTAGGGAAGGGCATTTAAAATTCTGGATAAGATACAAAAACTTATTTTTAGATGCCTGGCTAATTCATGAGCTGAAGGAAAATCTTTGGAGACCAAAATCAGAAAGCATGAATCTAGAGATGGAAACAAGTACAGTACTAGGCATTTGCTGGGAGGGAAATGGAAGGTTTCTGCACTTACTTGGGTGGCCTACTTGGATTTGTACAGGTTATACGCACATAGAAAAGGCAACAAAGCTTGAGGACTAAGAAGGCTGCAAGGTCACTTTGGAACACTGTACAAAGTCTGCTCTGCTGTCAGAGGGCACTAGAGCAATCTCTTCTCCCTAGATTGCTTAGTCTAATATGCCTGCCAGCCTCAGAGCACATGAGTTAACATCCCTGAATGGTCACTAAGTGAGGAGCAGGTGCCTCCTACTTTTCCCCCTAGAACCTCTCCTTACTATATGCAAAAATCAATTCTAGACAGCAAAGAGATTTCAGTGTGAAAGACAAATTTTTAATACTTTCAGAAGTGAATATGTAATTTCTACATAGAAATGGATTCTTTATTTTTCAATTTTATTTTTTCATATTAGTTTCAGGTGTATAAAACAACATAATTATTAGACATTTACACCCCTCACAAAGTGATAACCACCCCCCAAGCCTACTACCCCTCTGACACCCTATATAGCTGTTACAGTACTATTGACTATATTTGCATAGGAGTGGATTCTTAATCCATACATCAAAATCATTAAACAGGAAGAAAAAGTGATAAATATTATCACATTAATTTGTCAAAAGACCTCCCAAAACAGAGGAAATGTCCAGTCACAAACCAGGAGAAGATGTTTGCAACACACTTAATTGGTAAAGGATAGTGTCTAGACATAAAAAAACAAAAAACCCACAAAGCTTTAAACCAATGTGAAAAGACAAACAACTGACTGGAAGAGAAGGTAAAAGACATTACCAGACATTTCATAGAAGAGGAAAAATAAACAGCCAATAAAGTTATGAAAAGGTGTTCAGCTTTATTAGTAATCAGGAATAGGCCAACTAAAACAACAATGAGGTTTAAGTTTAATCCCTTACATTGTTAAAATTTAAAGGTATAGTAATACCAAGATTTGGTGAAGATGTGGTACACTTCACAGTCACTTTAGGAAAAACCTTGGAATAATCCAATGAAGTTGATATACTTCATATACTTCTACAACCCATCAATTTCATATATGTACTTTATAATGTTTTATAATTATGTCACTGTGTGCTTAGACTAGTCTGATTTATGCCACTTTTCCTAGGATAATTTTTAAGAACATCTCTTTGATCTTCCAAAATTTTTCTAGTTTGATGATAAAATTTATGGTTCACGAGTCCCTATTATCGGGAATTAGGTTTTGGCAATTTCTTATTCTTCTATTTTTCATTATTCTTTTTCCTTCTGAAAAATATGTAGGCAGTACAAGGCACTTAGATCCAACTTTTAGATGGGGTACACCATTGATAAGTACACATGGCACTGCTGTGGGGTCTGCTTAAGTCAGGCTGATACTTAAGAACCCCCTGACAGACAGTCTGACCTGATGGCTAAGATAGGAGATCATCTGACCCAATCATTATTTATACTTTATTACTCATCTCTTGGGAACCATATAAATCTTTTTCTGTTTCTCTCAACATCCTAAATTATTTTTTCTTGAGAGACATAAATTTTTTCCAGATTTCTTTAGAAATATTTTAAAAAAGAAGTATTTCTAGAGGATGCTATCTCAATGTCTAAATCATTTTAAAACATCCATCAGAACCTCCTGAAAATTTCCTATCTATCTCCTTATAGAAATAATCCAGTTTTTTCATAAAACAAAGCATTCTTGAAACAAGTAAAAAATTATAGTAGTCTTATTTCTTTTTATTATGTCCTTATGGATTTTAAATTATTAATGTTGCAATCATTGTTTCTATATTTTTTAGCATGAATGCAGGTTATTTTCAACCATCATTTATAGAGATTCTGCTTAAGTTTAATGTAATATTATATGAAGAAATACATTCTGAGTAAATTGGGAATTGACAATAAATCTAAATAATGTCACCTTATAATATTTTTGGGTGATTGCAGTTATCATGTCCTAATAATTCATAATGTGTTCAGCTCATTCAAATAAACCCCATTTAACTATAACATTTTATCTTTAGTAAACTCCTTCCATAGTCTCTTCCATCTTTCCATCCTCAAATACTTATTAAACTTGCAATTCGTTAATGGTAGAGAGATATACTGTGTGCTAATGATATAAACAGTGCTTCTCAGTGCTTGATATATCCTACTGTAAATTATCTGTCTTTTAGAAAGCACATTATTTTCCCATGCCCAAAGACATTTTAGAAAATAGAAACAGTGGCTGTGGCTATATGACAGAGGTAAAATTGTGTAGCATACAAACTATGTCAGCATATGTTGTCCTAGCAGTTTGTTAAGCTAGTTCTATGAGTGTTAGATAATCATTATATCTCTCTACCTTTTAATATTATGGTATAAAGGTCAGCTGACCTAAATCCAGTTGACCAAATTGCTTAGTTACACATGTTTCTACCTCAGAATAAAGAAAATTATATTTGTGGACATAACATTGTTTCCATTTAAGATGTACAACTTAAGGACTTGATATATGTATATATTACAAAAAGGTTACCATAATAAGGTTAGTTAAGACATCTTCCATTCCTCATGTAGTTACAACTTTTATTTTTTTGGGAGCGGGGGAGCAAGAACTTTTTTTTCATGTTCTGTTTAAAATTTTTTAATTATTTATTTTTTTCAGTTATAGTTGACATTCAATATTATTTTATATTAGTTTCAGGTATACAGCATAGTGGTTAGACATTTATATAATTAATGTAGTGATTTCCCCGATTAGTCCAGTACCTACCTGGCACTACACATAGTGGTTGCAACATTACTGCCTGTATTCTCTATGCTCTACTTTACATGACTATTTTTTAACTACTAATTTGTATTTTTTAATCCCTTCACATTTTTTACCCAGCCCCCCAACCCCCTCCCATCTGGCAGCCATCAAAATGTTCTCTGTATCTATGAGTCTGTTTCTGTTTTGTTTATTTATTTCAGTCTTTAACTTCCACTTATAAGTGAGATCATATGGTATTTGTTTTTCTCAGTCTGACTTATTTCACTTAACATAATACCCTCTAAGTCCATCCATGTTTTCACAAATGGTAAGGTTTCATTCTTTTTTATGGCCTAGTAAAAAAAAAATATATATATATATATCTATCTCACATCTTATTTATCCAATTGTTTATTAATGGGCACTTGGGTTGCTTCCATATCTTGGCTATTGTATATAGTGCTGCAATGAACATAGGGTGCATATATCTTTTCAAATTAGTGTTTTAGATTTTTTTTCAGGTAAATACCCAGAAGAGGAATTTCTGGGACATAAAGAAGTTTTATTTTTAATTTTTTAAGTAACTTCCAAACTGGTTTCCATAGTGGCTGCACCGATTTGTAATTCCACCAACAGTGTCCAAGTGTTCCCTTTTATCCACATCCTCTCCAACACGTTGTTTGCTGATTCATTGATAGTAGCCATCCTAAAAGGTGCAAGGTGATTTTGGTTTTAATTTGTATTTTTCTGATGATTAGTGATGTTGAACATCTTTTCATATGTCTATTGGCCATCTGTATGTCTTCTTTGGAGAAATATCTACTCAGGTCTTCTGCTTGTTTTTCAATTGGATTGTTGTTTTTTTGGGGTTAAATTATGAGTTCTTTATAAATTTTGGATATGAAGTTTCATTGGCAAAAATATTCTCTCATTTGGTACGCTGTCTTTTCATTTTGTTAATGGTTTTCTTTGCTGTGCAAAAGCTTTTTAGTTTAATGCAGTCTCATTTATTTAATTTTTTTCCTTTGATTTCCCTTTCCCAAAGAGATAGATAAAAAATATATATCACTAAGAGCAATGTCAGAGAGTTTACTGCCTATATTTTCTTCTAGGAGTTTTATGGCTTTGGGTCTTATATTTAAGTCTTTATATCCATTTTGAGTTTATTGTAGATGGTATGAAAAGATGATCAGGTCTCATTTTTTGCATATATCTGTCCAGTTTTCCCAACACTTTTATTGAATAGACTGTCTTTACCCCACTGTATGTTCTTGCCTGCTTTGTCATAGATTAAATGACCATTTAGGTGTGGGTTTGAGAACTTTTAAATTCTATTCTCTTAGCAACTTTCAAATATATGATGCAGTATTTTTAACAATATTCACCTATACATTGCATCCCCAGGACTTACTCATCTTATAATTAGCAGTTTGTACCCTTTGATTATTATCACCCATTCTCACCCCACCCCCACCCCACCCCAGGCAACCACCAATCTGCTCTCTGTTTCTAGCAATGTGGTTTTTTTTTTTGTCTTCCTCTGATTTATTTCACTTAACAAAAAGCTTTCTACTTTTGCTCTTGTGATTCATTTCTTTTTCTAACAAAAGATGGATACTGTGGGAATAGAATTCTGGATATTAATATTTTTCTTCTGATTTCTTTCCATTTCAGTCAGTCTGTTATGTTGCAAATTGAGGGGTGATTAAAAGAGAACACTAAAAAAATACCTGACTTGCAAGTGTGAACAACGAAGCCAAGGAGAGTAGGGACAATTACAATAGTAAAATTTACTTCTTAATACAATCAAGGAAACGTAATTATAAAAATGACAAATTTCTTCTTGTTATAGGTCAAGCTATCAGGAAGAATATACTGGGCACCTAAAGCATCCAGTAGGACTGAGTTTGGTTTTGAGTTTACTTGACTAGTTCAGCTTTTTTTTCCACCCAGACATCTCCCTGTAAAAGGAGAGAATGGATCACCAGCCCATTGTTCTTTCCTCACATCCTATAACTTTTAGATTTAATCAGCATCCTAAACCTTAACCAAAGAGGAAACTTCAAGTTCAAATGGTTTTATTAGCAAATCCTACCAAACATAAAAAAACAAATGTCTGTCTTACACAAAATCTTCCAGAGAATAAAAAAAGGGTGACTGAATTCCAGTGTGTTCATGAGGCCAGCATAAATTTAACACCTGAGAAGGTCAGTATAAGGCACATATCAGGGCAATCTCATTCATGAACAAAGATACCAAAATTCTAAAACAATGTCATCAAACTGAATCTGGCAATATTATATCATGATCAAATACACTTTAACGTAGAAATGAAAAATTGGTTCAACATTTGCAGATGAATTAGTGTGATTTACCACACTAACAGAATGAAAGAGAAATTTAAATACAGAAAAGTAGTTTCATAAAATCCAACATCCATTCATGATAAAAAAACAAAAACAACCTTTATCAAACTCTGAATAGAGAGGGTAAGTTCCCTAATCTGATCATGGATGTCTACAAAAAGGCTACAGCAAGCATCGTACTTAAAGGAGAACTGTTGAAGCTTTTCTCTGAGTTAGAAATGAGACAGGAAAACCTTTCTTCTAACCAACATTGCTTTTTGGCAAGAAAAGTTAAAATCCACAAAGAAATGAAAATGTTGTTATTCTCAGACAGTATGATTGCATATATTGAAAACTCGTCAGTCTACAGATAAGTTATGTGATTAATAAGTTTAGCAAGTTTTCTTGATACAACGTTAACAAAAACCTTTTTAGATATTTCTACATTACAGAATAAAGTTAGAAAATGTAAATAAGTAGTAAAAATGACTATTTTCAGTAGTATTAAAAACATAAAATTCCTGTATATAAATCTAATGAAAGATATGTAAGTTGTCTACTCACAAATCTGTAAAACATTATTGACAGAAATTAAAGACATAAATCAATGGATGTCTATACCATATTTATTGATTAGAGGATGTAATATTGTATAGCTGTCAATAGGTTATTTAAAGATTTATGGATTTGAATAGCAACCTAAATCTGAGTGGTTTTTTTTCCCCGTTGTTTTGAAAGTTAATAAGCTGATTCTAAAATTTGTATGGAAATACAAAGGGTCAAGAACATCCAAATTACTCTTTTTTTTTTGTCTTTGTGTGCAGTCTTTATTTCAAATAATTGTTAAAGTACTATTAGGTTATTCCTCAAAACAAGAGAAAAATCACCTCCTGCAGAAACTTGGGAACTATGTACAGAACTTGACGGAAGAGAGGAAAACAATTTAGCTGAAGCCTGACTGCTGACCAGAAAATGGAGTGGACTCAGTGAAGAAAAGGAAATCAGGCAGGGAAGGGAAGGTGCCCCGCTGAATCAAACTTCAAGTGTCATCAGGGCAAATCTTGTGACGGTCACAGATTGGAGGCTCTGTTTTTGGAAGGTTCACGTGCAGCACGGGTTCCATGTGTCTGTTCGGCTACACCCCTGGCTTAGGTGCCTTTAGGTCAATGTCACTCAAATTCCTGGCCAGCCAAATTCCCGCAGTGAAAAGTCCCAAACTGAAGATCAAGTTCCTCTGAAAGTCATTCCTATCTGTGGCGAAGCGGTAGACGCCCTGAAGCCAATCTCCCACGTTGTCTGGAATTTCAGGAGCTTCATTTGCCGAGCGGCTAGGGTTCACGTCGACCCCACTGGAAGTCATTGCAGCACCTTCGCGCTCTGCAAGGCAGCTGAAGAAGCACCGTGTTGGCGCTGACCAGTCCAAAATACTATTAAAGTGGCAGAGAAACATGGAAAACTTATGTTAGTGATTAATAGCCATAATAATTGGTGATAGACCAATAGAGAATCCAGAACTAGACACCCACAAAAACAAAATCCTTATTTTTGGTAAAGGTTACAGTAGAAAAGAGTAGTGAAAAGATTATCTTTTCAATACATGATGTGTTAGGTCAACTGAATTTTTGTATTGGAGAAAAATGAAAGCTGACCCCTATCTTATACCATAATTAAGTCCAGCTGGACAGTAGAACTGAATATAAATAGTAAACTAATGGAATTTCTAAAAAGTAATGTAAAAAAAGCTTCATTATCTTGTCATGAGGAAAGATTGTCCAATAAGAGGCAAAAGGCATTAACCATAAATAAAAATATTAATAAATTAGATTAGATTAAAATTAAGAAATTCTGATCATGAGAAGACACTATGAAGAAAATGAAAAGGTAAACCATATAGGAGGAGAAGATATCTGCAATACCTGCAGTTGACAAAGGTCTCATTCCCAAAATATAGAAAGAATGTCTACAAATCAGTAAGAAAAAGACATAGACAATCCAAGAAAACAATAGATTCTTTTCATTTTTTTTTATGGCAGCCCGCTGCAGCCCATGCCATTGCTGGCCACTCATGGCAGCCCAGCTCCAGGTTGAGCTGTTGTTCACCATCTTAGCTGTAGAGGTCAGTGTCACTGGCCCATGTGTGATGCGAACCAGTAGCCTTGCTGCTCAGAGCTCCACTCCCCAAGCCAACTCAACCAATGAGCCACTTGGCTGGCCTCTAGAACAATAGATTTTTGAAGAGGCACTTCACAAAAGAGATCTCCAAACAGTCAACAAACATATGAAAAGGTGCTCAACTTTATGTCATCGGGGAAATGTAAATTAAGTCCACTCTGAGATACCACTACATATTCAACAGACTGGCTAAAAATTACAAAGACTGATGCAAATAAATAGGAACACTTTATACTCTGCTGGTAGGAGTTTAAGTTGATAAAATCCACTTTGAGAAATTGCTTAACATTATCAACTATAGTTGTACATACCTATAAATTATAACTTAATAATTCCACTTTTAGGAATAAGATGAATAGATATTGATACAAAAATACATGTGTAAGAATGTTTATGGTACCATTATTCATAATAGCCAAAGGCTGGGAACAATCAATGTTTGACAACAGTAAAATGGATAAATACATTGTGCATATTTATACACTTAAGCATTATACTACAGTAAACTTAAAAAAATGAGTTACATGTAACAACATGAATTGATTTCAAAGGAAGAAAGAAGAAAGACACAAAAGAACATATATTGTTGATTCCATTTATATAAAGACTGAAAATAGGTAAACTAATGGTGTTTGAAGTCAGGATATTGGTTATCCTTGGGGTGAGGGAGACACGAGTGGCCTTTTATTCCTTGACCTGAGTGATGTTTACATGAGTATATTCATTTTGTGATAATACATGGAGATTATATCTTTCTATCTATCTATCTATCTATCTATCTATCTATCTATCTATCTATCTATCTATCTATCTATCTATCTATCTGGAATATATCTCTATATTCCAGAATCTGAACCAATTCTCTTCAATGCCACTGCTAACCCCCTGATCCGAAGCCATCATTATTACCATCATTTCTCACCTGACTTGCTGCAATGGTTTCTTGATTTTTCTCTCTGCTTTTACTCTTGATCCCCTTTAATGTGTTCTGAACACAGTAAATACAATATTCCCTTTAAAAAGTTATATCACTCTGCTGCTCAGAATCCTGCAATGGCTCCATGCTTCGCACAGTGTAAAAGCCAAAGCCCTCATTCTCACCTACAAGAACCTACATGGTCTGATCCTTAGTTACTGTGTGTACTCACCTCTGATTCCCTCCTCCCCCATGTTGTTTCTCTAGTCTGGCATGTGTTTTTGTTTGTTTGTTTGTTTGTTTTTGAGATACCTCTGGGCTAACTCATGCCTTCTAAGTCTCTTTCAGATGCTACTTTTTCATGATGCCTGCCCTCACCACCCTGTCTAAATTGGTAACTTGCCCCACACCCATCCATGCTTCCAGTTCCTCTTACCCTGCCTTCATCCTAATTTTTTATATAACACTTATAGCTCTCTAACATGCTACATTATACCTTTATTTTTTTGTTCTTAATATTAATATTCTCTCCTTGCTAGAAATAGAGCAACACACTTATTATCTGTCACTTAGTCAGGGATCCTTTTTTCATTCACTGATACATCTCAAGAACTTAGAAGATTGTAGGTGTTCCATAGATATTTGTGGAATGAATAAATGAATGAATGTATTGAATGTCTAACATGTGACAAGAACTCTCCTGGGAACTGGGGTTGCAATGCTGAGCAAAACCAGAAATAGCTGCTGTTCTTATAGAGCATTTGCCAATTTGAGAGACAGCTATCATGATAACATAAATAAATGTTTAGTTACAAAGTGTAATAAGAGCTAAGTGTGCTTTGAGAATGTGTAATTGAGTAATTAGCCTGGTCTGAAGGTGGGTCAGAGATTTCCCAGGGAAAGTGATATTTGGGCTGAGATCTGATGAAGATAGGCAAGCCATTCTGACTTAATGGGCCTGGGGTAGGGCCCTAGTATAAATATTCTTAAGAAACTCCCAAGGTATTTCTAATGTACCACCCTATACCAGAGCTTCTCTAGTTTTAATGTGTGTACAAATACCCGGGAATCTTGTTAAAGTTCAGTTTCTTACTCCAAAGTTCAGATGTGAGCTCTGAGGTTCTGGAGTTCTATCAAGCTCTTAGGTAATGCTGAGGCTGCTGTTCTCCGGACGACACATTGAGAAGCAGGGCTGTATAACACTGGCCCCAAACTGTATCTCATGATGACACAGTGTTTTTTAAATTATCAGCTGATTTGGAATCTTTTTTTGTTTGTTTCAGCTATGTGGATTACACATCCTGAGAATCTAAATATTTCAGCTCAGCAACATGGATGTTGTTTAGCTACCTTATATATTTGTGCTATCTAGACTTTATTTCCACATTTTTGTGTGCATATTTGTGCATTTGTGTGATTGTTTTTCCCCTCCCCTGTCAGCTGAGCACTCCGAAAGGGCAGGGATTTTCTCCAAGTCGTCTTAGAGTCAGTCCTCTTTTCAATCCACTGTGGCCATGACAAATATTCAACTGATTTCTATTGGACAGTACTGACTCTACCCAGACACGTCATTTTCTTTCCGTATTATAGGAATGAAGAATGATTTTAAATTATCCTTTAAATTAACCACTCATTTTCACCTTGCCATGAATATAAATGACAACATTTCTATTTGTAATATACCTGGTGAAACACATATTCATGAAAAAAATTAAAGGCAATAATAAATGTAAAAATACATTGTAAACTATGGAATGTGACAGACTTTCAAATATTATTACTTAAGCTGTAATAATAGAAAATATTCATATTTTTAACTAAGTGTCCATATTTTTAAGGACTACAGGGAGAAGTTGTGTTTTTAAAAGTAGGACACTATGACAAGTTTATTTGATGAGAATAGATTTTCACCATGAAAAGTATGGTTAATTTTTCTTTTTTGAGCTGTGTCCCAATTTCATATGTTTGTTGTAAGCTTATTAAGAGCATGGATCTTAATGATTTTCTGAGTTATTGTTTATTTAGCACCTATTACTGGAGTTTGAATTCACAGGAATATTAAAGACCTACGGTAATGATTAGGAAAAGGGTCAAGGATATGTCAGAATCCTGATGTTTTGCTTTAGGTAGAAGGGATAAAGCTCCCTTGAGATATCTTACCTATGTTGGCCAATGCCTCATACACTGATTCTCTATTTAAATAAATAAATACAATGAAATGATAGTTTAAATTTGATACAACAACAAAGGTAACACTTATTGAGTTCTATTCCAGTCCAGTTTACATGTATTAACTCATTCAAAAGGCAATTATTAGCTCAATTTTCCAAACTAGATCCTGAGGCTCAGAGAGGCTAAATTTGAAAATGATCTTTTCCTAGGAATGGAACATATTTGAGACATTACATTAAAATTAGAATATTTAGAATATTTCAGAGAGGCAGTGGAATGGAGCAAAACCAAAACAAAACAAAAACACATAGCTCTGGGATCAGAGAGATTAGCATAAAAATCCTGGTTCCGCCATTAATTCCCTGTAAATCCATGGGCAAATCACTTAACCTTTCAGGATTGCAGTTCTTCTCATCTACAAAATGGGATGAAATCACGTATTTTATATATTTTACTTATGCTTCTTCTACACATCTTGGTTAGGAAGTGGGTATCAAGACCAACTGACTGAGATACAGGACTGTCATCATAACAGGTACCTGTTCTAGCACCAACATAACCAGATTATGCGATAATTTTTCTCTCTCCTCTTTTCCCTCTCTTCCTCCCTTCCTTCCTAAGTAACTACCATTTTTTTATGCACCTGCTTCATGACAAGTGCTTTCCATATATAGACGAGGCTTCTAATTTTTCCTTTCTTCTATTTTCTTTTCTAGTTTTTTCCCCCCAACACTCCAGTGAAAGAGGTATTGTAACCGTGAATTACAGAGGAGGTAGGCAGGGGTCTGGTCTAGGTTGTCATTGCAAGTCATGGAGGAGTGGTTGGACCACGCACTTTAAGTTTTAGAACAAAGTTAATTTAAGCATGGGAGGGACATGTTCATTTATGCATTTTAGTTATCTTATGTAGGATCAGTAAGTAGAAAGATTTTGGAGAGGGTGTTATTAAAGTTGGGATGTCCAGTTGGAAGGCAATTGCAATAACCACAACAACGGCTGCTTTTTATATATGTATCAGGAACTGTGCTTTCCATGCATAATCTCACGGGAACTCTATGAGGGAAACAGTATTTTAATCCCACTTTACCTATGATAAAGTTGAGGC
>NW_017731407.1:3177663-3180795 GCF_001890085.2 Hipposideros armiger
TTATATCTCTGTGTCTAGCAGTACAGGTAAGTACACAGTGAATGTGATTTTATTTAGTTAATTGTTACTTTTCATTTTTAAGTGTTTAAATTGTTATTTTTAATTGTTGTTGACAAATACTTTTTCATTGTTGGGCTGTATTATTTAATAAGCAGCATAAGTAAATTCTTTGTTAAAATCACTGACAATTCAGAAGACAGAAATATAGAAAGTGACTTTTCTCTATCATATATCAGATGAATGATTGGTAGATCAAATTGTAGTAATTTGTTAGAGAAATTAGAATTTGGGGAATATTTCATCCTGGGAAATTGTAAGGTACTCAAATAATTTCTATGTAGGCTAAGTTACTTTAATTTGCACAATCAACTTACCCAATAGTGGACTTCTCTGATAGTAGTTTTGATAATAGACAGTATGTTTTAAACAGTATCCAAGAAACATCTTTTCTATTACTTCTGTATCTCTCTAAGGAGACAAATATTATGGAAAATAAACATGGGAGGAGGTTCTGGGAAAGAGTGAAGCTTTAATTAAAGCAAGGTTTTCTTCTTCAGAATTTCTGATAACCTCTAAAAATATAAGAGAAAACACACAAGAAAATGTCAGTGCAGTCACATACACCTTGGTAGTTTCCCAAAGGAGAAAAAACCACTCTCATTAGTTAGCAAAGATAAGAATAGAAATAATGGATTTAAATTTGAACAAGGAGTGTTTGAAAGAGTGGAGAAAAATTGAACAGTAAGATCAACTGGGGAATGAAACCAATTTCTGGAGAAGATGATGGGATCAAAATCACGTGAAACCTCAAGGTTGCAGCTTGTCAAACACCTAGGAGAAAAAGGTAAGAGATGAGACAGATGCTGTCTCTCGAGGGGGAGCAGATAAGATGACCCTCTAAGACTCTCCTCTAGGCCTCTGCTATAGAAAAAGGATGAACCATGTACTTAACGTTCTCTAAAGATGCAAGCAAAAAACCCCCAAAAGCCAAACCGAAACAAAAAATGGGTGAGAGCAGTCAGCAGGACAGCAAGGGTTCGTGTGGGCTTTCTTTCCTCCCCTGTGTGAAAAGAGAGAANTAAAGTTAGGAAAATACATCTTAAGTAGGATGTTGAAACATGATAGTGGTTAGCTTTGGGGGTAGAAATTGCAGGGAGGAGGGAGCGATCAGGATTATCTGGGGGTACTGGTAATGTTGTAATTCTTAATCAGGGTGTGGTTTTTACATATTATTTTTGTTAAAATTTATTGAGTTACACTTAAGATTTTTAACTTTTATGAATATACACTGACTAGATGTTCTGCTTAGATTAAAAGTAAGTAAATAAAAAATTCATGAATAAACATTTATAATTCCATTTTTATATTATTTTTTTACTCTTGATCCTATATTTCTGTTCCACTTTTTTCATAGAATTTTATCCTAATTGAAATAAAAATTATGAGTATTTTATAGCCATAGTGCTCTAAGTCTTAAAGCTTTTTCTTTTCAGGATTGAGTTTCCTGAAGGTTTTCATTGGTACATAATAATTGGCAATATATAAATATATTATATGTTTTTATATACAATTATTAAACTTAGAAGTACATTTTATCAAAAGTGCATTTTAAAATCAGGTGAATAGCCTTTTCTTGGAGGTTAAAAATTGGAGTGAAAGACTATTCAATATCAATTCTATTTCCTATGGTTGGGAGCATGGAATGGACTAAAGAGCCTAAATAGGAATAAAAGAAATTTGTTTATTTTTAATAACAATTTCTCACAATTATTTTAATTCCCCCTGAGTTGACTACCAAAAAGCACAGTAACATATCACCAAATGTAATTTTTTTTTTTTTTTTTTTTTTTCTGAGCCATCCTGCCACCTGTTGGCAGCTCATGGCTCAGCTCGGGCTGACTCGAACCGCTGTTGCTCAGAGCTCAAACTCTTGAGCGAGCTCTTAACCAACTGAGCCACTCAGCCGGCCCTACCAAATGTAATTTTTAATAATCTATCACCATGATAGGTTCCTCTGCAATTTTGTTGAGAGCAATGAATTGTAAAAGAATTTGTAAAATAGCCTTTATATTTACTCAGTTTCTGAATTTCTAGTGAGCATAACAAAAACATTTAACTGAGACTCACCAAGTGATTATTAATTGTACCTGTTTCTCTTTCATTTAGACTTTAGAGGTACTTTTAAAAACAACTGATATATTCAATAACTGTTGGGAGTCTTGAAACATTATTTATTTCAATATACCTTTGCCAATACGTTGATTTTTTTTTCTTGGTAAATTGTGTTTATTGTATCACATGCTTTAAATATTTTTTTCATCAAAACTTTGGAACTACACATTTAACTCACTCAGATTATGGAATATATCTGTCATATAACCAAACAGGCAAGGCCAGTTTTTATTATCAAGCCAATTAGGCAAATTTGATGTACTTTCTCACAGACAAATTTGACTTCATTTATCAATTCAAATAAATGTATTAATACACACTCCCTGACACCTCACTTCTTAATGCTAATTTTAGGATAGACAAGTAAAAGAACATAACTAAGAGTGTGTGGCCTAAATGAAAAGAGTTTCCGCTGGTCTTACCTATATACTCTATGCTTTATTCCCTTTGGCACTCCTTTAACAGCAATGCTTTTTTTTTTTTTTGTTTGTAAATAATTGAGTAATGAAAGAAATGAAGTCCTTATCACTTCCCTTGTTGCACTGCGTAAAACATCTAAATCCATTACATCCCTGAAGAGGAATGTAAAACCTCCTGTTTCTGTGCCACACCTGGCTCTTAAGAGAAATATGTATAAGACAAAGAAAAACATGAGGCCTAGCAAAGATTTATGAAGTCCTGATTAAAGGAAGCTTTAGTACCCACAGTTTTGAAATTTTTCTTTGGGGCCCTGGAGTAATGCAATATCTCAAGACATTGCAATTCCAAAGATTTAGAATGAGAGGGATTTTATTTATGTACCTACTTGCATATGTATGTGTATATGTATCTATTTATGTGGGAAAAGGACAAATGAGAAATTAAGAAAAATGAGGTGGGAAAGGAAAACTGTCATGATGTCTTGTATCCAAAACCATTCTCAGATGATCAATTTTGTTAAAAAAACCAAACCATATATAT
>NW_017731407.1:3187000-3193165 GCF_001890085.2 Hipposideros armiger
CATACATAGTTATTACTATATTATTTACTGTATCCCTTATCCTATACCCTACACCCCCATGACTACTTTGTAACAGCCAATTTGTACTTCTTAATCTCTTCCCCCTTTTCACCATTCCCAACTCCCCTCTTGTCTGACAACCATCAAAATGTTCTCTGTATCTGAGTTTGTTTCTGTTTCATTTGTTTGTTTATTTTGTTCTTTAGATTTCACATATACACAAAATCACATTGCATCTGTCTTTTGCTGTCTGAGATACTTCACTCAGCACAATACCCTTCAGTTCCATCCAAGCTGCCACAGTTGGCAAGAATCTATTCCCATTCATGGCTGAGTAATATTCCATTGTATATATATATGTACCATCTACTCTTTATCCATTTATCCATCAACAAACACCCAGGCTGCCTCCACATCTTGACTATTGTAAACTATGCTGCAAAGAATATGTGGATGCACATGTCCCCTTGAAATAGCATTTTGGGTTTCTACAGATAATTACCCAGAAGTGGGATTACTAGGTTCTTCTTTAGCACTTGTTATAGCCTTTGTTTAAACTCTGTTTTGTCTGGTATAAGTATTGCTGCCACAGCTTTTTGTTTGTTTGTTTCCATTTTCATGAAATATCTTTTCCCCATTCTTTTACTTTCCATCTGTGTGTCTTTTAATTTGAAGTGAGTCTCTTGTAGGTGGTATATGTAAGGGTCTTGTTTTCTAAACTATTCAGCCATGCTGCCTTTTGGAGCAGTTAATCCATTTACACTTAAAGTGATTGTTAATAAATATATAATTATTGCCATTTTATTATTCATATTTTGTGTGTGTATATATTTTTTTAATTTTTTTATCTTAAAGAAGTCCCTCTAAGATTTTTTCTTTTTTTTATTAAATTATTTTTTATTATGAAATATACATTTTTTAGAATTAGTTTCAGCTGTACAACACTGTGCAATAGTGATACTTTTTACCCCTCGAAGTGACAACCCCCCTTCCCCAATCCGTCACCCCATTTCCCCCCAATATCATACATCTATTACAAATCCCTTGACTCCACTCCCACACTATACTCCACGTTAAGATTTTTTGTAATACTGGTTTGGTGGTGATGAACTCCTTTAGCTTTTTCTTCACTGGGAAGCTTTTTTCTGTGCTTTGATTATGAATGATAGCTTTGCTGAATAGAGTAATCTTGGTTGTAGGTCCTTGCTTTTCATCATTTTGAATATTTTCTGCCAATTCCTTCTGGCCTGCAAAGTTTCTGTTGAGAAATCAGCCCATAGTCTTATGGGAGCGCCCTTGTAGGTAACTAACTACTTTCCTCTTTCAGCTTTTAGAATTCTTTCTTTGTCTTTAATCTTTGGCATTTTAATTAGGATGTGTCTTGGTGTTGGACTCTTTGGGTTCATCTTGTTTGGGACTCTCTGAGCTCTGTGAGCTTGTATATCTATTTCCTTTGCCAGGTAAGGGAAGCTTTCGTCATTATTTTTTCAAATAGGTTTTCAATCCTTTCATCTCTCTCTTCTTCTGGTACCCCTATTATGCGAATGTTGGTACATTTGATGTTGTTTCAGAGGCCCCTTAAACTCTCCTCATTATTTTTGGTTCTTTTTTTCTTTTTGCTGCTTTGATTGGGTATTTTTTGCTACCTTATCTTCTAAATCACTGATTTGATCCTCTGCTTCATCTTATCTATTGTTGATTTTCTGTAATGTATTTTTCATTTCTGTTATTCTTTATTTTTGACTGGTTCTTTTTTATGTTTCCTATCTCCATTTTTATGTTTCCTATCTCTTTGTTGAAGTGATCCCTGAGATCATTCAATATCCTTATAACCAGTGTTTGGAACTCTGTGTCTGGTAAATTGCTTGCCTCCATTTTGTTTAGTTCTTTTTCTGGAGCTTTGTTGTGTTCTTTTATTTGGGACATGTTTCTTTGCCTCCTAATTTTGGCTGCCTTCCTGTGTTGGTTTATATGTAAGGCTGCTATGTCTCCCAGTCTTAGTAGAGTGGCCTTATGTAGTAGTTGTCCTGTGAGACCCGTGGTGCAGTCTTCCTGTTCACCACAGCTGGGTGCTCCAGGTATATTTCTTGTATTGTGTGTGCCCTCTTGTTGTAGTTTGAACTTGGTTGCTGTTTGCATGTCAGTGAGAGGGATTGACCCTCAAGCTGATTGGTTCTAAGAACTGGCTGTGACGATAGTGGAAGAGCTTTTGTGTAGGCATTGACCCTACATAGCAGGGTTCGCTGTGGTGGGGCTCTGATGCCTGTCCAGTCTGTACTTTGGGTGTGTCATCTTTGGAGGTGGCTGGGTAATGTTCTGACCCAGTCTGAAGCTGGCGCCACTAGGCCTGTCATCCCAGGGGCCTTCTAGGGGCCAAGTTCAGCAGCAGTCTGTGTGCTGCCTGGGGACCATCTGGCATGAACCACAAAGAAATCCAGAGATGGCTGCTACCTGTGCTGTGCTTGGAGGTACCTCAAGAGGCCAAGCCATGAACCAAGGTGGGCTGTCGCTAGTGCCAGTCTATGGCTGCTCAGCCAGAGGTATGGCACACATCGAACCCAGATGCTGCTTGTTTGGGTTTTGTGAGGCTTTAAGAGATTCTGGGAAAGTCCATAGCATGACCACGGCAGGCTGTGTATAGGGAAAAGCCACTGGAGGAGACTTGGGTGTGCCCGAAAGTTGAGTGGGGTGGGGTCTCAGGGAATCATTAGGGCAGGTAGGATGAAAGATGATAGACAGTTTGATCAAGGCTCAGATACAGCGCCTGACTGGGTCTGCATCCTGGGAGCAGGGAGGGCTCAACAAACAAAAGTGGCTTCTGCCAGCTCCTCCATCTGGGAGAAAGCTGCCCCTCCATTCTTCACCCTGAACCCAGACAATTGAGTTCCTCCCTTTGTATCCCAGGTGCCTTTTGAGCTGCTGCCCCAGTGATGCAGCTCAGAGCAAGTGAGTCCATCAGTGAGTCCCTTTAAGAGGAGCACCTGGGAGTGCAGCTGCCCTCTGTCTCACTCAGCCACAATCTCTGCTGGTTTTCACAACCAGAAGTTATGTGGACTTTTCTCCCTGGCACTGAAACCCTGGGCTAGGGAGGGGCTGGGACCCCTCACTCCTCAGAGTGGGACCACCACAGCCAAGATATCCCTCCTGGTTTTTAATGGTGACATGTGAGGTGTGGGACCAGCCCCTTCTGCATCTCNCCCTGATCATCTCAGAAGTCGCTGGAGAGAATGCCGTCCTGCGAGTGGAGTTTATCTTTGCAATACAAATAAGGACCTGGAGAGAATAATTGAGGAGAACAGAAAATGCTTATGATGACTTCAGTCACACCATGGGAACCAACTTGAATGAAGATGTGGTGATGGAGGACTGATCATAAAAATGACACCTTAAACATTTTTATAGTTTAGTTTATAGAGGGACTGCCAGAGGGTTAGAGTCTACTGTAAATAATTGAGCTAAGATTTAACATATTCAATTGCTATCTCTTTTACTGTGAGATTAGGGCATTTCTGAAGCTCAGCGGCCCCTGCACATACCTCCCATGTCCTTCAAACAGCTAAATTGTACTGTAGCCAGCTGTGCTGCAAATGGAGAACGTCATTATACCCATTGTTATGAGTTGAACTGTTTTTCCTTTCAAATTTATATGTGAGTGTCCTAACCTCAGGTACCTATAATGTGAACTTATTTGGAGATATGGTCTTTATAGAGGTAATCAAGTTAAAATGAGGTCTTTAGGGTGGGCCCTAATCCAATATGACTGGTGTCCTTATAAAATAAGAAATTTGGACATGGAGATGTACATGGAGGGAAGATGACGTGAAGAAACATAGGGAGAAGTTGGCCATCTACAAGCCAACATGAGAGGCTTGGCAATCCTTCTCTCATAGCCCTCAGAAGAAACCAACCCTGCTTACACCTTCATTTTTTACTTCTAGCCTCCAGAACTATGAGCCAATAAATTTCTGTTGTTTAAGCCACCAAGTTTGTAGTACTTTGTTATGACAAATCTAGTAAACTAATATACCCACTAAGTATGGATTCACATAGATTTCATTTATTTATTCATTCATTTTGCTATTGAGCACCTGCTATGTGTCAGACACTAATAGTACAATAATGTTGGCCCTCAAGGAACATCTGGCTGCTTGATGAAGAGAGACACATGAACTGACAGTTTTAAAAGCTGAAGTAGAAGAAAGAAGTAGGAGGTATTCAATTCAATCATTTGGTGTTTACTGTGTACTAAGCAGCATGATTCAGAGTGAAGATACATTTCTTTTATTAATTTCAGGTGTACAAAACAATGTAGTAGTTAGGCATTTATACCCCTCAGAAAGTGATAACCCCATTCCCCCAAGCTACTACCCCTCTCATTCAGTATTATTTAGCTTCAGCTTCAAGTGTACAGTCCCATGGTCTGGCATCTACACCATTAAAATGCATTTTTGAAATCCAGCTCTGCCACTTCGCTTTCTTCAGGTTGAAGAGCTATTTGATGTAACTATTAGTTTCCTCATTTGTAAAATGTGGAATATGGCGTCTCCTGATGGGATTTTTATAAATTATAAATGAGATAATGAGCATAAAATGTTTAGTATAGTGTCTCTATCTTCGTCAGTCAGGCTGCTATAACAAAATACCATAGACAGACAGGGTGGCTTAAATAACTGAAATTTATTCTCATAGTTCTGGAGGCTGGGAAGTCCAATATCAAGGTACCAGCAGATTCAGTTCCTAATGAAAGTTCTCCTCCTGGCTTGTAGATACTTGCCTTCTCGTTGTGTGCACACATGATCTTTCCTCAGTGTGCGCACATGGATAGAGAGATCTCTGTCTTCCTCTTATTTGAAGGCAATAATCTTACCTAATCTAAACCTAATTACCTCCCAGAGGCCCCGCCTCCAAATATGATTACATTGGATGTTAGGGTTTCGATATATGAACATTGGGGAGCTGGGGAAGACACAATTTAGCTCACAACAGCCTGAAACAAATACATGGCAGATAGTATTAATTGCTGCTTGGGGAACATGTGATAACTGGAACAGTATGTAGACAATTAATTGAGTTGAGGGCTGACAAAATAACCAAACAGAATATGTAGTCCAGAATTCTACTTTGCTATTCAGATAAGATTTTTATCAGTAGAGCACAGTAGGCACAGCTTGAGTTTCTACAAAGATAACAGTAATACTTTATTTAGAAAGATCTGGGTTAGACCTTCCTGCCTTGTCTCAAGGTTTTGAGGCTTTCAAATCACTTTTCCATTTAGGAGGAATATCTTTGCTTTGGAACATCCAAGGGGAAAGAGAGTACCTTTGGATTTGGTTATGATACTCCCATTTTGAGCTGGGAAGTGGAATATGCGAGGGTGGTGTCTTGATGATTTTCTGACTTGTGACTTGGGAAGCTGGGCCTGAGATTTTATGGCTAAAGCCATTAAAATTAATAAATTTTAGATATTTGGAAATTGTCAACTTATTAAATAGGAAGCTCAAACAGGGTGGGAAAATGTAGCTATTGTTTTAGGAGAGGTTGGATAGAATGACCTTGGAATGTAGCTCAATAATCCTCTCTTGCATTTATTTCAAGAGTAATGACAGAAAATACTTTTAGCTTCAGTGTGCAGAAGCTTTTGTACAATGGAGATGCTGGAAATAGACACTTCAGTATCTGAATTGTACTTTTTTATCCTTGACTTTGCTTTTTTCTTAAGATTTTTATTAAAATATAAATATACATAGCTAACATGTAATGTTATATTAGTTTCAAGTGTACATAATAGTTGTTCAACATTTGTATAACCTAAAGAAGTGATCACCATAAGTCCAGCAACTGACACTGTACTAAGCTATCACAATACTATATTCCCCATGCTGTACATTACATCCCCATGACTTATTTGTTTTATACCTGAAAACTTGAACCTCTTGTTCTCCTTTACCTTCTCCCCCTTTTAAGATTTTTCAATTACAGTTGACATTCATATTATTTTATATTAATTTTAGGTGTAAGACATTTATATAATTTAAGAAGTGATCCCCCTGACTAGTCTAGTACCCACCTGGCACTATACATAGTTATTACCATGTTATTGACTATATTCCCTATGCTTTACATCCCTGTAATTTCTTTGTAACTACCAATTTGTACTTCTTTTTT
>NW_017731407.1:3197645-3224170 GCF_001890085.2 Hipposideros armiger
TTTGTCATCTTGACTGGAAATTCTATCCTTGACTTCATTAAGATAGAGGTATTTTTAAGGCATAGAAACCTATGATTCCCTATAAGAGTGATACAGGCATCACCACCCCATGTCCTTTCTCCAAAGAAGGTAATGATCACTCATCAGGCTTTGTGGAACTTGGCCAGGCTAGGAGCTTCAGGATCTGATGGCGTCTGCTCCACCTTTGTTCCTAAGCAACTTGGAATCACTAACAACCCTCCAGCATAGACAGAGAGGCAATTTTTCTCATTCCTGTAAAGAACAACAACAAAAACAGTAGAATAAATCATATTCATAAAAACAAACAAACAAACAGTAGGACAAATCACTGAGGACAGAGTCAAAGGAATTGTGTTACAGCTATATGAGTTTGGGAGATCATTTCATCCCTGAACTTCTGAGTCCTCTATTTAAAACCCAGACCTGACTTAGTTGATCCCAAAGGTCCCTTCTAGCTTTGAGGTGCTCTTGGTTGTACATGAAAATATCTGGAAAATAGTAGAGTGATGTTATTGTTGTAGAAGGAATAAATAACTGACATGGCAGTCTTTCTACAGAACATAGTTTTGAATTGCCTTATGAATATTTGCAATGATCCAGAGTGACAAATTGAGGATTAGAGATGGAATAAAAAAGGCATTGCTGGGAAATGGGAAGAACAAAATTTTGGGATGGAAGGTTATGAAAGCCAAGAACAGCAGGGGGAGAAGGAAGGTAACTGATTCCACTTTCTTCATTTCTGGCCCTCAACTCAGACATCAAGACCCTTCCATTCTTTTTTTTTTTTTCCATCTGCTTTCCTGAACTGAAATTGGAGGGAGAGGTTGGATCACAACTTGAGGCTGTACCAATCTACCCATCAACATTACACTCCTCAGGCATTGATTTAAAGTGGGATAGCATTAATTGAGAATGAGAAGTTTTAATTTTTCATCTTTAGATCACTCAGGGGAGTCTTTTGTGTGGCCCCACCTATTAAAGAAGATTAATGATGCCTGCCCATTTTCACCTCACCAAAGATTAATGATATCTGTTCATTGTTACCTCACCAAATTTGGAGAGAAGTTCCAGGTAAACATCAGAGGAAAACAGTGATCAATATGTTAATGCATTTTCAATATTACATCTATTTATCTCCATGAAATTATTTTTAATTATTAAAAATAGGTTATCTTATTTCATACATTTGAAGCAACAGAAGTAAAACATACATTTGAAGTAAGAATGTCAACCCAGATGTCAAAAACCCATATGTTGACCACAAGTTAAAAAGACTGCACAAAAATGACAAATGATGAAGAAAAAGCACTATTAGAGCAGATCCTGACCTTTTGAGAATATGATCAGCCTGTCAGCACTAATGGTTTTCCTTGTTCATAGCAAAAAGCTATGAATGCCTACATTTGAGATAGAGGTCAGATGATATCTCAATATAAAAAATAAAGTAATATCTTATCAGACATAAAAACATAATTTTGCAACTCTCGCTCTTTCCTTCTTTTCTCACCTTGCAACATAGATGTGCACATGTTTGCATAATATGCGTATGCACAATGAACCTGGCTCTTTTTTTTTCACCATTCCAACCAATCCAGCTGTAAAGAAGAGTCTTAATATCCCTAAAGAGTATTATGGTACCTAGAGTAGCTATTAGAACCAAGGTTTTTTTTTTAAGAGTTCTGAGAATGAGGTAAGGGGGTTTAGGAAATGGAACATATCAGAAACCCACAATCAATCTGATCTATTTAATACCTTTATTGTACATTTGCAGCTATTGCCTTGGACCTTTCTTCAGAGGAATCTCCTATAGCTGTAAAACTTATTCTGGACATTTGTCCTTTTGCCTGAAAAGTCTGCCTCCTCACGTTAGTTTCTTGAGTTTATCAAAGAGGAGCATAGTTTTCTGGGAAAGTCCAGCAAAATGGTGTTTTCTTACTATCTGAATTTTTATTAATGAGCCTCATATGCTTGCAGAAACTCAGAAGAGTAGCATTTTGATTTGTACAAGAAGTGTTTGCAACATGAGAGGAAGTCCTCTCAGAGTTCCCTTTATTTCTTGGCAAAGATTGACCATGGTTATAGTTTCAAGGGAGAGAAGGTTAAAGGTAGGGTGAATTTCTCCTGAAAGTGAGAAAGAAATAAGACTTCAAGGAATCCACTGGTACATAAAGTGAATAATAATAATAATAATAATAATAATAATAATAATAATAAATAATATCCTAATAAGAAATATGGGAAATAAGAGTTATAACCGAGACAAACCTATTTATGGCCTGTGGATGGCCTGTTAGTCAGCAGGAATGGTGAGCATATCAGTTGCTATGAACCAAAATTCTAGTTGAATAGGATTAGCTGGTTTAACTGGGGAGAATCAACTGATTCATAAACAAACAAACAAACAAACAAACAAACAAACAACCCAAAAGCCCCAGACACTCAATGTCATTGAATTGATCTAGCGAGCAAGATATGGAAATCTAATGTTAATTTGGCCCACATCAAGAGATTTTTCAATAGGCTTCTTGCCTATATGTTAAGTGTTGTAATAGCCAGAACTATATGTAAAACTGTTTGAGTTTAAAGCTAAAGTTTCAACTTGCAATTTATTTCTTGTTTTTCCTCTCCATCAGTTCTATAATTATTGTACCTGTAATGTCATAGACTTGATTGCAGAGTCATTTATATTTCCCCCGTTATGAATCAAGTTAAGAGTGAATTTTCATTTCTCATCATGTGACATAGCCCCCCAAGTCAGGGGCAGCATTGTAAGAGGAGAGAGGGTGAGAGAAAGTTCAGTCAGGTCTCTGAACTCTGGAAAGGCACTGTTTCAGGTCTTAGAAGCATCTCCAGGGATTCTTCATCCTCAGGTTGCATTAAGTCAAGGATTTTCATTTAAATTTTATATCTCAATGGATAAACTCCATATTAATCGCCTCTGTAGGTCATGTTCATCCTGGCATTTCTCTTATTCCCAGTCATTTGACATTTTCTCCTCAGGGTAGCATGACATACATGAGCTATCTCAGAATTTCTTGAATAAATATTCACTATAATCATTTCAAGGGAGGCAATGGTAAGTCATTGGCACAGAGGATTCATCTGATTTTTTTTGAATTTCAAGACATTTTTTTTCTTTGTGGCCTAGCAGGTAACTGAGAGTCAGGCATTTATTTTCTTCCTGCTGTATTTAGCCACTGGAGAAATATGCCTTGTTTTACCTCAGTGATTTCATAGGCAAAATGGGGATAATTACACTTTCTCCTTGGTTCACTGGAGGGGTAAGAAGGTTAATATAATATTTTTTTTATTTAGAAAATATATGTACTTCATGAGTAAAATATGCTTTTAGTAGAAATTATCTGATTATTATCATCAATAAGGATTTACATACATTCCTTGTCAAATAGAATCCTAGAAGTTAGAATTCAAGCTAACAAATTAAAGCAGGCTTGAGGGAATGTGAACTTGAATGTCTGTCAATGACAATTGGATGCAGTGAGTAATCCAATTTACTTCAGGAAATATGTAGCCGTGGCAGGGGTGAGAAGTAGGTATGAGGACGGAAGGCTAACAAAGGGAGTATATAGATATTTATTAATTCCTTCAGGAAACAGTGGGAGGAAAGAGAGGGGTGGAAGACATACTTACCAAGAGAGGAGAGAAAAGAACTGTAAAAGGATAAGGAGAAAGCCCTGAGAAGTCAGAATCACTCTGGGAAATTGGTGAAATTCACAAAGCAGAGACCTGGATGTTCAGGAAATGTCAATGGACTGACAGACACAAAGGAGATTCAAGGAGAAATCAAGGGATTGGGGGGAATGAAAAAGGGCCAGCTAAATTATTCCATAATTAGGAGGAAAAAGAATGATGGAAGAAGTATAAAGCTGGGATAAACCCCTTAAATTGTCCCCAAATTCAAAACTGCCAACTAAATCTACATGTCTAGAGAAGAGAAGTAAGGAGCTCAAGGGGCTGGGGGTGCTGTCCTGTGATGACAGACTGAAAAGTGGGCTCTTCTGTCTGGAAAGAGGGAGGAAGAACAGGTACATGATAGAAGTCACTAATGTCACAAATGGTTTCTATTGAGAAAGCACAAACTTATCATGTGAGCCCTGCAGCGCTAACTGAAGAAGCTCTCCTTGAAGCCTGGAAGAGGAGGGACAAACACATTTAGACAGCTCAATAATCCAACAGGTGATAATAACTAATATATAAATAGATTTGAAAAGATAAGTTGAGGCTGGCTGAGTGGCTTAGTTGGTTAAGAGCTCACTCAAGAGTGTGAGCTCTGAGCAACAGTAGTTCGATTCCTGGCCTGAGCTGAGCTGCCACTGAGCTGCCAACAGGTGCAGCTAAAAAAAAAGAAAAGAAAAAGAAAAGTTGATATAGATTTTTTAATGCTTCATACACTTTTATTTTTTACAGTTAGATGAATTATTTCAAGTTAAAATTCATATAAACTATTGGTTAAGCCACACCAAACAAATGTGTACCTTAATTATTTATTTCAAGTGAGAACCTTATAAGCACCACCCAGGTGAAGAACTAGAAATTTTTCAGCCACCCTCCCTGTATGTGCCTTACCTTAGTCTTACCTCCTTGCCCCAGAAGTCATCTCTATCCTGACTTTTATAGCAATCACTTCAGGTAGGGCTCTTGGTTTTGATATTAAGGCGGGCAGATATTGCCCTTCAGCAGCATCTCCCCTGATGCTTCTGCTAGACCCAGATGCATAACCTAGATGGTCTAGGAATGTGTGTCACTAACTGTAGATATCCATATGTCTTTGCATCCTAAGGAGGAAATCAGCAATTTTATATTTTACCACTTTTTTATGTGAAGGAATGAAAATGTCAACACTCCTCTTGCTAATGCACTGTTTCATTCATATGCAACTCTGCTCATGGACCTGCAAAGGCAGGGGAGGTACAGGAAGAGCACTTCAGTTTGCCTTCCCTTTCAGTGCATGCCTTCTCTTGCCCATGCACGCTAGGGGCGGAGAGGTGGTGGTTAGAAGGTGCTGGATAGCATTCTACAGCTAAGGCCACCACAGAGTGCCAATTTAAGCTTAAAGAGGAAGATCTGAACTAATGGTATAATTTCATCAACTTCTGTTTCATCACAAGTAACACTCAGAGGCCACTTGTACAAGCTTAGCTTCAAATATGATGAAACTTCAAATGGAAGTTCTTGAAATTTTTGTATGGGCTTTGTTGAAAAAGCAGTGTACTGCATGTGACAACAGTGTGACATTTATTTATTCTACATGAATTTTTGAGTATTCTTATTTTCTAGGCAATGGTATACAGAAATAGTCGTGTTCTTCGTGAAGCTAACAATCTAGGGCAGTGGTTTTTATCTTTGGCTGCACATTAGAATCACCTTGGAAGTTAAAAAAAAAACATGTTTTTATAATGTACACCCAGAGTTGAGAGAAACGATATTGAATACATGTAATCACAAGATGATGACTGTTATGATAAAAAGTGCATAGAGTTTGGACTATAATGGACAAAGATCTATTTAGAGTAGATGAAAATATTTTAAGATTTGAAGGTTTGAAGGTTATTTTTTACTGAGGATTTTATCATTAGTGTTACATCTAGTGATAAAATTCACCTCTTAATTGCCTTGCTTAAAAGATCAATGGCGAGACAACTAGTGAGTGATAATGTACAGGTTTTCTCTGAAAATTCTCTGGATTATAATATGTATATATACTTGCTTCACTCAAATATATTAGAGCAGAGAGAAATTTAACAAAGCACACTCATACCATGCATGGTAAGGGAAGAAAATTTCACACCATGTGCTGTAGTTTAAAAACAAAATTACTGAATTGGAGTACAGAAATCTAAGCCCACTTGAATTCTTTGGAAAGTGGCTGTAGAAATTGATAATCATTAGTCATAAAAATAATCACATGCCAACAAGCCAACAACTGGATGGAGACTTAGCATCTTCCAGTTAGTGGCAAATTGCATGAGATCTCTCTTTTCCAGGCAGCATTATCGCATAACTATGCCCCAAGTAGCACCTTGCAGAGGTATTTTTAATAACAAAAGACTCTCACACTTTGTGTTTCCTCTACAGTAGTGCCAGAGGGTGGTCACAGAAATATTCTTTCTTAAAATCACATGGGTCACTTAAGACCCTTATTTAAACTGTAGCTATGGGGAGGATGCTAAGTGAATGCGAACTCAACCTGAGGTCACAGGTTATCAAAGACACACCTAATCACACACATGTGCAATTTTCTCCTTAAAATCGCTTGTTTCTTTTTATGGAACATTTTAGAGTAGTTCTTCTCAGCAGTAGAACCCTTGTTTATTTGTAAATAATTCACTTTATCTTTAGCATCTAAAAACAATGTTACCAGCACACTCCAGGAGGCAAGAAAGTTAGAAAGCAGTCCTTCAGAGCAGAAAGGCCTATTTGTTTTTGTAACTCCAATCAATGTAAAAAAATCATCCCCCAAACAGATTTTTTAATAGTGACTTCTGAGCCTCTAATATATTTTTCAGGATTATGATATGATGCAAACATATCAAGAGGGAAAAAATGTGTATATGTTACAATTTAACTTTCTCTGATTAGATCTCTAATGTAAATGGAGTTATTTGCTCTGATTCATTAAAAACAATCAGAGCTCTCCACTTACCTGGGGGATCCTTAGATGGATAGCATCAATATTGGAAGACTTCACAATTTACAGTGAAAACTGCTGAAAAATAACCCTAGTAGCCACCACTGACAAGCAAGTGTTCCTTTGGTAACAGGTGCCCTTTTGTGTAGGAAAAGAGACCTAAACTGACCCGACAGGGGCAAGGGTTGGGGTCAGAATGCTAGCACGTAGGTCCTTTAGAAGGCACAGACCCAGGGTCCCCAGGAAAGAAACTGCAGATCACCTCCTTTGCTACTTATGCCTAAAATTACTTCTGCTGACCTTCTGAAGCTGCAGGGGACATAATTTAAGCCCAACATGGAAGTGTCCAATATTTTGGCATTCTTAAAGAAATGTGCCCTTTCGGTGAAATAAAAGCATTCCCTCTTAGCAGCACTAAGCACTCATGTGTCTCCTGTTAACTAGTATGCACAGCTACATGCTTCTATTTTAACCAGAGATTTACATACAACCTAAGATTGCAATTGTTCTTAGGTTCTTAATCACATTCTCTCGAGAAATGCTAGGAGGCTTTAAACATCTGGAATTGGTGGCCTTATACAAAACATAGACATAAAGGCTTTTCATTTTATTAACTACATATAGTTTTATCTCAGAGGTGCTCTTCCTTTGTGGCATCACAGCAAGAAACTGACAGTGTCTACTTTTCTTATGAGTAGAATGCTTTCCATTGCTACAAGGTTTATAATTACATGTTTCTGACTTCATCCCCAACAGCCTCGCCCCATGAATACAGATAACGTCTTACAAAAGGGGAGGCTGGGAACCACTCAGACAGACAGGGGAGGAGGAGAGGGAGGCTGATGTGCTCAGTGACCATCTCCTGGTGAGGCTCTGGCACAGCCAGTGGGGGACCTCGGCTCTCCAGGTTTCCAGGGCTGTCTCTATTCTGAGACAGTGGCCTTCTGTTTCATGGGCTGTGAAGCACCCTTGGGAAGAAGAGAAATCCTCAACCTATAGGTTGACATTTTATTTACATCACATCTCTTGTTGAATTGCTCTGAAGAACCAGAGGTGGCCGTGGCATTCCTTCTCTTTATTCACTTGGTTACAGTTTAAAATTTGAATAGCTGTTTATGCTGGAAGGCTGAACACCCAATCAACAGTCTTTGAATTGAAGCTGTATTGTTCACTCATGGAAATGCCTGTTTCATCTGTCAGCCCTCTTTTATAGTGAGTCTAATAATTTATGCTTGCTTAAAGATGTTTTCTGACCTGTGATTCCATTGCCAGTTAGGAAAGGGCTTTGGCAGCATTCACACTTCCTTTCGTAATAGGGAGCCACTAAGGTACAATTTCGTGACATTACTGCTCCAGTGCACTAATGGTACCCAGACCCAGCCTGGGGGAGAGGCGAGGGACCCCCATCCACTAGACTCTGAAGAGAGATGTCCTGGAAAGGGGCCTCTTTGGGAAGCGCCTCCTTCCCTGGAGGTCTGCATGACCTGGTGGTGCCCTGATGGCTGAAAGAGTTAACGCACCCACAGAAATGCCAAAGAGCCCTACACGCTCGGGACGCACAGCTTCCACTAACACAAATGAAAATTAGTCATTTCACCCAGGAAGTTTGTATCATATCTTCACATTTATCTTATTTAAAAAAAATAGTGTGATCCTATTAGATAGGATGACCCATTTACAAAAAGTTGACAGTAAAAATCCGTTGTGCCCTTCAAACAAGAGGATCTGTAATGTGCTTGAACTATGTACTCTTTATCTTATTACTGTTGAAATCACATTATGTTAAGTTGGGACTTCTTTAAATGGGCCACCCTGCATTATAATTATAGCCTTTTCAGATATTTAATTTGCAGGTTATTGGCAGACCCATCCTGAAAAGAACTTTTCTAATTGCAAATGGAATTATTCTCCAGGCGAGGGGTGTGTCTTTTCCTTTTTCGATTCTCTTGTAAAACTTTTAGTTTTCTTAGAGCATTTATCTTATCCTCTGTCATAATCATTTGTGTACCTGTTATAACTTCACCAGTTTTGTCAGTGTCTTGAGGTTGGTGACTTAATTTTATTCACTCTGTATTTATGAGTACTGCAGCCCCTATTTCAATGCCTTTCTTTTAGAAGGGAGTCAATGAATGTTGGTGAATGGATTTCAAGAATATTTAAAACAAAATATCATAAATTGAAACAGAATCTGTCCCGACATATTCTAATTAGTTTGAGAAACAGATCTGAATGCACAATGACATTGATAAGGACACTCAGAAAGCAGACTTCGGCTTAAACATAAAGTGTAATAGGATGAGTAAATACCAGTTGTAAATAAACCCTCCATAGAAGAAACTTCATGAGATTTTTGATTTTTTAAAAATTTAAGAAAATATTTTAAACAAAGTATTTAAAATTTTTATTCTTATTGACTTTGGGCTTTAATTGTTCATGTAACAAAAATGTTGCAAAATTCCTGGAGAAACTAGGGGGTTGTGGGCATGATACTGGTAGTGCAAATAAAGGTTCCAAAGTATTCTAAGACAATAAAAACTGACAATGTTATAGCACTTTGAAGTTCACAAAGGGTGTTCACATTGAGGTAAGCATTAATAACCCCTTTCTATGAATGACTTCAGAAAGATTCCCTGCCTTGCTTGGGGTCATTAAGTGAGTAAAAACGGAGCTGGAGCTGAGCGCCAGACTCGGACAGTGAGAGCAACCTCCCTCCTGTTACACCTGCTGCCTCATTTTTGTTTTTTCAAGCTATGTCTCCTTTTTAAGATAAATAAGCAAAAGATGGCACTTGTCATCTTATTTAACTATAAACTTCTGCTTTACAGAAATATAATTTCAGAGCTAAGGGAAACTTCTAACACAAATTTTTTAAAATTTTACAATTAAGAAAAGGAGAACCTTTAGTATTTTGTTATTGTTAAAAACAGCAGGTTATAGAATTTATTAAACTCATTATATTTCTAGTTGCTGAGCTAACAGCTCTGTGCTATGTATATATTATTCCTATTCTGCCAATAAAAAAATAATGTGCAGAAAGGACCAATAATTTTCCAAACATCACACCTAGAAAATGACAAAAGTAGGTCAGCTATACCCAAAACCAGGTACAGCAACTGGAACTTATGCTATGATATGCATTATCTATAGTTACACAAACGGTTAATAGCAGAATTAGGTATTACAATGGGTTATAGCATTCCACCAATGCTTTTGCTAAATAATTGATAAGAACTACATGCAGTGCCTTGACCCTATCTTCAAATCCTTTTCTCTAATTGAATCTTTTCTATAGAAGCACTGGACATAAATAATTGGTTTTAATTATGTATTTTTTTAACTCTAAGGTTTGGCCTACGTTACTTTGGACTTAGATCTGACTGAGTTTTCTTTCTTATTTTTGCATACCAAGTTCAAAAGTCCATTTATACTTAAACATGCTTAATAGAAAGTAAGAAACAAGTGATGCAACTGAAAAAGTTCCAGAGAAAAGCCACTGAAATGATAAAAGGGTTAAAGGGTCTTTTCTGAAGGCAGAAAACTAGAAGACAAGAGTTGGCTTCAGTATGGAAAGCTGAATGCTTTAAGTGTGAGTAACTTCCGGCTCAAAGTTAAAAAATTGTTATGTAATATTTCTAAAGCAAACATGCATATGTTCCCCACAGACCAGCACTCTCCCTAGGGGATATTTCCTTTAGACTTTATATATATATATCATATGTACTTGCCCACAGCACACCCCATATTCCATGACCATTGCAGACATTTGTGTCTGTCTGTATTTCACTCTAAATGATACGTTTTCTGAAGCCTCCTTGCCCACCTTTGTATTTTTGGTTGTTCTTACATAGTACCATTCACTAGGTAAATCCTTTATAAATATTTACTTAATTGAACTGAGCTATAAGTTTCAGATAAACATGAAGCACTGTTTTGTGAGGCGGCTAAATATTTATGAATCTTGTTACTCCAAGCAGTGATGATAGGCTTAAACTCTCAGCAAATTCAAGAAATCTTTAGGCAGGTTAAATACTGGCACACCTATAATTCATTGTTAAGGAATTAGTCATATTTGCAGAAATAAATTACTTTTTGGAGGTGCGAACCTGAATGACAATGTCCTTCTATACAATGAATGCCTCCGGCATATTGGACTGGAAGATCCTTGTCTGCCTTAATATGACATTATCTTCACTGATATTTTCACAAGTTACACTAAATATGTATGGAAACTTCCTCTATCAATTTCTTTCGAACATCTTGCCAGGTTATAGTCATGATGAAATACTATCGTGATTGTCATTCTAGCAGATTATTACTTTGATTAGCCTTCGTAGTTTGGCTTTTTGGTCAGGTGAGAACTTTGAAAAAGCCAGTGTGTTAACACACTTTTAACTCAGTGTTAACAATGGGAGTGCAAGATTCTGGTTTTCCTTCCTCCACGCTGTTCCTCAACTGAACTTCTTGGCTGTAATCTCCAGGCCTTCTAAGAGAGCCCCGCCCAGGCTGCTGACATAGATGGATCAGAAATAGGTCTCAAAGAACAGCTTATGGAAAGTTTCAGATTATGACTTGTGATAGTAGAAAACTCTTATTACCTATCCCCACCTTTTATTTTCCTTTTCTCTCATCTTCTCAGTCTCCTGTAGAGATATAAGCATCACAGCTATTAATAAAACAATTTGGCATTTTGTAACAGATGGGGAGCTCCATCTGGTGTAAACGTGGAGAGGGATGCCCTTGGTGTTAGCTAGTGGGGAATGTGGGAGGCAGAGACAAACTCGTCTTCATAAACCATGTGCCCTATGATGAGCTCTCATTCAGTATAGGCTATGGCAGCCACTTAGGCCCTCCAAGTTAGACAGGATTTAGGAATAGATTGCGGCTGTTTATGAACCACACCCTGCTGTTTGAAAGTAGCTACTGGTGCAAATGTGCATTGTGCACATAATTCTATAACGTTGACTTTAAAGAAGTGACACATTCTCAGTTGGAGTATTTGCATAGAATAAAATGATAGCCCAGTACCAAGCAGATAGTAGTCACTCATTATGGAATGAATACATGGAAGGTGACCAAAGCATAGCCTGATTGTGTCTAGGTGAACTGGTAACGGTGGGGAATAACAGGGGTATGTATTTCCCTTTACATCTAAAAGGTAAGGGTGGAGGTTGAGGGCAGAGGTGAGTTGGGCATAGTCAGTCATTAGGATGAGCAGAATTCTCCTTGCTTACATTTATCACTTTTTCTTTTCCTACCCAAGAACAATGTTAGATAAGACAGGAGAAGTTACGCTTAGCATAGCTTCTGCACAGCTTCTATAATCCGTGAGACTGAAGGAAGTAGTTTAGTGTGTGGCACTTTCCTAGTTGAAAAGCTATTTTGTAAATCCTAGTCATTAATTTTTATTATGTTATCGCCATTATTACTTTTTCTACAGGCTAGGCAGTTTGCCATGCTTTTCTGTGGGACAGATATCACTTCTCCATAAACAGAATCTTTTGGCTATTTGATGAAAAGATTAAAGAATAAAGCTGTATCTAAGACCCATTCTGTAGCCTACATATATTTACATAAATTCCTTGAAAAGTAAATAAAAAGCACTACATGAATAAAATGGTGAAGACATGTGAGATCCAAAGCAGCTATTTATTTGAAGGGAGAAAATAGACTGACTTGAATCATTACAATTAAACTGAGTACACGGGTTCATTTACTATTTTCAGTGAATTTTAATTGAGTTGTGTCTCATTTTTATAAATGTTGTCAATCTTCATTTCCTCTGTCTCCCATGCACCAACTTAAACACACACATAAATGCAGATCTACATACCAACGTGTTTTGGGGGAGCACTTCTATAGATACGCCCTAGCATCAACTTATATACAGTGACGCCTAGTGCTATAAACACTGAAACATCCAACCTTGAGAGAATACCCATAAGACTAAAGAAAACAGCTTTCTTTTAACACATTTATTTTATAGACACAAAAGCTCAGCTAGTAATCAGTTTTGATAACTTTAGATGCCTGTTTCCCTGATGTAATGACTAGACTGAGGCAATAACAATACTTCATTATGCTATTCAAAGTGGATGGCAGGATTCAGTCAGAGCTAGACTCAAAACCTGGCCCACAGCTGAAAGCAGAGATGATGCATTAATCCACAGCAACACCCTCTCCCCCACTGCTCCCCTCAGCATTCAGCCACTAATAATGGATATCATTTTTCTTCATAAAACTAGTGGTACTTGAATCAAGCACCATGACAGTTAAGGTTTGTTTAGTCTTTCAAGCAGGTGATTACAGGATTGAACTTCCCAAGTGAGAAGCCGATGGAATACAAATAGTTAAGACCACATTTGAAGGGGGAAAAATTGTCCAGCCCCATCTGTCAAACTGTGCGTATGACATCATCAGATATTCTGCACTTGTTTGCAGCTATTCAGGCCCGCCCGCCCTGCAGTCTCCGCTTTGTGCTCCAGTTTCCTTTACAGGGCCAGCGGGCTGGAAAATTACCACATGCTGTCACAGTTAGCTCAGCCAGGTCTTGTTATCATTGTTTCCAAGGAATCCATTCATTCCGTTATTTTACATATTGGGCAGACGTCCTGCCACTGAGGCTTGGGCTGCAGTAACTTGAAGGGCCAAACGTTAATGGGCCTCTATTGTTGGCAGAATGGCAGTGCAATACGTGGGAAAAAATACCCAGACAGCTCCCTGACACTGGTTTAGGACCTCTAGACTTAGGGGGTAGCCTGTGAAGATCTTTTATGTAAACAAGCCTTCAATAAACAATGAATATCTCCTGTGTCAATATTCATAACCCATCAATAAAAAAATATATAAATCTTCAACTAGAAAAAAGCCCAAATGTATTATGGATGATGGAGCTTTTCCTTAAAATAACCTATAGAATGTGGGCAAGTCTCCTTTTAAACACTGCTAATTTATGGCGGGCGGGGGCGGGGAGGGAGGCAGCATTGTTGGGGCTTTGAGGAAAGGAAGGCGTTTGATTTGGGGCTGGCAGTATTCTCATTGCGAAGGGTAATACAGTGCGTAAGCTTCGCGGCTTCTACCACTACTAGACAGAAATAAAAACAAGAGCCTTGGTGACACATTACATCTTCACCATGCTGGCAGTTTAAAGAAAGTTAGTGAATACATTAGAAAAGTTGCTCAAGATAAAGTCTAGCTTTAGGATGATCATGATATCTTGATTAATTAGAGAATAGATAAGTATAAAGTTCCCAACACTGAAAAAAACCCTAGCAATATAGAAATAGGAAAATTCATTCTTTATAGAGGCTGTACAGTGGAGCTGTGGTTCTAGTTATTGTCACTGTTTTTTTTTTAAATGGGAATTTTTCAGTTTCCTGTTTCAAGATGAACCTGATTGACCGTAGGTTGTATTGGAAAAGGGTCACAAAGTGGTACGGATGTTCCAATTCTTAACGCTAGCCTCAAAAACTTCTCCCACCTGATTTCCTTTGCCACGAACAAGAGGAGACTTGATAACAAGACCTAGAAACTCAAACTGGGACACATATGGTAATTAGTAAAGTTTCTTGGCATTTAGAAAAGCTTTAATTCAAGTCTTATCATTTAAAAAATTCTGATTCATCCCAGAGCTCCAAATGGCCCAGTAGAAGTTTACAATCAGAATGGCTCTTATCCCAAATCATTTTTGAAGCATTGGACATGGGGTTGAGCCTTTGGAGTTGGAGGAAATGAGAAAGAGATGGGAATAATCAGGTTCTGACAAGCACAATCTGCACCATATTTAAGATAAACTATACTGTATCTAAAAAGTTAAAAAGTTGCTCTATCAAAAAGTCAGTTTTGTCATTTTTGTCTTTTTTATAAAACATATTCTAATTTAAACTAAGATAATTTTTTTTGTATCCGGAAGCTAAGTTTAAACAGTTCCCCTTTTAATCTGACATTTAGAGCCAATTGGGATAAATTTATTTTTCCATAAAAGTAATATACATGAGGACTAGGTTTCCTATGCAAAGCCCTTCAAGCAATCATAACCATTTTGTAAACTGTTGATAATGTCACTTTTGAGATAAAAGATTTCTTCAGTGTATGAAATGTTACATTAAGAGAAATATTAAAATGTGGTAGTCTTCATTCAAATATAGTATTTTAGGGAATATTACAGAATTCTGAAATCAGTACTCTTAAAAGAGCAAATAAACCTTTACAATGAATTATTTTATTCCTCCAACATTCTTTTAAGGATTCTGATGCCAGGTTTCTGCAATATAAAACACAAGTTTTGGTAAAGCCGACTACAAGGACTTCAAAGTTACATTAGGCACACTATTTCTGATACCTCAAAGGAACATCCTTATGCCCAGATTAAAAGTGAGCTTTAGGTTTAACTTCAAATTATTTAATAAGCAGACTACTGAAGGGTACATTATCACATTTAAGAACTGCAATAAATTAAGCAAGTTTATCAGTAAGCATTAAAATATTGGTCCCTTAACTTAAGCAATATCCTGCATATAGTAGTTGTCAAACTATATTGTTTAGTCATTAGTTGATTGTTTAACAGTTAATGGTAACTTTCACATGAAAGCAAATTATGAACAGAAATATTACTAATGATGGATTTTCATACAAAAAAAAAAGAAAACAAAACACCCCAAAAAACCCTAAATCACTGTAACTGCCTCCTGCATTTAAATCCCCCAACCAAAACAAAACTCAACTCTGCTGATCAATACTCATAATTGTTTAGCTGGATAAAGAAATTCATGTACTATATTTCCTACTTGAGAGAAATATTTCCCATTTATGTGTTCAGTCCAACGGTGATGTCCTCATCCCCAATTTCTCCTTCTTTGTCACCACCTGGTTCCTATAAAGAAAATATTTCCAAGAAATCACACCAAAATAACTTAAAACTTTTTTTTCAGATGGGCCTTCACATCACATTAGAAACTTTTTATAATATTAACAATTTTCTTTCATTTTATATTAGAATCCTATAATTGTAGAATTTGAGTCACCTAACAAGATATGACCATGCAATCATTTCAGCAATTTTCATATCATATTAGTGAAAACAAATACTAATATAATAGGATGCTAACATGAAAAACCCTAATAGAACATGACAAAACTTTTCATATTTTATTTATGGATTCTTATTGTTCTTCTCCCTTTCAACATTTTCTATTTTAGTTTATGGGAAAGTAGCATGGGCTGCATGTTTTTGAATATCAATTAATATTGTAATGCAACAATAATGTGAAAGTTAACTGCTATTATAGAACCAATATATCTCTCTGAGTCATCAAGCCTTTGAATGATAATGCTTTCATTGGGTTTTGTTATTTATTTCAATTAAGTTTAGAAACTGAACTATTTGCAAAAAGAAAATAAGAAACTTTGTAGTTGAGTATGAAGATGCAAAAGTTAAAGGCAATTATCTAGATAATTCACTGCCTCCCCCCACTCCAAGTATCCAGGTAGTAGATAAAAGTGAGCTTTTGCCTTGAATTATTCAGACAACTGCTTTCATTTTGTACTCTGATTCTCTTTCATTACACAGAGCATGTTCACCCAAAGAAACTTTCCTTAAACCCAGTTCATTTGAGCAGGGTTGCTAGCAATGCCCAGTCTGGAAGGAAATAGTCAAAAGTCTCCTCTTGAGAGGCTGCCAATGGAAATGAAGAGGGAAGATGCTGACCACTGAGGGTTTATTTTTTCTTTACTCTTCCCCTCCCTACCTACCTCCCTCCCTTTCTCTCTCTTTCCTTCTCAGTTGTATCAAGATGAATTGCACTGGGATTAAATGTAGCATCCTCTCAGGAGAGAAAAGATATTGTCGTAGTGGTAAAATGCTTTGATTTTTTTCAAAATTGTTTTGCACACTAAAGACATCAACAGTACTCAACAGGCATGATTAAAAGAAGAGAGAATGAACTCTACAGTATTTAACAAAACACACAGCCCTCCCGTTGCCCACTCCACTTCACTTAAATACGGGTGACAAAAAAATATGTACACATTTTAAGAAATGTTATCTTAAAATGTGTATACATTTTTTTGGCACCCTCTGTATATGGTGATTTGTAAAATCAAATAAGGAAGAAAAAGTGCCTGGAAGTTTTCTTCCCCACCATATACCACACTATCATGGAATAGAGACAGAACTTATACATTTCGGTAAACAGGATTCTCACAAGGTCAAATTTACCTTTGAAAATTCCTATACGAAGACACATAGTGAAGGATATATTTATTTATTCTGTTTTAACACCACAACTTATTTGTATTCTAAACTACTATTAATTCTGTTGAAGATAAGATGAAGGCAGTGACTTGTGTTTAGTGGTCAAATCTTCAAAACACCTAAATCATTCTGTGGTCAGATATTCACCTTATGAGGGGCAGGTTGTAACTGAGATTTCATATTTTCTGGATCATGTTTACCTCAGGACATATTATCAGTGAGAATGGTAGGCAGAGTTTAAGCTTTTTTATGTTACGTTCTCTCTTTTCTCCTCTGCTAACTCTTTCTCTTCCTTCTCTTCTTCCTCTCTTTTTTTCTGATCTGAATGAACTTAGTTGAGTGTGATTAAGTTAAGTCTGTCTGTGACTGCCTCCACTGTAATTACTTGGCTTATTTTCTGTCTCTCCTGATAATGTAGGTTCCATGAGCAACAGGACCAGGTTTATCTTGCTCACTGTTGTGTTCTTAGCACGTAGTTCATTACAAGCAGTTATTCAAGAAATATTTACTTAATAAATGAACTACCTAACCAATTTCATGCTGGTAGACTCATGCTCAGTTGACTTAAAAGGAGAAACTAAAGGTGTTTCACACCACAGATACAAGCAATATAGAGTGCTTTTGGAGCCATTGCTAATGGTGTCCAGTGGGTACAGAGGCAGCCATGCTTCAATTCTGGCATTGGATAGAGGTTGGACTGGGAAACAAATTAGCTGACTCCTTTATAGGGTGAGTTTAGATTTGGAACTGTGGTGGGCAATTCCCTGGGACCTACCTTATGGTAAAGATCACTCTTTACCACACTCCACAGAGTCCCAACTGTGCTCATACACTCAAAGTGTGTGCTCATACACTCAAAGGTATTACTTTTTTAATACTCCTTTCTGCCAAGTGTTGCTGGAGTATGGTGGGAAGGGACCTAGCTTTCCAAAAGATTAATTGAGTATATGACACATTTCTCCTTTTCAAATCATTTTCAGTTGAATATATTTGGATAAAGTGCTCTATAAGGTGATAAGACATGACCAATAAAAAGCTGTCTTTTTACTGATTTGGGCTAGGTGGCCCATTCCCAAATGTATGCCCTCCATCACAGGACATGACCTTGCATAGGAGACATGACTTATGCATGTTTAGAATTTGCTATGAAATATTGCCAAATGCCTCCCGCCCCCCTATTTTTTATGATGGGCTTTAAGCCATGACCAGAGAGAGACTGTAGAAATAAAAGGAAAATGAGAAGTCTTGGGGTCATTAATATGCAAACCTGTTAGAGTAGATGAATGATTTACATATAGTATACTTGGTTTCTTAGAGAAAATAATATTCTTCAGTGATGGCAATGCATCTCGGAGAACAAGCAACACAGTAGCAGACTTAATGTTTTCCCTTTTTACATTCAGGGAAAGTCACAGTAACCTGCCCCTGCCCTCCATTTTGTTCCCCCTATAGAATCCTGGAGCCATCTTTCGACACCCATTTCGATTGTGACAGCTCTGAAAAGCTTCACGCTATGAGCAACTGCTCTGTGCCTCCTGAGATTATCTTGGTGAATTGGGTGTGGATAAGTGGATGGTGATACAAAAAGCCAGAAGGTTTGTGGTGGAATTTCTTCATTTTATTAGAGCATCATGAAAAACAAAATACCTGATCAGAGCGGCCATATATAGAGAGTTGTAGCTATGTTTGGGGAGGAAGTAATGCTCTCTCAAAACATCAGGAGACAGAAAAATAAGGTAATTAGGAGGATAAATACAGACTAATCTGTATTTACATTTTAGCACTCTCATTTCATACTTGTATGACTTTGGGCAAGGCATTTGACTTCCTAATTCTTCGATTCCTCATCTGTAAATGGGGGTAATAATGGCACTTGTCTTTTAGGTTGTTGAGAAGATAAACAAGATAATGCATCTAAAGGGCTTAGAGAGTTCCTGGCTCCCTAAAGTGCTGGTTCTATTAAGATGCCAGAAGCCTGCTTTAGGCCACTCATATTTCTCTTGGTTGGAGGAAAGGTTGGTTTGTATATGATACTGCATATATGGACACAAAATTTCTTAATTATTTCCAGGGGACATATTTTAGTACTTAGATATTTTAAGAAATGAAAATATTAGAATTTTTTCTAGACTATCTTTTAAGATAGTATGTCAAAAATTACACTCATTTTCTGTTAATTTTCAGTTGTTTTTAGTTATTGTTCAATTGTCATTCAAGTAATTAAGATTTAAAAAATTGTACAACCAATTACTTAGTTAATTCTGATCCTTTCAATGATAAAGCAGGGTATAAATGAATAAATAAGCTTTTTTATTCACTTATTCAAAATGAAATAGCAGAAGACTGTATCTTTACTGATAAAATTCCATTTGATAATTTGAAGAAAATTAAAGGAATGTATGTTCTTTACATTTTGTATCCTTAGCTATGCATTTTGGATGTTCATTCATGAAACACTGTACCTATAATGTTATTCAACCTTTCTTTTTTACATGTATCTTTAAAAGGCATTTTTATTTTAGATAAATCATTTTCCCTTCTGATTTTCTTATCTTTTTTCAAAGGTATTAATATGATTAACACAGTCTTCCTAGTCAGATCATTTAGAGTTAAAGAAATGAAAAAGTACTTTACACTCTTTAAGTAGTTTCACATAAGTTTTCTTATTATTACCAAGGTCTTGCCAATTTAAGTTATTTGTTAAAAAAAAAACCCCACAGTTTGTACCTTGCAGAGTAGGAGCCAGGAATAGCACCTACATTGCTGCTTCTTTCCCCACAGTTTGTATTATCACCACCTTTCTCGTAGGTAACAGAATTCTAGCAGACATGTGCATGGCAAGAATGCAATATCCATGGCAGACCCACTGGGGCCCATGTCAGGATCTTCTTTGAAGCTGCTCACCTCTTATAGGATTCTTTAGGTAGAGAATGACTTGAGTTGTACCATCTCTTTCTGATTATTCATTATTGGTATATAAACATGCAACCAATTTTTGAATATTAATTTTGTATCCTGCTACTTTACTAAATTAATTTATCAGTTCTAATAATCTTTTTTTTTTAATTGGGGAATTGGGGGATGGGAACGGCGCTGGGGAATTGGGGGAAGGGAACAGACAAGTTGCTGTCCTTTTGTTCTTCAGTCTAGTTGTGGAGGACTTTGCTTCACTGGCCCAAGTTGGCACCATCATTGCGCTCTTCCCGGGTGAGGCAGATCAGTCGCCGGCTTCTGGACGGCTGCTCACTGCGGCTGCTGGCTACACACGGTAGCCCATGGCAATCCACTGCACCAGGAGCTGCAGCCTACGCTGTCACCGGTGACCCACAGCAGCTCAGCTCCAGGTTGAGCTGTTGTTCAGCATCTTAGATGTAGAGGGCAGTGTCACTGGCCCTCATATGTGGGATCCGAACCGGGGCCCTCTGGCATCCCAAGCCAGCTCTTAACCATTGTGCCACTCGGCCGGCCCTAGAGCAAGGATTTTAATACTGAATAGGGAATTACTGAAGCGTTTGCTAAAAATGCTCATGCCTGTGCACCACTACCAGAAATTGATTATAGAAGATCTGAATTGGGCCTTGGGAATATGTATTTCAAATAAATCCTCTATGTGATTTTAATGAATGCAAGCTCTCTAAACAACTGCTTTAGAGAACTCCAATGACCTGCCATAATCTGTCTGCTGTCCTTGTGACTAAGCCACAAACTAGATGGAATTGAAGATAAATTTCAGATAAATTTGCTACTCTTTAGATAGAAAACAACAGGTTTCCCCCTATTCCTATGTTTCCTTTTAGAGGAATTCCTATGTTTCCTTTTAGAGAGGGTGGGGCAGTGTTGAGGGAGATAGGCAATGCCTAGTGAAATGGAATGGAAATTCTTCACATTTTAAGTGTGGTTCAACTTCTACCTGGGACATTTGCTGGACAAGTTATTTGACCTCTCTAGCTGAATCTAAAGCTCATCTCAGAAATAGTGATAGTGTCATTGTAGGGCAGATTGATGATAATGGAGGTATATGATTGTGTTTGACAGGTAGTGGGCACTCATTTCTACTTTTGGCTTTCTCTTGGAAATGTAATATGTATTAATATTTTTCTGTGCAAAAGTGACAAAAGACAAGAGGAACTGTAATAACCCCTGGCTTAATACTTTCTGAATACCTTGGATGTTCTAATTCAAGTTCATTAGCATCTAAACATTTACTTCATTTCTGCTTCTATGGATGTGATCATGACTACTCCATATGTAATATCGACTGCTGTCATAATTTAGGAGCAACTTTCTTTTCCTCTCCTTATAAAAAGTTTGCTTTTTTAGAGATAAACATTTCAATGTGGTCTCATGGTATAAATGTAGAATTTTATTACAGAGAAGCTAGTGCCCAGGCTGTGAACTTTTTGTGGGGTAATCTGTTATCTGGGTATTTTCTGGGGTTTTATAATGATACATGCCTTAAAAATAAAACTCAACAAAACTCTAAAGAAAAAATATTAGCTTTCATGACTATCTTCTGTCTTTTATGGCAAATATTCAATTCCATGGCATTATACTAAGTTATATTTTCTTTCTTTTTTGCCTCTGATTTGGATCTCTGTAGAGATATTGGAAGTGTGGACAATAATTTTAAAGCTCAAACATCACACAGATACTTACTAGGTTGTTTTTGAGACTGAATTATTTCAAGTGACTCTCTATGTGATCTGACTTTACTGTAATTGCTTAACTCTGTTGCTTGTGGAGAAACTGTTCCTGGTTATGTTTATACACAGTGATTGGCTCACCATAGAATAAAATTGGCCAGTATATCTTCCAAAGTCTGATCTTAATGATTCAGTTAGAACATACTCAGTACATATGGCCACAGTTTATTTAAACAAAAGAAGTGGTTTCTACATATGATACCTGTTGGTTCTGTTGTGGTGCTAATTACTCATATTGGTAATATGTTTCTGTCTGTATTATTAATTTAGTAGAAAACAACATACTCATTCTTCCCACACTATCGCAGACATTTGTCAATATGCCGAGGTAAAATGGGGTGGGTAGAGGATACTCAGAATGACAAACATGACTTTGTGTTTTTCTTGAATCATTCCAGAGTGCCAACTTTATTTCAGATTGGGGAACCCATTACTTTTATTTTAAAACAAACGTGTAGAGTGGTGTGGGGTCCAAAATTTATATGCGATTTTATGCTAAAGTGTTGATATTAAAAAATGTTAATCAGGTGGTAGATCACTTTGGGCTAAGTTCAGAGGCCATCAGAAGTTTAAAGTCACTTTCTCTGGTGGGAAAGTTTGACAAAACATCTTCATGAATGAATTTAGGGATCCTTGGTAAGCCAATTTTCCTCTGCCTCAAATCTTCTACCCACTGTGTAGTGATAACTCTTCAACTGCAAATACCTTGGGCAAGGTAATGATTCAAGCTATCAGCATTTTATAACTTCTTGTGTCTGAAGGACATCAGAGCTGTTTCTGAAGGGGAGAACAGGAGAAAATAGCCATTCTCTCTTCACAACTTTTACCAGGGACTAACCCTAAGAACAAGCTTTTCATCATTATGTCATTATAGAAACATAAGTAATCATCTTAGAGGTATTTCTTTAACATCATGGTGTGGTATGTGATTTTCCTTTTGTTGTATTTAGCTTATTAGCATTATGAATTGTTTTAAAATTCTGTTAGACATAGTATGCTATAGTAAAAGATTTTCCTAATTCTATTACTCAAGTCTTGATTGTGTTAAGTTCACAAACAATTGCCCAAATCTTAAACCCCCAAATACGTACCACTAGAAAATGTAATTTCTTTTATTCTTGACTTTGCATAGGTTTGTACTTTGTAGTTTAATTAAAATCCTTTATGATATTGATTTTTATTTTTTCTTGTATAGACTCTCGGATAGACCATTATAACATTTAATACCAGGAGTTAAATTTTTTTTGTCCTCAACTTTCCTTTTCTTAGTTTTTAATATATTTATTAGTAAAATTAATAAATTAAAAAATTAAACCTGTTCATATCTGAATATATAATTTAAGGAGTTGAAATCATACCTTTTTTTTGGCCTACTGTAGTCATTTAATATTTTTCATCTATTTTCATTCCTCTACTGCCTGGGGTAAATATGATGTTATTATTCTTGGAGAGAGAAACTACCAGTGGTCTATCTGGGGTCAGCAAAGACATTGTACTGCTTTGTACTTCATACTTTTCAGACTTAAAATTGATATAGCAATGGCTTGTTTTTTAACCTAATTCAGTTGTACAATGATGAACATACGAGGTGTGACAATTAAATTCATGAATTTGTTGCAGTGATGTTGCTAACGTTTTTTGATATCAGAGGGATTATTCATTAGGAATTTGTAAAAACTGGACAAACAGTTAACCAAATTTACTATTTGGAAGTGCTGAAAAGGCTGCATGAAAAAGTTAGACCACCTGAACTTTTCGCCAGCAATTCATGGGTCTTGCATCACAACAATGCGCCAGTCCACACATCACTGTCTGTGAGAGAGTTTTTAGCCAGTCAACAAATAACTGTATTGAAACACCCTCCCAACTCACCTGATCTGGCCCCCAATGACTTTTTTCTTTACCTGAAGATAAAGGAAATATTGAAAGGAAGACATTTTGGTGACATTCAGGGCATCAAAGGTAATACGACGACAGCTCTGATGGCCATTCCAGAAAAAGCGTTCCAAAATTGCTTTGAAGGGTGGACTAGGTGCTGGTGTCAGTGCATAGCTTCCCAAAGGGAGTACTTCCAAGGTGACAGTAGTGATAGTCAGCCATGAGGTATGTAGCATGTTTTCTAAGATGAGTTCTCAAACATAATTGTTATACCTCATGTATGTAAAGTTCATAGGATTGCAGAGTTGCAAGATATTATTTGGTCATTTATCTATAAAGTTTCTGTTACTTTCTTATTCTGAGGAATAAGAAAATAATCTTCATGCACTCAATTTAAAATAACTCTCACTTTTTTCCTTGAAAATTCTATAAATTATTAAGATGAGTTAATTTCAAATTTATAAATTTTAACCCTCTTTTACAAATTTAGTATAGAAAGTGAAAATCCTGTGTTTTGTGAAAGAAATGTCAATAGGTGTATGTATTTTTCTCATTAATTGAGGAAAGAAAAGAAATCTCTTGAATAGTTCCTACTTCTGTCTTGTTCCTGACCTAGAGTGTCTATTGATTCTCATTTGTGTACTCAGGAATGTTATTCTGCATTTAAACCTTTCACAACATCTTTTGTTGTGAGTCCTTGGAGATAGAGTTCTTTTAGTATTTTTTTTTTAATTTTCTTGCATCTATCTGAACTTTTCTTCTGCTGAACATTTTAATGATTTTTACCATTGATTAAAAGCCAGTATTGTCTTCAGGTGAACTGTTGGGTTTTCTTCTTAATTCAACATAAAAAATGATTGATTCAGGTTCTGGGTAAGTTTGTCCTCTTGGCACAAATTTCCAACAAGCTCTTAATGTGTCATAAGAGCTTTACTTCTGATGCTGGAAAAAATTCCTCTATAGAGGATCAGGTTAAGATGTAAGCTACCTAGGCTGGATTTTTTTTTCCTGTCATTATTTTGATTATTTCTCATGTATCCATTAAGAAACATTGTCTAGAGTATATATATATATATATATATATATATATATATATATATATATATATATATATATATAAATACACACACATACATATATATGTTTAAATGTATGTTTAAAATGTAATTTTAACTGCTGGTACTTCTTCATATATGAATAAGAGGAACTAGCAAGAGTCACATATTATGATAGTGTAAATGATATATACTCTCTTTATCTGCTTGCTGGGACCTGGAGGAGCTAACAGAACAGCTGAGTACTGCCACTTCCAGAAATCTCAACAGACAGAAAATGCTCCACTCTTAAATCTAAGAATAATTATTTTTGATGAATAACCTAGACACCTATATTTCATCCACACATACATGGCATTAAGTAGTTACTTTTCCTTGGAGATTAATATAAGGACATCTAAAACTTTGCAGGGATATGAACAACATTTGAGAGCTTTTTAAAAATACCCTGTGTACTCTTTTCACAATGCAGTGTTTTATTAAGGATATTTAGATGAGAAGTTTGAAAAAATATCCAAAAACATCAAAACCTTCAAGGACTCCACCCATGTGTTCCTTATAATCTTGGCAAATAGGGAAGGAGGCTGAAAGTTGCAGTTCAGTTGACACATAGGTCAGCCTAATCTGTTGACTGCAAAGAAGGTACTTACTCTTTACTTTTGAGTCTTGGGATATGTTCCTGTAATGTTCTCTGAAATCTGAGCTCTAGTGAATGTGGCAAAGGGTCCCAAACCTACAGCTTTCTTGGTCACCTTAGTCTCTCCCAAGTATACTGTGGAGTAACCATCATCTCATTCGTCTCCCTGATAATGCTTTAATTAAAAGCACTAGAGCATTCCATCAGGCATAGGAGATCACTTTAATAAAGGAGCAGAGTGTGCAATGACCTTATGTTGCAGGTGGATTCTTTCTGACAAACCATCAATTTTAATTCTTGGTCCCTGTTACAGCTTTTGATGCTGGAGATCACAGGGCTCTACTGAATGCCTCGAATTCATTCTGAACATTAGAAGTACAGTCCTGCCTCAAGTGTTCATTTCTGCTTCTTTCTGAGGAAATACAGTTGACCCTTGAACAATGAGGGGGTTAGGGGTGCTGACACTCTGTGCAGTTATATGAAAATCTGTGTATAACTTTTGACTCCCCCAAAACTTAGATACTGATAGCCTACTATTGACCAGAAGCCTTACTGATAACATAAACAGTTAATTAACACATATTTTATATGTTATATGTATTATATATTGTGTTCTTACAATAAAGTAAGCTAGAGAAAGAAAATGTTATTAAGAAAATCATAAGGAAGAGAAAATACATTTTCAGTACTATGCATAGTTATTGAAAAAAATCTATGTATAAGCAGACTTGTACAGTTCAAACCCATGTTGTTCAAGGATCAAGTATATTTTGTAACTGTTTCCATGCAGTTCCCAATTCTCTGGGAAAAATGTAGTTGCTTTGAGCTTTCTGTATTATGTTCCATCACATTTTATTGTTTAAGTGTATTCTGGCATTTTTCAGTGATCTGAAAACATTTTGCATACATTGTTATGATTTTGCTCATAGGACATTTGCTCATTGTTAATTAGGAGGACATTTTAGGAAAATATACTACTTCTCTGACAGACCGAAGAACCAGATAGCTTTGGTAGGGGTCATTTTCAACACTTGAGTATTTGTAGATTCTATTCAAAATTGGGGAGGCAACCAAAACTTCTAGGAAAAAAATTCTAGGAAAAAGTGTGCTTTTTCGATGAGCTAGTAATTAATATAGCAGAAAAAAACTTCAAAGTTATGGAATTTCTTCTCTAAAGAGAGAGAAAATCCTTGAACAAATTGATTATTTAGTTCCAGTCTGCTTCCTGTTAAATTTTTAAAGAGAAAATTGTAAATTAAGAAAATATAAGTGTACAGAAAATTGACGTATTTGACAAGACCAATACAAGGCAACACTATAAATAGGTTTTTTG
>NW_017731407.1:3224625-3272033 GCF_001890085.2 Hipposideros armiger
TTTTATACAATAACTATTTTGCTAATATTAAACACATTGAATTCACATAACAGAAATAGTTCACTTGTCATTTGAAAATGGAATTCATTAATTATTAGAGTGGTTTACATTTCTAAAGTAATTTCATGTGCATTTTCTCATGTGATTATCTCAATAACCATATGAGAAAGAGCACATAGATTCACCATTTTACAAATGACAGAATTGAACCTCTGAGAGGTTAATAGATTTGCTCAAGGTGGACAATCAGTATGTGGTAAAACTAGGAAGAAAAGCAAAGTTTCTGGTCTCCTGGCATGGTTCTTGTTCTATCATTATTTGTTAAGAGGTATAAGTGATTGAAATTCAATCTAATATCCTTTCCTTTATTTCATACATACATATACCTACAATATGCTTTCACCCATAGGAGATACAGACAGACACAGACATGTCCTTGACAAAAGGAAGTCCCAGTCTGCTTGGGAAGGTTAAGGTATTTAAACAGATTATTATAATGCAAGGTAGGAAGTAAAAAGTGCCATAATTGAGGAAGAGAAAATGTTGAGTGAATCTAGAGGAGTATCCTCTACCTGGGAAGTGAACATTAGAGTCTTCATGTTGTAGTATGCACTTGGGCATGGCTTTGTAGCGTATCTTGGATATGGATATATAGAGATGAAAGAGGAAGGAAGTATACAAAAGCAGAGGGAGGACTGAGAGGAAAGCCCCAGAGAAGGAAAAAGGTAAATGATATAGAACTTGTCATCATTTTGTTTATTTTATAGCAATACCCCTTTTTCTAACACAACCCTAATATTTTTGGGGGGACAGTCACCTCTCTTCAACTCTAAGTTTATGTGCTCTGGAGGAGGAACAAAGAGGACCACAATACTCAGGCTTGGTCAGTCAGAGTTACAGTGGTCCAAGGATATGCATGTTATCCAGGACTTTTGAGAAAATGCACATTTTCTCTTTCTACCAAGGTTGTCAAGATAGAATATAACCATTGGTCTTCTTTGCTACCTAATGGAAAAAGCTTCTGGTGGGAGAAAATTTTCTATGGGTCTCTCATTTCCACATATCTTGTGGACAAAATACTGATTGCTCTTTGTTCCAGACTATATTTTAAAATGTTTGCTTAGTAAACAGCCTTGGGAAGAGAGATAGGGATTCAGAGCAAAGAAAAAGAATGCTTACTGCCCATTATAAAAGGTTCAGTTTCCCTAAACTGAGGGTTCCTCTCCTGTAACACAATATACTACCTGTACAGTCATCTTTTGGGGCTTATCTATGTCATTTCTGTGGGATTTGAGGATAAGGGGGATTCACAGAAGTATATTGATGCTCACGCTGTTGCCTGTGTGATGAGTAATAAAGTCCTTTTCCTCTCGTTCAGGAGTCTCACGTCTTTTGTCAGTGTCATGTAACTGGGGTAGGTAATCTTGTTAGCTTACAAGTAGAGTAAAATCTCATACCCCTCTCATTTTCTGATGCTTTCCAGATAAATAAATGAACATAAAGGTTTCTAGAAAGATACATAGAGAGAGAAGTTTGTGACAATATTTTTTTTAACATCCAGATCAAATTGTACCTGAAATCAAATTATCTTTGTACCTCTCAGTTACATGAGCCAAACCATTTTCTTTCTTGCTTAAGCTTTCTTAAGTTTCTATCTCTTATAACCAAAGATTCCTAATTAATATTGATATATGAGAACTATCTAATAATTTATTTTAACTGAAAGGGTAAGGTGCTGGAATGGAATTATTAAAAGTTTAGATTAGAAATGGATTGCTAGAATATCTGTGGATTTGACTTGGAAAGAATTGCAAGACTGGGACCTTCCCAGTAGACGGCAATGTTTTACACACAGTTAATTCTTGAATACTAATGTGGTAAATTTCATTCAAGTGTGTTCTATGCCATACTGAAGTAGTGAAAACTATATGTAGGTAGCAAATGATTAAAAATAACAACTTAGTGGAAAAATAAAGTTTATGCACAGCCATGTAATAAAGAAAAACAAAGAGAAACATATGGAGAAAAAAATTTAACTTTACTAATAATCAAAGAAACACTAATAAAATGAGATTTTTTCATATTACTGAAAACTTTATAGTGATCTGGATTGCTGATAGTATGCAAACTGATACAAATTTTCTGTAAAGAAATTTTTGATATACATTGAGAAATTTAGATAAGTTCAAATCTATTACCTCCCTAATTCTAATAATAAATCTAAATCTAATTCTATCCATAGCCATAACTACAATTTCTTAATCTACTTTTAGCAAACTATTCAAATAAAATAACCATTAATTCTCATTCAATTTGACATATGTTTACTATAGCATAATCTATAATGAAAAAGCAAGCAATGCAAAGAACATAAAAATAATGAAATAGCTAAATATTTCATATACATATAAAAATTTTTATGCCATTATTAAAAATTCAGGTTTCAAAATATCATCTGTGGAAATGTTCATAATATTATATTAGATGAAATATATATCATAACCAAAAAGCAAATGCATTTAAAAAACAAGGAAAGAAATCACACCAAAAATGAGATCATGCTTATTTCAAAATGGTAACATTTTAGGTATTTTTTATTTTATATTTTATGCTTTTGCATGTTTATCTTTTTTTTTTACAATGCAGTATATGTCTAAAGTCAGAAAAAATAAATGTTTTAAAAATAAAGCACTCATATAAAAATATAAATATTTTTTTCTTGGATCAAATCAGTCCATCTATAAAAATTTGTACTACCAAATTTCAGAGTACTTAATAAGGTAAGATAAATTAATTTTATTTTATGGTACAAAGGTTCAAAAATGAGATGCACATTATATGCTTGTGAAAATGAATATTTCTAATACTGGAGCCACCAACAGAGTACACTATTTTGCACATTTTAGCTCTTCTTTTAGCATTACATGACTTTATGCTTAATTTGCATAATTTAAATGACTCCTCTGAGTGGCATGTAGTTGCATAATTATTCTTTTAATTAGTGTTATTAACCTGTTTGTGTAATAGCTGATAATTTGAATGATTTTCATCTTTAAATTTTTTCAATTTTATATGCAATGTAGATAGACTGTGCTCAATTCTTCATAGCTATATAAAAGTAATACTCAAATTCAGATGAATTTTGATGCTATTTTTATTTCCTACAGTCCTCTAAAAGCAAAATAATTTGTTCCTAATAAAAATCCTTAAAATTTAAATTATTTAACAACCATTTTCACTCTTGGATTTATTTACAATCGTTTATTAAAGTAATAAAGCTCTTAGAATAATAGTGTTTGGCAGATCCTTTAAATTCCCTTATTTATCTTCTAAATAGAGTAGGCATCAAGATGGTGGAGGTGAGGCAAATGTCTTATACACCATGAAGCATAGAACATGGTTCTGTAACATGGGATTGGAAGGGACTGGGCAGCTTAGGCTGGGATGTTACCGTGGTCACCTCTTCCTATGATTAACCAACATTTCTTTAAAATTTCCTACACTTTGCCATAAGTAAGCATCTGATGTGCCATAATTGAAGACAGTTTTGTTCTCTTTGTGCATATGTCTATGTCAGGTGCTATGAAGACATTGAAGAAATAGAAGGTAGGGTCCTGTCTGTTTTACAAAGATCTTACCCTGCCAGCAGGGGAGGCCTGCCATTATGTGTGTTTCTTGCCCAAATAACAACAGGACAAAGTCCTGTGCTTTCGAGCAGCAAAATGTGTGGTATAATATAGGTTCCAAAAAACAAGTCACTGAGGGAAGTTACTAGTGCAGTCAGAGGACTAATACCAGATGGAGAAGCTTCTGTTAAGGTGGAAGATCTAGGACTTGCCAGGACCAATGAGCTTTCTGAGTCAAGATACAGAAGTGAGAACAGAGTTAGAATCAATTATACTAAACCGTATAATTATCCACTTGAGCTAGAAAGTCTTCCTAGAGGTATCCCTTTCTTTCTTACATTCTAATTCCAATAAATTACCAAACCTTCCAATTTTACCTCTTTAACATTGCTCCCACTTGTACTCCTACACCATGTTATTCTTATTGTTCTTGCCCTAATTTAGTACCCCATTAGCACTTAACTTAGCTAATAGTCTCCTAATGGACCTCCCATGCTTACTGTTTTAGATCCTCATAAATTCACCCTATATTCTTCTGTCTATATGATCATTTTAAGGTGCAAATCATGATCATGTTAATCCCTTCAGTTTAAAATCCCGATCTCTTTACATTAGTTCTAAGTTTGAAGCATGTAAAATTGCTGATATTGGACTGGTTTTGACCTATGAAAAGCAATTTTACAATATATCTGCTTAAAACCTGTATCAAGAAACTTTGTGCTGCAAGTAACAGAATAGCCAACTAAAAATGGCTCAAAAATACAAACATTAATTATCTCATATAAAGAGTACTTACATATCTTTCAAGCTTATGGTTCATACCCTCCTTTTTCAAGAACTTTTCCTCATTTTTCCTTCTCTTAGGTAGAATGAACCAATTAATATCCTTTCTAGCAATAGCACTTATTACTAAAAGTTATTATTTAAGCTATCATAACATTTACTGTCTTTCATAATCACCTCAAATTCTTAGAGGGCTAGAGTTATGTCTGGTTCATCTCTATATTTCCAGAGCTTTGTGCAGTGCCTTGAGTATTAAGAGAATGAATGAATGGCTAGATGGATGAACAAATAATGGACTATATAGGATGGGGTCAGATCTTATACCATAGTTGTATGGATGCAATACAAATGTCCCTGTTACTTGCTCTACATCATAGATTAGAGATTCTAGGACAACACATCTTTTTTCCCAGATTGCTCCAAATAGGTCTGTGATAACTGAGATTGTTTTTAAAATAATTGTCTTCTTATTTATAGGTCTGACAATATAAGTACAAATTAATACCAACATCATAATATTGATTGTATAACTTGCTATCCAGAGGTAATCAATGCAAATCAGTGCCCTCAAAACACATTACTTTATTCTATCCCATATAAATATTGCAACTATATATATTTATAATTGTATGATCAAATAATGCTGTTCAAAATGAACTTGGATTTTTTAGTGTTAAAACTAGCAAAATATTTACTTTTTCCAGAAAGTACTTTTGAAATTGTGAACTAATATTCCCTACAATAGTTGTTAATAAAAAAGTGAGACTTTATTCAAAAATGCTTATCTAAAGACATGCAAATACTGTATGTTACTGCATCTTAAATTTTATGTTGAAAGCCTTGTGTGATCGAGTACAACAATAAATCCTGAGAGCATGTATTAAGTATCAAGCGAGAGTCCTGTAGATTATCAACTTTACAGAGGTTGTAAGGTTATATACTGTATTCATTTTCCATAAAATGTTGCAGTAAATGCCAAATGATCTGCTATTTCTCCAGATTAATAGAATAACATGTTTATTTTAAAAATCTAGATTCTTTGGAGATTTCTAAGCATCATATAAAACATAAATAGATCCCCAAGAGGTTTTGCTGAGGTTCTCTTAACTTGTACTCAAAAGAAATTTTTCTACTTGGAATTGCATATAATAGAGTAAATTTATGATTCCTAAAATAGATCATCATTTCTAACACTCAGGGAAGTAGAGTGGAGTCAGAGTGTCTGGCCTTACTCATTAATTCCACCTCACCAACTCTCTCTTTGAGCTTCATACTATTTTTTTCCCAGTTGAGAATTTTGCAGATGTGAGTGCGGGAAAGAATATATCTAAATTGTGCATTATATAATAGAACACACAGTTAGAATTTTTATGTGGGCTACAAAAAAAAAACCCAGTAAATCTCAGAGCACAGAAAGTTAACAGTAGAATGACAGTATATTCCAAGGTGACTTGTGGTTATAAAATGGAAGGACGTGTGTGTGCCTACACATGTGCATTGTTATTAGCAAAAGTACCAACCTGCAATTTCATTATGAAAGATGGCCCAACTATTAAGTACTAAATTTATATCTCTTGCTGATGATTTAATTTTCAGAAACGTTAAGTAAATTTGCAATCATCTAACATGGAAAATTTGAGGAATCACTCTGGATTTGGGAGGTCTCTAGAGACTCGGTGACTCAGGAGGTATTTATGGGAAGGGAAAAATTCACAGGATTTGCTAGAATTACACAAATTAGCAATTACATATAACAAGTGCTATCACTGTGAATCTCTGACTCATGTCTCCTACACTGTTCATATCAGGAATCAGCAGAGACTACATTAAGCTGCACCAAGGAAGGACTAGAACCAAAATCTGTCCTGAATTCCAAGTCATGAGATGGTGATTTGCTGCCAGTCAAAACTAGAATGTGTGGATATATCATACGTCATAGGATATATATGAACTTAGATGGTGGATCTGAGACAAGCATAAGGCAAACAGATATGTGGAATACATAGGAAGGAGTCCCTTTGAACAAGTCTGAAGCTGTGTTTAAGGTTCAGGTTGTGAATCCAGGTATACAAAAGAGTTCTAGGTAACAGCATCAGGTAACTAAACTAATTCATAGAGAACCTGAGAGTCAAAGTCAGAACCAGCTCAGCCACAGGATGGAGAGTAAAATTGACAACTGGGGTCCGTTTTTCCCCCATTTCTAGCCAGACTTAGTCCGAGTGTGGCCTCCAGACAGGTGGGAGATACAGAGGAATGCAGAGGCTGGTAGTGTTACCCTTAGTTTCTGAGGCAATGTGAACTTGGCTGATTGTGAGGCAATAATATCACCCCCACCTCTACTTTTCTAACTTGCCCCAATCAGAATCTCTGGCTGCCATCCTCCTTTATCTCTTACATGCTCCGTACCCACCTGGCACCTACACTTTCCTGGGTGTCTCCTAATAGCTCTATGAGAATTCGCCTATAATTTTCACGGAAATGGATATGGAATTTCCTTCTCTCCTGGACAAGGAAATGTTAATACCATTCCTCTGTTAGCATTCTCTGTCCACATCTCACCTGCAAGTGACCCTTACACCATCTTCTTACAGCTTTATACCGCAAGGTTGTGGGGCTCACTAATATGTCCATTTTGCACTTTGATTCCCATGCCTCCTTGCTTTCCAGGTAAACTGCCATTTCTCTTCTTCCTCTACAACAAGTGTTTTAATGCAAGTTATATGAACACATATGATTGAGATAATCTGTGAATCCCTTGAAATTATATTATAATTAAAATTTTAGGTATATTTCTGACTGTGAAAATTTCTGAAGAGAGGCTATATTTTCACCAATTCTCAATGGGACTGGTGACATAACATAGTTAAGAATCATTAATTTATGATATCTATTTTATTCACTGGCTTTCTGCCATTTCCTATCTAATATAACAATAGCACCACTACCACAATCACTAATGGAAATTGCGCAACACTTTACAATCTACAATATTCTTTATAATACTCTTTCATGTCCATACTTCATTCAAAACTCATGACTTTCTTCAGGGGATGGTAGGTCTTATTATATCCATTTTATAGATGAGGTAAATAGTCAGAGAGGTTAAGTATCATCTAGCTAAGTATATGTCAGAGCAGAACTGGGCCCAGGGCCCAGGTATCTTGATCCTTGGTCTGAAAGCAAAGAGATGGCTGTTTACATGGGAAGCCATGCAGTACCTATGTGGGATTTTCCTTCTCCTGCCTGCATTTTTTCCTCTTTAATACTACCTTTGGTACTGTAGAATAAAGTCGGTATGCAAATGGAAGACTGCTACATAATGCGAATTTTTTCCATAGGGCTTTGAAATCTCTTCCAGTAAAGTATTTAGAAGCAAACTGATTCACTGATTTAAAACATAAGGCACGGAGTTCAGTAGTTCAAGGAATTAAATGTGTCTCTAGTTTAGATTTGCTGAGTGACCTTCGGTAAAACACTTAACCTTTCTTTCTCATTGAATCGGTGAAATTGAGTTAAAATACTATCTTATATCAGTAAAGTAACAGTTCATAACTAATTGAAGACTTAGAGATTTACACATACTATGTAAATAAAAATGTTTCTGATGCTAGTTTGAGGTCAGTGTTTCCTAGGCTAATTAATAAAAAGAAGCCTGTGGGTACAAGATTGAATGTGTAATTCATTTCCTGATTAGACTGTTTATAAAAGAAATCCACATTTTTTCTGCATTTCTGGTTGATTATTTCTCCTACTAAATTTACTGTCTCATGAAAGCAGCGTTTGCTCATTTGTAGAATCATTTAGCATGTATTGGGCTATGGGGACCTGAGATGGAACTTTTCCCATTTAAGAAAATAGCCACTCTGTATTTAGATTCCTGTAGGGGACACTTTCGGAGAGTGATGTTGTTATAGCATGCCTACAAATACCTCATCTGGGTTTGGAGTCTCTGATATATCTGCTCATTCAAGATAGCGGCACTTAGCAATTCAACAAGATGTAAGTTGGCTAATAAAACAAAGCCAGTGTTCTCTGGGGGTTTGAACAACACTTCCTGTGTTTGACTCTGGTTGCCCTGAAGTTGTTTTAAGCCCGACACTGCTGGTGATGTATCCCCTGGTGCACTGAACAGCTCATGCCATGTCAAAGGGCGTTGACCTTTTCACTCGTAGAACAAAAAGACTGGAAACAAATTATGCTCTGAGAACTGGTCAAAGGATAACAAAGGAAAGAAAAAAAGGAAGAAGAAAAAAAAGGGGGGGGTGAGGGAGGGGGAAAGTGCCTGACCCAAATAAACAAGTGACGAACACAAATTCTAAGCTTTACAACATTATCTTTAGACTGTGAGCTCTCTAACCAACTTTTTAAAAAGTGTGATATGAGCATTTGTTTCAATGTACTCTGAACCTCCCCCCCACCCACCCCCTTGGCTCCATTTGCAGAACACGATGAACCAACTACTGTTGTCTCTACTCCCTCTATCCAACTGAATCTATTCCAGTTTATGAGCTGTCCACCACGGAGCTGACTCTTCCAGATAGAGTGACTCATCTGCAAGTTTCGATCGTGGTTTCTAAGGGTATATTTAGTGTGAAGAACTGGAGGATGCAGCATATCCAAACACATGCTAGGGTACAGAATTTGAGTGGGAGGAAGAGGACGGGGAGAAAATAGAACTGTACTAAGTCAAAAAAATGGGAGGCCTGGCTTAGCCTTTTTAGCTATGTAGCTTCAGCAACACCTACAGTTCCCCGCCAAGAATGGCACGCCATATTAAATGCAGTGAAAATGATGTGTCCCCAGTGGTTTCCTTTGGAAAATATATATATATATATATATATATATATATATATATATATATATATATATATATATAATACTTCATGTAAAAGTAAAAAGTAATCAAAACCAAAATGAACAAATAATGCTGTGCTTCACTATTGTTTCAAGCTGATGGAAAAATAATTTCTCCTTATATTAGTGAAATTAGACAACCATTGCCCAGGAGCTACTTGTGTAGATAATACATTGGGTGGGCTGATCACAGCTCTTCCGGATTTGTTTAGGGTGGGTCTTCCAAACTGAATTTGACACAATTGCAAAGACTGCCCTCCTCTTCTTTCTCCCCATTATTCAAGGTCAGTTATGGAGACCTAGCTATGATCTCACGTTTTGAGTGTTCATCACTTCATCAGTGCTCTGCCCCTGAATCAGCATTTGAAAGCGGGGATCACAGAAGCTAACAACCAGGGGTCCATGTCCCAGCACACTCCACAGTGTGACTAAAGTAGCTTTCTTTTGCTTGTACAGCTACTCCTCAGGATCTTTAATTGCACTCTGTCTTCTTTTCTTGCTTTGTGGCTCCTTGTTTTTGTGTTTCTCTTTTTTTTGTGACTGTCACTGTATTTCTCTTACCTTCTCTCTCTCTCTCTCTCTCTCTCTCTCTCTCTCTCTCTCTCTCTCTCTCTTCTATATTTTCATTCAGTCTTTCCTTTCCTATTATGCCCACCTTCATCTATTGGGTTGTTGGAAAAGTCATGACATATTTTTTCTGTTTTTTGTTGCAAAAATGCGTCATAACTTTTCCGACAACCCAATATTTTTCTTAACTGATCATGACATTGAACTAAAGATTATATTTAAATAACTTGTAACTCTCTGCAGGAAGTTTTATATTTTCTTTTCTTTACTAATCTGTAATTAATAAAACCCAACTTTTACGTCACTCTCTTAAAAAAATACTTAAGTCATTGTTTCTTTTTATGATTTCTTTTTTTCCCTTAGTAACTCTTGATGGAAAAAAATGTATTTTCTTAATCCTAATATTAAAACAAAATGGATTTTATGAATATAGCAATTCAAGTTGCCCAAATAACCAGGAAAAACTTGTTTCTAACCAGTTGCTTTGAAAATGATTTTTTTCTATTATCCCCCAAATGATTCATGAATAGAGATAATATTTGATTTAGTTTATGGACAAGGTTAGCAGGCTTCAGTGATTTTAATTGTAATTTCAATCATACTTTATAAATAACTCTTGTTTCAATTTTCATATCTTTTCTTGTTGGTCTAATGTATAATCAATTATACTGAAGTTCAGTCTTTAGTCTATAAACATATGGCAACAAAATCATCAATCTACCTGATAATCAAATAAATGTAAATTAAAAGGAGAGTTAGAAACCTCCCTTTTTTGGCCAATCAAGTAAGCAAGATGAAAAAAAATTATACTCTCGATGCTTGAAATTGTTCTATGAAATTCTTTCTCTATCACTATCTACCTATCTATCATTTAGCTACATATTTATATAATATATCACATATATACACAAATATATACACAATACATATGCTGTAAGAATACTTATATGTTACATAAATTTCTCTATGCAAACACATGTACACACATATGTGTGTGAGTACATATGGTACACAAACATATACATATACTTATATCCTTTGACCCAATGATTCCACTTTTGATAACTTGCTTTAAAGCAACAGTTCTAAGTTTGGAACAGGAGTATAGTCATCAGGATGTGTTTTAGAGTACTATTTATATTTTTGAAAAAGATGAAGCAAATCAATGCTTAATTATAGATGAATGATTACTTAAAACTTCGGTGTTTACTTATATACGCAAAAGCATCTTATTCATATATTGAAATAATGATTTTGAAAAAAGGTAAATGTTTATGATGTGAGGTTACAATTATTCAATATATGTCGGAAAAAAGCCTTGAAGAAAAAACACAAAATTGTCAAAAATATTTATGTATTAGAACTGTTTTGCAAAAATTTTTTATTAATGTAAATGTATATAACCTTTTAAAACACATACAAAGATTTATGACAGTCACCATCCTCAAGTCTTCCCGTAAAATTTGATTCTAGTTATTCTTGAGAATCTTAATGCTCTTGTATGTGCTAATAATTTGGAGGACCCTTGTACCAAATCTTGCAAACTTTAAAAATGTTGAAAGGTAATATCACTAAATTACTCTGTACTCTAAGGGAAAAATTATATTTGAACATGTGACCTCCCTTGATGACCATTATTTATATTGTTGTAGAGAAAAGTGGCTCCTTATTTCTAACAAGTAAAAATATTATTCTCTAAATATAGTTAAATAATTTTTTAAATTCAATTATTGTAGCCTAACTCATACAAAAAAAAAAAGGAGAAAATGTGCAGAGTTTGATACTACCATAAGGAAAAGGGGAAAAGTAAAATGCAAACAGAGTTCTTATTCTTAATATAAAACTTAATTTTATTTTTGAAGCTCCGCTTTATTTTTCTCTTTGGGCCACATTTAATGTCTGAGTCTTATACACAACACAGGCAAAAAACATACCTGAACAATTGTGATTATCAGTGTTATGTTAACAACTACTGCTGTTCTATCAAAACTGTGAACAGAGAATGGGTATTAATTAGTGGGAGACATTACCAGGAGGGAAAAGTTGGGAGAGTATTCAATAAGCTGTCAAAACAGGAGCTGAATTCTATAGAACGGGTGTTCACATATCTGACAAAAATCGATCCTTAAGCTTAGCTTTTCCATTTTTGCTTAGAAACAGCATTACTTAGATTCTCACCTACTAATCTTTCAGTATCTTGGAATAATGATGCTTATAGCATGAAAATCAAATTTATTTTAGTACCTTTGAGATCGACAAAAAGCCACTGTGAATTGTGGCAGTAAAGGGATATATAGGTATGAATTTAGATCCCTGCTAGAAACTGTGTTATTTCATCTTGTAGGATTAGACTTCAGAAAGATAGAGCATGGTTTGGGAAATAAACTGTGTCAAATATTCCAGTTAAATAAAGGCCATAGAATTCTTCAGAAAATAAACTTCTTTTTAAATTGCAATTTCAAATATGTAAATTCTATTTCAACATGTGTATTTAAAATTCTTGTGTGAAAAACAGATGACATAGTGATATGTAAATTATAAATAAAATGTCTGAGGTCAGTAAATTGGTCATAAGTATTTTCAGTGAACATTGCGAGGACTTACTTTGAAGAAAAGGCAAAAAAATTTAACGAACGACCTGGTTTTCTAAACTTCTTATCTCACAATTAAATACAACTTGAGCAGAAGCTCCTGTCTATACCACTTGGACATTTGACACAGTGTTATTGTTATTCCTGGCAAAGGATCATAAATGTCTATGATCTGATGGACACTTAAAGGCAGATTCATAAAAAAAAAATCTTCCTCCTTCCCTTGACTCCATACCTGAAGTTCCAACATTAGTTACTTTGTTATGCTAAAAGCATTGAGAGTCAATCATTTGTGAGATACTTGTTGGAACACTAGAACCAAGGGTATAATAGTAAATTACAAAAGAGAAAATACAAATGACCAATAAATCTGTGAAAAGATGCTCTACCTCACTAGTAATTGTAACATATACATTTGTAGAAAAAAATCATTGTGCCAATATTTGTAACAATGAAAAACTGAATACAGTCTAAATGTCCATTAATATGTTAAAGAATGTTATAACCATAATATATATAAACTATGCTGCTGCTACTAGATGAGATTTAGATTATATTTATTGACACAGAAAACTATCTATGGCACATAATTGAGGTTAAAAAATCAGATTAGATAAGAGCTTGTGTAAATGTTACCATTTCTGTAAAATTGTATACCTGTGTCTGTAAATGGTGTATGTGCTTAGTGTCCTCTGGATCATTGGTGAATTGTTACTTTCTTCTTTGCTTTTATATACTGTTCAAACTTTAAAAACGGCTCTAGGTCATTTTACAAAAAATAATTCTATAAAAACAATGTATACCATTCAAAATATCTTAACATGCTTTTAAAAAATCAGTTTGTTCTTAAGTCTCCTAAGATGGGCATAAAGTTCAACAACTCTTTTATCATCTACTGATGACCCCACCATGCATCAGTACACTATTAGGCTTTTGAATAAAAGAAAGACTAAGACATAGTCTGTCCCCACTTTCCAGGTGTCCACAGTTTAGTAGGTGAGAGATAAATAGAACAGGGTGGATATTAGGAATGTGAAAGTGGCGTTAGGACAACTTGAACAGAGGAGGTAATGCTTGGGTAAGGTTTACAAAGAAAGTGTAGAATGTTGTTAGGAAGATAGGGAGGCAGGGAATGTGAGAGGGAGAAGGAAAAGACAGAACAGAACATGAGAGAGCATGAAGTTTTGGCAAAGCCATGGAGATGAGAAACTGAGGGACTCAGTATAGTTGAAAATGAGGCTGGACAAGCAGGCTGGAGAGAGACACACAAAATGTTTCTCAGGATTACATGTTGGTTCTAATCCCTTTTAGGAGCTGATGTAATTACTGGACACAGTTGTCATTTTAATCAATCATGTCAGGGTTTTATAATTTAGACTTTATGGGAATGCCCACACTTTATTTTGTTCTTCATGAAGAGACAGTTGATATTTGAAAATTCACCAGTTTAAGTGGCTTTCCCACTGGCTCTGCTCCTGGTAGATTTTGACAGATAAACTTAAGCTAGCGAGATAAACAGTGAGTGAGATCCACACACTGTTTTTGTAGACACTCAGTTAGCTGTGCATGTCTAGTGGCTTTGCATGCTGGCAAACTGTCATTTAGTTGAAGCAGTTATCAGCCAAGTCGGGCGGAGGAGACTGCAGCCTGAAAGCTGTCAATTTCTACATCAGTGGTTGCTGAGACATGCACTGCCGTCTGTACACAATTCTTCATTATTAAGTAACAGATCCTTGTTCTTCTTCTCATGCAATGTTATTGCAACACATATCACAGTAAGGAGCTGCTCAGAACTTCCATTAAAGTGGGAATTAGAAGGCTGGCCTATAGTGAAGACACTTGAAAATTACAAGTGGAAAGAAAATTAGGTTGATGTTCAACTAACTTCAGAAACTAATCAGTAGTAAAAATACTTTTAGACAGAATTTCTCTCTGCACGTAGAAATGATTCAGCAGGTTTCTTCTCTAGGTCTATCAATTACTTTGAATTGATTGTGATTTCACTGGCCATACTTCTTGGACTGGGCCCTTGACAGGGCCTGCAAGAGTCGTTCTGCAACGTAACAAAACTCCATTAGACTTACACCTGACATTTTGAAATCATTTCTTATTCAGAGGATGGGCAAACTGCCGTCCCATATAAGGAGGGTGCTCTGGGAGGAAAACTAATAGAACTGATTGTAAAACACTTGATGATATAAAGTGCTATGTAAATCCTACTTAATAATAATAATATTCTGAAGTCCCTAGATGTGGGAAGCCAATACTATAGTAGAAATTTGAAACAATACAACCAACACAGCAATGAAAAATAAGGTAAACTGTGTGTTTTAATATTCATTGAGATAATCATCATGTATGTGTATATCAGAAATCTAAGAATTTACTTTTCATCTTAAAATATAAAAATAAAGGATACATAAACACTAGAACACAATAATTAGCAGGTTAACTCTTTCTTTTTCTTTTTTTATTAGTTTCAGGTGTACAAAACAACTCATCATCTGGTGATGAGACATTTATAACTCTTTAACTGACTCTTATAATTTAAATATTGAGTTGTCGGAAAATTCATGATGTATTTTTTCTATGTTTTCTGTTGCAAAAATGCGTCATGACTTTTCCGTCAACCCAATAGAAAATAAATTAGGTTCTGTTTATTTAATGATCCCCACAGAGGGAGAAGTCTGCATTGGGAGTGAAATCTCCAGGCTTTGGCCCTAATTGGTCTGACAAAGTAGTGTAGAGTTCAAACCCAGCCTGGGTTCAAGTTTCTCTCCTGACTTGTTAGATGTGTGCCCTTGGGCAAGCCCCATAGCCTCTTTGAGCTGTATCTATTAAATGGAGGTGATAGTGACTTCTACATTATGGGGTTGCAATGAGGAAAAGTGCATTTAAAGTACTGGCACACAGTAGGTACTCTAGAGGTGTTAGATACACTGATTCTTATTTACAAGCTACATCCCCTTGGGCAAAACTAAAATCATTTATCATCTGTGACATCCAGTTCTTCATCTATAAAGTATGGAGATTAGACAAGATTAAAAAGGTAATAAATGGACATTGACAAAAAATTCATTGCCCAGACATATTAGGTAAGCACTTCAAGATACAGCTCTTTTCCAGAGATTCACAATCACCATGAACAACATAAGTAAGACTTGGAAAAGCCCTTCAGTAGAAAACCTTGTTTTTCTTATTTTACCTAATATTTTAAACTTTGTTTAAACATGAAATGCTTATAATTTTCAGCACACTTGTTAACATCTGTTAGAACAGTTTGAGATATACTTGGTCAGACATTTTGCATAGTCTCATTCTGGTCTATGAATGGATCTTTTTAAAAAATTAAATTTTTTTATTTGGAAATAATTTCAAATGTACAGAAAAAATGCAAGAGCAGAAAGGGTTCAAAAATACTCATAACATTTTTGCCCAGAATTTACCTATATGAACATTTTGCTTTATTTGGTTTACCACTTGCTCTGTATCCATCAGCATCTATCTATCTATCTATCTATGTATCTATCTATCTATCTATCTATCTATCTATCTATCTATCTATCTATCATCTATCTATCATCTATGAATATATCATTTTCTGAATCATTTGCAGGTTAAATTATATACCATGTGGCTCTTTACCCCTAAATACTTCATGTGTATTTTTGAATAGGGATATTCTCTCACATATCCACATTGCAATGATCAACTTCAGTAATTTTAACAGTGACACAGTAATTTAACTTATTGTCTATTTTCTAATTTTAAAAATTGATCCTGAAATGACCTTTACAGCATGTTTTCCTCAAGTACAGGATTTAGGTTAGATAATAGATTTAATTATTATGTACTTTTAGTTGTTTTAGTCTTCTTTAATCTATAAAATTTTCAGTCTTTCTTTCTCTTTAATGACATTGATATTTCCTTTCCTTTAAAACAGGGCATTTCTCCATTTGGATTGTTTGATTATTTCTTCATGGAATTTTAGAGTCAGTTTATTCATTCTTAGCCAGAACACTACCTAGGTAATGTTATGTCCTTCTCAGGGCATCACAGCCAGATATGCATGATGCCAATTTATTCCTCATTGGTGGTAGTATTTTTGTTTATGTGGTCAAAGTGTTATTGATTTGTTTATTATATAATTGCTATTTTTCTTCCTTGCAATTAATAAGCTCCACAGACCACGGAGACATAATTTAAGACCATGCAAATATTTTGCTTCTTTTCAAAATTCCCCTCTAGTCTTAGCATCTGTTGATAATTTTTGTCTGACCCAATCTTTTCTATAATGATTGCATAATGCTGATTTTCCAGTTTCAGTATGTTTTCCAGTTTTCAGTATGCAACTCATTTATGAGTTGGCAATTTACAATTAACCTTAAGCAAGGGCCCTTCCTTTTTATTTATCTATTTATTATTTAATTATTGATATTAACTCATAAATTCCTATATTTCAATAGTTGTTAAATTCATCATTGTTTTTTAACTATTTTAGTCAAGTTGTCTCAGATCTGGTCAGGGGGAGCCCCTTCAAATAGTCTTCTTTGCTCTTGTAATACATATAATCCATTTTTTGACACTTTTTGGCATAACAAAATATTTTAGGCTCATCTTTTATGTTCTCTGCTCCAGCTCTGGAATAAGCTACTTCTTTGAGGAACTCTGTTATTATTATTAGGGAAATTAGGTATGCTCATTGCTTTTTGAGTGTCATTGTTTCTTGGCCCTATGAAAGGATCTTTTCACTATCCAAACATTATAACATTAGATAGATAGATAGATAGATAGATAGATAGATAGATAGATAGATAGATAGATAGATATGGCCAATTTTCTGGTCAACCGTAAGGTAAAAATTTGGCAATAGCATGACAAAAATTTAATGGTCATTTGGTCTGACTCTAAACTGATGCAAGAGTCTGATCTGCAAATATAATGAACCTCTAATATAATGAATTTTAATATCATCAAATCTTACAGAAAATTTTCATTTGTATTTTAGTTCTTATGATAAATGTATAAAAATTTCCTGTTGATGTCTTCTCCACCTTGACATTCTCTCCATTTCCTCACCTTCCTCAGGCTATTACAATATCTTACACGGATTGATGAGTACAAAATCTCAGTATTTTTTAGGACTTTGCACAAAATGTTAATCAATTTGATATTGGCTAACAATAATAAAGAAAGAATGAAATTTATTATAAAGGTACAGGAATATTTTGTGAAACAGAAGGACAGCATTACATGCATGCATCATGAAAGGTTGTGATCCAGAAACTGTTAGGACCCTTTCATTTTGTCTTCTTTTTAAGTGTGTGCTGCTTTCTTCTATCTTTAAAGTCTAGCTATCTCTACTTCTACAAGCTTGTCTCTCACAATTCCTGAATTATAGGTTATAGTTTTCACAACATATAGAAATAATCCAATAATCTTAAAATCCTAATTCCATAATTAGGGTAGGATGATCTCATTGGTTGAACGTAGGTTAGATGTTCAGCCCTGGCTCAATCAGCCATGATCGTGGAATGTAAGCATGGCTGGGATAGCATTCATTTGTGTGAATTGTAGAAAGCTGTTTTAAGATAAGTCAGGAATCCTTGTGAATTGGGCAGAGTATCACAAAAGAGGTGTGTACTGTATTCATTCACATGTCATATTCAATATAACATCTTTTTAAAAATATAAACTAAAGGACGTGTGGCAGAGTGAGGATTTTCTCAAAAGAGAAGATATAAGTATCTTTAATACATGGAGAATTTCTCTTCCTTAACTAGGGTAAAGGAGCATAAAAAAGCCACAAAGTCTGTAAATAAGCTATTAGATCCCCTGTCCGAATATGTATATGTATTAACAATGGAAGATAAAGTTAGAAGGCCAGTGAATTTAATTTTGCTTTTCCCCCACTTACTATTGGTGAAAAAATGAATTCTATAAGCTTCACAGTACTAAATGTATTATTATTATAACATTTAGGATGATCTGGCATGTGGGCATCACTGATATTTTATTTATTGTGGAATACTTTGGGGTTCCTTAGTAGGGTCAGCATCAGAGATGCCAGCAGTCAGAGAACTCATGTGGGATTGGCCTCATACTCAGTGGAGGTAGACAGTCTCAGGGAACATGGTCGCCATTCACTCTACTGGAGAATTAGGTAGCAGCAGGAGGTAATAAAAGTATCCATTTTTATATGTACAGCATAAATCACATAAACCCTTTCATGCATATTATTTTATTGGATTTTCATTCTAAAAACCCAAATGAGAGCATTGGGCTTTATCGGCTTCATCTTACAGATGTGAAAACTGAAGCCTGGAGAAATTATGCTAAGAACCCAGAACAGGTATTTGAGATGTAATTCAAATGTGGGTCCCCTGGCTCCACTGCCCTTTGTTTAATCCCGCAGTACTTAAAAGCAACAGCAAGAGTTTAAATCCTTGTGGTTGGTTGGACCAGAACTGGTGCTGAGGCAAGGGGCTGGCTAACAATGGTGTGACACATGAATAAACAAACAGCAGCATGCTGGATTTTTATTCCAGATGCCTGAGTGAAAGGAAAACTCCCAGACTCAATGGGTAAGCACTTGGCCCTGCATCTGCAGATTAAAAAAGTATTTTGTTAGTCTTATCAGATGACATATTCGTTATTTTTTAATTTATATGAATATATGAATGGATATTTAATTTAATTTTTTTTTACAAAGCTGCTTTGCAATTTGGTATGTGTTAAACTAAAAAAAAAATCAAAGCGAATTTGGTGTAGAATTCAGAACGAGCTTCAAACTATTGAGTTGATTTCAATAAGAAGCCTTTTCTAATGGGAGGATTACTTATTAAACCCTGAAGGAGAGAGAACAGGTCATAAGGATACCCATGAATGGTGTCACTTGCTGAATTTGTACTCTGGCTGAGTCACTACCTTTTCCCTCTTGCTCAAATGTTTGATTTCTCAGGTGGGAAAAGGCATCTCCTCTTCTTTGGATGCCCTTGGCACTCTCTCTTTTGCACAGGTTGTGTTTGTGACATGCACTTAGTAACATGTTTTCCGCCCCATGTTTTTCAACCACTGCTGTGTGCTTCCCACACTGATTTTGACTTTCATCTTTGAAGCCTACCGGTTCTGTTTGTGGGATTTTAAATGATGGCAGGCTGAATGACAATCCCCAGGAAGATATGCACTACATTTCAAGCTTTTATGCCACCGCTTTGACATGCCATTGGTTGTCAGACATAGACTGGTGTGACTTCCAACTCAAAGTCCTGCCTGCAATGTTTCAAGTGGAAGGAAGCTGGAAAATGGTACCTGGGGAATTGTACTTTATGATTATAATCCCCACACCAACTTTCTTCTTATCAAAAGAGGAGGGAAAAAAGACAGACACAATTTTACACAAACACACACTTTTTTTTAAAACAAATCCAAAGAAAAGTTATGCTAGCTGTCAAGCCATGTAAAACCCCGAGTATCTGTCAGCAGTCCGTGAAACCACAATGTTCAAAATTGGCCAACTCCCTCAAACGCCTTTAAAATAAAGGGGTCATGTCTTAATCAAATGCAGCTTACTTCTTGCTAATTTAAGTCTAAGTGTTGAATTTGCTTTGTTGCATCCACATTTTCTGATGTTGTTAAGTGAGGCAAGAGACAGCTAGCAGTTCAGCAATGGGGTGGGGAGAAAAGTCTTTTTCAATGTAATGGCTGTATTTTAGTTAACATGTTGTAAGTCTTTAACGACTAGTGGTGTAACAGCTGGTTTTGATGTAATTTCTTTTGAGACCACTAGATTACAAGCAGTTTATTGCATTCTTCTTCTCAGACTGCTCCCTGGATACAACCTAAAGTCAAAAGGTTAAAGGTCTAAAGCCATAATCTAAAGGATTTGTCATCATTTAACAGGTCACTTGTTGCTATGTACTATGAAAACTGAAACAATTTTAGTTAGCCTGCCATTCTGATAAATATGTGTGTGTATATATGTACAAGTTTATATATGTATGTATATATATATGCATATATATGTATATATATGCATATATATGTAAATTTTTTTTTCTATTTCAACGAGAAGAAATTAAGAATATCCAGTTAGAGACAAATTCTCAGAAATCAAAAGGTATACTTTAAATGTATGTGTTAATTTTCATAAGGGTGAAAAAATGTTAAAAATTGATGCAAATTTCATTGAAGGGGTCTGAAATTAGGAAATTAACTTCTGTAGAAACATATTAAGATGTTTAAAAGAGCTGTAGGTAACGTATCCAAGACCAAAAGTGAGAAAGACAAATGAATGGGGTCAGACAACTGAGGGAGGTGATAAAGGTCACAGAGCCCTATTGTTGGTTCATTGCAGATTTGTAGCTTTTCAATCTGTCAGAGTCTGACAGTCCAGCTATGCTGTACCAGCCAAGAGCCTTCTTTGTTTAAGGCAGGAGCTATTCTTTGATGATTGGGCTTGGTAAAACAGGAGAAGAGAGAGTCCAGAAGAGAAAGCATGAAACAGAAACCCTTTTCCTTCCAGACATCAATGGTGGATTTGAGGGAGTTTTGCAGACTGTGTTTATATCTATATAGAACTTTGAAAGAAATAGGGGTGATTTCCACTGTGTTTGACTTTATGCTAGTTTAGAATACCTCTTTTTAACATTAAAAATTCATGTTTTTATATTCTCACAAAATGCTGTAAACAAAATTTTGGAAATGTTCCTAGATCGTTTGGAATCCTTTGAGCTCATGGTTCATCCATAGCATCGTCATCCGGGACTCTTCCTCAAGATGGTGACACATTTTTCCCATTTAGCCAAACCCATTCTCTGTGTAGCTGTTGCCCTCTAGGGACTCCAACGTGAAAAGAAACATCCAATAGGGCCATTTGGCAGGAATCATTATGCTGTTGGCTTTTCTTCCAATCATTCATTCGAATTTATTCTCAATTTTTACTCTTGTAAATTTGTATTTACCATTATTGTGATTTCAGTAAAATTCATTTTAAAAAACCAACCTGAATTATTCTTCCAATCTCTAAATATATAGCAAGTATTAAAACTTGGTAATACTGATGATTTTTTATATGGTTCTGTGAGTTTGACAGAAATAAAAAAGTAGTAAAAGTTTTCATTCACTCTATATACTTTGAAATTTTGGAGTCTTCATTTTCATAGCAGGTGGTAATCTGCTTCCAATAGACTTTTATAAAGATAATATGGTAATGTGGATTATTGCCTGTGAAATAGTTATAGGGTAGAAAAATTTGGTTATAGTGGTAAAATGAAAAAGATTTCTACATTTAAAAAATTAGTTTTCTATAATGTTTTAAAGTTCAGGTCAACTTGTACAAGTTAAATGTCTAGATGAAAGTCACAGTCATGCTAAATTCATAGTTTCTTCACAAACTGGACATGTTTTAGACTATGAGAACTTATCTCCATTGGCCATGGCTGACTATATGGGTACCTGACCTGAAGACAACAATTAATAGGCCAGATAATTGCCTGTGAGGAAGTCTAGGGTGAAAAAGAATTCTGAAATAAAAAATACCTAGACAAACCCGATGCTCACTTTTAAAAATATTTGGGAAATATGGAGAGTATCAAACAGCTGCTGGTCATAAGGATCACGATGCCAGACTGTATGAACTAGAGTGATAATGAAGGAGAAGCTGTGATAGAAAAGATACAGAGTATATCCAAACGGTAAGGAGAAGAGAAGAGAACACAGAAAAATAACCAAAGACTGATAGAAAGCTATGTCATGTTAATGGTCGATACTAGGGTAAAATTCCATAGGATCTGGCTGCCATGATCCCTAGAGCTGACTCAAATCTGGAATGACCTTCTAGTCCGGCCTCCTTAAGAGCAGGTTGTATCTCACTTCCTTGCTAGTTACATTTCTTTCATTACTTGTGATAACTTAATTGTACCTAAAAGAGCCAATCTCCATTCCATATAACAAAATTCCTATGGTGAAGGTATCAAAGAATTCTTTTGTAATTAATCAAGCAAAGGAAGATTTTCTCTAGTATGTTGCTCATGTAAAAGTTATTTGATATTTAGGTTAAAATTTAGATTAAAATTGTCTTTCGTCAGTGTTTGTGAGCCTCGGTGTAGGAGGGTGGACTCTGGTAAAAAACGCAAGTATTGCTCTTTGCTACCACCTCTTTCACCTATTTTCATCTTCCTTCTACCAAAAAAATGTAAAGGAAACTCCCTTGTCCCCTCAACACAGGTTATTTAATTTCTTGGAGACTGTTTACTCAGTGGTATTGAGAAAACTTAGTTGCAGAGAGATTAAAAAACACTGTGTAATGTATGAAATTATTTTTTTAAACAAAAGAAATTATCCAAAAAGGAAGAACCCAATCCCATCCATGACCAAGCAATATTTCATGTATATATATGTATTACCTCCTCTTTATCCATTCATCCATTGTCAAACATCCAGACTGCCCCCACATCTTGGTCATTGTAAGCAATGCTGCAATGAACATATATGCACACAACCCCTTGAAGTAGCACTTTGGGGTTCTTCAGATAAATACCCAGCCAGGTATTGTGAGGGGCTCTTCTTCCAGGCACCAGTACTCCAGGCTGGGAAGCCTGGTGTGGGGCTGTGTTCCCTCGCTCCTCCAGAGGGAACCTCTGTGGCCGAGATAGACCTCCTGATTCTCAGCCACCACACGGAGGTTTGGGCCAGCCTGTTTTGCATCTCTGCCCCTCCTTCCAGTCTCCATATGTCTTCTTTATATCCTTAGTTATAAAACTTCTGTACACCCAGACTTCAGGTGGTTCTCCAGGCTGATTGTTCTAGAATTTAGTTGTAATTTTAATGTGTTCATGAAAGGAAGCAGGCACAGTGTTTATTTGCTCCACCATCTTGGATCTTTCCTCTTGAATGATAATTTTAGATTAGCAGCTATTTTCTCTTGCTCTTTAAAGTTATTATTCCATTGACTTCTTATCTTTATCATAATTGATTAGAAATCTATTTTGAGTTTAAGTGTCATTAATTTGTACATAATCTTTTTTCTCTAATTGCTTTTAAAATTTTCTCTTTGTTCTTGATGTTTTAAGTTTATGTGTATGTGTGTGTGTGTGTGTGTGTGTTTGGGGTGGTGAGTGTTAACTTACATGTCTTGCATTTACTTACAGGGTAAAAAAATTTATAAGTCTTTTATAGCATTAAGGTTCTATGATATCTTAGTGTGTAAGTGTATGTCTTTTAAATTTGATTAATTTTTAAAAATCAATGAAATATTCTTGACTTTTTTAGTAAACAAACAGGTTGAGGATACTCTGTGATTTTACTGTGTAAATGTCTTTATCTTTACAAATATTACTTTGCTCAGATCTTTTTCTAAACACAACCCAGCACATAAAGACATTTCAAGAAACAGAAAGCAAACAAATGAGCATTCATTTAAAAATCCAGGTAATTCAAACATACAATCTATATATTTTTTGTTCAAAGACTTATACAATTGCCTTAAAAACATTTTACAAGTAAAGCACCAAAACTTGGACCTTCATGACTTTTTTAAAATCATTTTGAAATATGCCAGTCTTCTTTGCCCTATTGAAGTCTTCCTCCCCCCCTTAATTAGTCAGACTCTCATGGTTTCCTCTAGTACATTTTACACAAATGTATTACTCAGACTACTCTTGTAAGTGAATCAGGAGCAACTTCCCGTTTCTCTGTTCATTTCTGAATAATTCTGTACAGAAGTACCAGGAAGAGGGGTGTGGCACAAAGCACCCTTACAGACTGACATCCTGCATTTCAAAAGGAATAATAGAACAGTTTTTTCCTTTCCCTTGGTTGAGATTTATTACCTCTATATCATCATCATTCTTCATATAATAAGTACTCATTGGAATGACACCTGGAAAAATAGTTGATACGGCAAACCTTTTTATCTGAAGAGTAATACTTGAATGTATTTCTCATGGCTTATTAGGAAAGAATGAATAAATGGGTGAGAAAGTTGGGAAATATTCCTGGTGTTGTTTTCCAGATTAGTGTGAATGAAAAGCATTTTACATTGGGAACTTGTATTTCTCTGTTGTTTAGTAGTGTACTAGCTAGCTTTTAGTTTCATCAGACTCAAATAGAACTAGTGGTGTGCTGGTAAAAGTTACCAACATCTATTTGCAGAATTTATCAGTTTTTTAGGTTCTCCCCCCCATAGCCAATTTCATGTTATTAAAGGTAGAATTTGGATGAAATGAATAATAAAAGCTCTCATGAGCTGGTAATAGTTGACTCCATCACACCACTGAATAGAAGAGAAACTTCTAGAAGAGAGATTTTGTGTAACCTATTATATGTAACTATAATAAATTTACTACATGGTCCATATTAAAAGTTAGATATTTAAAACCTTAAACTTTCTACACCAAACAAAGTATCAAATCCTAGCAATCTACAGTGACAAAAAAAAAAGACTATTGTATGGATGAAATTAAATGTGTGGATATACCCAAACCATATTGTTAGACTTTAGTTTCTCTATTATATCAAATCTTTTAATTAGAATATCAAACAAATAACAACAGAAAGAATATCATTCTTTTCTGCTTTTTCTGTTTCCATCCTTACCCACAGCAATGCCTCAAGACATAGATAATTTACAATCTGAAAAAACAAACATTTACAAAATTTATAATAGAGCAAATCTGCAAAAAGGCCTGAAATAATCTTTTAAAATAATTTACTTCATTAGTAGAAATTAGTATGCTTAATTCTATTTTTGCATAATGTAATTTGTTCTGAGTTTCAAATGGTGATTGTAGGTTAATTTCATTCGTCATTCATTTGACAGTATTTTTTGAGGGCCTACTATGTCCTAGGGGCTATTCAGGATATTAGGGCATGTAAGTGAACAGCACAGTAAAAAATCTGTACCTTCATGTGCAGAGGGAAAAATAAAAAATATCAATCAGCAAAATTTGTAATATAATAAATAGGAATCATTACTAAGGAGATAAAGTAAGGTAGGAAAATACTATGAATTTGAGATTAAAATTTTAGATGGGTAGATAGAGAAATTGCTGCAACCATAAAGAGATATCACCCAAGGTCTTGACCTTTGCCTGTCTTAGTCTATGAAGAACTCTACTGACCAACCCACACACCCAAAGCTAGTTCTGAAAACCCAGCAAATTTCTAAAGCCCTTGAATAGGCATTTCTTTAGTCTGAAACTACAGAAGAAAGAAAACACATCTAATGATGCATTTAAGAGATAAAGCCTGTAAGAGGACGTCCTATAATGAGACAGAAGAGAAGTTTTCTTTGTTTTCACTGAGAAAGGCCCAGGAAGGAGAAGGTTGGTAGTAACAAAGGGAAGAAGAAAGCATGTATTTTCCCTAGGTTCCTTATTTTTTGCTAATATAAAAATTAAAAAGGTGAAATATGTTGAAGATTTTATGTAATGATTTTGATATGAATTCAAAATGGCTCTTAAGAGTTAAGACATATTGCCACTAACTGTAAAGAGCGTTCTCCTTTTTCTGATTTATAAAAAAATTTCAGAGATTTCCAGGGTAATTACTAGAGAGCAGAAGAAGGGCATGGGTACATGTAAAGTAAAGAAATGGGTGGAAACTCCTGGGAAATATTCAGGTGAAATGTAATTTTTATAACCTCTTTAAACTTATTTCTATATTTCAAAAACCATTGATGATTCAAAGATTTTAAATTTATGAAGTTTTACTCATAGAAGGCTATTTAAATTATATAGTCTTCTATGAATAGGCAAAATAAAACTTATATTTCAATGACTATGAATTCTATCCTTCAGTTTAGAATGCAAGCGTTCTGGTATTACCACTGCAACATGGTAAATGCTGAGATAAGGGTGGGGTGGAGACACAGCCACATTCAGATAAGTTGAAGAGGACAGATTTGATCTTGTTAATTCAGAGCCTGGGAATTCAAGTTGACTTCAGAGTGTGCACTTGGGCAACTTTTATTTAAATAAATGGAAAATTGGCACACGAATGACTCAGAAAGTGTTCAAGATTGCCTTATGTGTAATCTATGGGGAGGGAGAATCCAATTTGATAACAACATTCGAGAGAGAAAATTTTACCAAAAAATCACTAAGGCCTTTTTGCTCTCTAAAAAAGAGTTCTTTTGGCAAAGTGCCTGCTTTTACATTAGACTCCCGCTTATGATGTTTTCTTTATACAATTTACATTTTCTGCTTTTTTTTTCATTTTAAAAGTTTAACTTAAAGTGCTTCTACAGCATTATTTATATTTTATCTTATTCTCATTTTGGCAGTTCCTAAATAAAATGTACAAATGCTTCTTGGTTTTGCTTTTTTTTTTTTTTAATGTTGCAGAATCCTGGTTGCTGTGAATGTGGTAGTATACAAATGTAAAATTCCATGACAGGAAACAATTACAGATACATAGGAATTTAGGAAGATATGATGGTTATACTTGTGAATTGTTAATTTTAGATTTTTATGGTAAATACATCAACTACCATTAAATTGTATGCCCCTCTTTCTATATTGCTTTAAAGAAGAGAAATCCAAGATAACCCCTAAGATATCACATATTGTCAAACCAAAAACTTGCTGCAATTTCACCTCATTGCATTAATCTTAGACATTCTCAATAAAATAACGAAAAAAATCAATAGCTCCCTAATTGGTGGAAACTCTTGGTGTGGTTGCATAAAGTTCATTTTACTGTTCAGACATTTAATAAGCAAATGTCCTCTCAGCAACTCCAAATGGCTTCTGTTCCTATTGAACACAATTCTCTTTTCAAACCATTGATGTGAAATGATTCTATTGACACTAGCTATTGAAGAAAACCTCTAGTTGAAGGGAACTATGTCCAACATTTATCTCTATTGGTGGAATTTTTTCATTTTATTTATTCTTCTTTTATTTTTTATGTGAGAAGGAGAAAAACAAAGTCAGATCAAACACATCTATAGAACAAAGCGACAGGGTTCGCCCCAATGTACAGGGATGGGAAGAATCTGCCCTCATTTGCTCTGAAAAGCCCGCATGCATTTTCCCATACAGAGGCGTAACAGTGGATGCCTGTGTTTCTTAACTTGCAGTTTCCATGATTTCCTGGACATCTCTGTTGAACTTTTTCTTTCCTAATTTCTTTCCTTTTTAAAAACAGAAGGTAAATTTAGAAATAAGCTTGAGGTTAGTTACTTATTAGACTTGGCCATGGAGTGGTCCGGTACCTCTTCATTCATACAGATGAGTCTTTGAAAAGGGTCTGCCCCTAAATTGCTTGGACTGACTGTTTTTATTCCAAGTTAAGTTGTGGAACCCATTGAGGAGAGACACTCAAAAAAGGCTGTCTGAGCATGGCAGGGCTTCTCTTCCCATTGGTGTTTGAAGTCAATGTTTCCCAGGTATCTACCACATATCTACCCTCCACTGGTCCTTTAATCAGTATCCAGCCTGTCTGATGAGAATAGCCTGAGGATGGTGCCCCAGACCAGGCCATGGGCAGCACCCCTTTGTCCCTCTCACATGGATGGGACATGATTCCACAGGATTAGCCAACAATTATATGCTCTGAACTGATCAATTCAGTCAATTTACTGTGCAAAGTAAATTGATCCTTCAGAACAAAGAGTTGTGTCAGCAGGGAGCTACCTGAGAAAGCAGCATGCCTGTGTAAACAGTTCTGTCCTTGTCCCAGTGTGGAGTGGCCCTGCGCCATATGGTGCCACTATGAACTTATTAGCTGACGGATTAACTGATCTCCGCATTTGGGATCCCCAGTTTCCAGCTGTGAGAATGATTGATGGGCTAACTACTGCTCCAGTCTTGGAAGTTATTTCCTCCATTTAACAGAGTCAAGAAGACAGAAAATTGCCCCCTTTGTAAATGCTAATCTCACCACTCCTTCGAACACCCAACATAGCAATTTATTCAAGGCAAAGTCTTAAAATTGGTATAGTGCACATCAAATGCATACTAATTAGCAATTTCTTTTGAAGGCTCCATCACTTATTAAGGGTCTCCTTTTCCATATGTTCATCATGCCCCACTTCACCCTTTAATTACAAAACAGCACTTTCAACTGATTGTGAGAAGGTATATTGTGCCTGGAATCTGTATTAAACACTATACCTTCTGAGGCCTAATTTAGGGTCATATCAAAGGCAGACAGATAAGTAGGCAGAAACGCTCACAACTGTCGTCTACAATTTTAGGCATATTTGGGCGTTGTTCAGGAGGGGCATTTTATCTAAGATGGCAGTTATGACATTCATCAGTGGGCATTACAATAAGCAATGAGTAGAAAGAATAGGATTAATTTTAGGTTAATAATCAGGATCTTTTCTAGTTTGAGAGGAACTTACATGATCCCAACATACACATGATAACATTATTTTCAACTTAGCAATTTTTTCACCTACAAAGGGACCACACAATTTTATAAGGTTAATAATTTGTTACTGGATTAAATGCCTAGACATTTAAATATATCTATATCTATATTTACATCTACATTTATATCTATATCATCTATATCTATATCTATACCATAATTACACTACAAAAAGAAGTATTTTGCAAAATATACCTGAATGATACTTAAAAAAATTATTTCTCTCATGTGAAATGATGTTTTCCTTTATTAAAAAACTCAGAACCACCCAGGTAACTCTAACCTTGATCCCAGTGATATGCCTGTCACCTACAGTCTGTTATTATCAATCTTGCTTCCATACTGGATGATAAAGACCTGGTCATCTCCTTTCTCTGGCTTTTTATTTCCACAGAATTTTCTGAACAATTTAATGGAAGTCCCTTCTCGCAGTGCTGGCCCTCATAGGAAGAATCTGTGGAAGTTCAAGTATACTTAGGCTGCAAAATAGGGACTGAACCACAAAAAACTATTGATGAAGGATGGGGAAAGGGCAGGTAAGGGATCTGCACTTTCTAAGAGATGTCCATTTTTGGAATTGAGCACTTTTAGATGTTGTCTTTATGGAAATAAGTCCCAGCAAACTCAAGTGAATGGTACTTCATCAAATACCAGTAGAACCCTATAAATACCCCAGCCAGGACCATCTATGTTTAAGTAAAGACTGCTTTGAGGCAGTTTTCAAAACCATCCCTGAATTTGCAGCTGATGGATGAGAGAGATGGGAAGAGTGGGAATGGCAAATAATAATAGCCTCTGTTTCTGTTATTTAGAAAATAATTGCAGGGACTCTTGAGAAGCCCCTTTGTTGTTTGTGGTCTTCAGCCAAATATCTTTGTTCAAACCAGAAATGCCTCTCTTTGTGATGGTTATTGACACTTTAACTTCCAAACTCTTAGATTCAGAATCACCCTGCTTCAGCTTGTGCTTTGTTGAGGTCTAACCAAGGTTTATCCAGGATTTGGATCCTGGTTTTTAAGCTTTGTCACCTTGGGCAGATTTTGACCTTTCTGCATCTCTGATTCCTCATCTGAGGCTCCTGAGGGAAATCATAACTCACCTCAAAGTTTTGGGTTAAATCTGATGTTCAGATATGTGAGCACATTGGCATGGATGGGACAGAAATGAAGGCTAAAATTTTCCTTTTCTCTCCTTTCATTTACTAATCTCTTTGCATCTTGATTTCATCACTTCTTAGTACTGCACTCACCGTTTAGGTTTCTTTCATGAATTTCTTTCATCTCTTCCCTAAAGTTAAATGCTTGAAGAAATTGGCATTAAAACAGAAGGAAAATGAAAAATGCCATATTATCTTCTTTCAAGCAATACCAAATATACTAAATATTAATGTAGTGTAAGGTCAATAATTTATTTTAAAATGGCTTTCTGAAATTTGGTTGCTCTTTCCTGTAATAAACAGTTGAATTTTTATATTGAAATTGCTATGTGTGCGAAGGGAAGAATTCATGCGAATACTGGAGTTAGATGAGCACCATATTTATGAAAAATTGGTGTTTTTTAATAAATTATTTTATCCTAGGGGGGTTTAGAGTATTTTAAAAATTAGGTTGGATATACTTTGTGGGGATAGTAAGGTTATAAGCTATTTGTACTTTGAAATAAAATATGCAAATTGTATTTCTGATGATCCATGCTCATCGAAAGGTTTACCTGTAAAATAGGCAAATACGAGTAAATGACTTATCTCTGGTTGGAAAATAGAGCCTATTATTTTTCCATCAGATTTTTCTTTTCCTCTCTGCCTTCTTCCATATTTAGGCAACTTCCTTAAATAAATGTCGGCAAGCCTAATTTTTTCAAATTACTCAAAGATGATCATGTTTAATAATGATAAAAGTGCCCCAGATTTCAAAAAGTTGCTCTTGGTACTTGCTGTTTATTTCTCCACCCCACACCCGTAGGAGAAACCAGGAATGATATAGCATTCAGATCGAAGACCCTCTATCCCCAAGTGGTAAGGGAGTTTTATCTTGGAAAACTTCTGCTTTGCCCTTCACCTTGACCAATTTTTGAATCTCTAGTAACTTAAGGCTAAGACTCTATGTTATACATCTATTTATATCTGGTCTTTGTAAAATGATAAGTAATAAATGTGGTTGGACACAAGACATAGTTATGGGCTGTGAAAAGCATGGCTGTTTATTCTGTTAAATAGGAGCCAGGGTGTCAAAGAGCATCTTTGAGACCAGCCACATACATTAGTCATAGCTGTCTATTCTGACTTTTTAAGTTGTGACTTTTAGAGAGTGGAGGCCATAACTCACGCCTATTCTCACCTCCTCCAAATATCTACCCCACAAAAATTGAGTTGCAGAGCATCATTGATTCTATGCAGGCTTCTTTACAAAACTTTTATCTGATCTCCTGTCACTATACTTATGTGTGTACACATGGGTGTGTGTAGGTGGCAGGAGTGGGGTGGGTAAGTAGGTAATTGGGTGAGGTGTCCTTTTGTTCGAAGGTTGATTGAACTTGGGAATTTTGTTGATGGGTGTGTATGAATTTGTCTGATATTACAGAATACAGCAAAAGCTTTAATATTATGAATTCACAAAAAGTACACTTTCCATTTCTTAAAAATTACATTTGGATCTGCCATTAATTCCTTAGTTTCAGATAATATTTTCAAGTGTTTGGATTTTTTAATTTTACTGTTCAAGGGTACCTACTTAGTGGATGCTGTTTGCCTTTCTGACACTAATAGTATTCCCATGATTGAAGTGGTATATTTTAAGTGTATAGATTGTTACCGTATAAAATGTAGAGTACTTAAGTCAACATCAGACATTTTCTAGTTTTGGAAAGCCTTACAAGTTTACATGTTAAAGTTTTCTTGAAAGAAGAGAATCGGCTTTAATATTACTTTGTATTTTCAAAAAACACATCAATTACAACTGGGGAAAGAAAAGCAGAGAAAGGCCATAGAAGAATTATGTGTTTATTTCATATCTGTCATAATGTAGATAATGCACAGATATACAACCAACAGTTGACCAAAAGTATAGTTCCTTCTCAGCCACGGATATGGAAATGCTTTACAAAGCAAGGTCAACAGTACTGTGATTTTGGCACTTGCATTGTTGTCATAATAAAAATAAATGGTCCTTAAGAATGATTAAATCAGAAATGTGTCTCAATTTGTCAATAAGTACACTGTCAATAAAAAAGATTATGTAATGAATGAAACATATATGAGATTCCAGCATTTTAAATTTAAATTTGAAATTTACTCCTCAAATTTCTAAAACTGAATGCAAAATTGCCTCAGGAAATGATTAGTTATATTAGAATTACACTAGGAGCTATTCTGATGCTGGGGAATGGATCAAAACCAGTATTTCTAGCTTGACATTTTACAGGTATTTTTGTCTTCCCCTCTGAAAGAACATTACACTTCACCCCTTTCAAATATTTGATGTGACAGTAATCCTCATTCAAATGAACAGAAACATTCTTGATTCACTTGGATCAAAACCAGTATTGAAACATTGTAGATTAACTCTTTTGCACATTTCTTTTAGACTAGAGATTGAGGAAAGAAGCATGAAAATTGTGTACTTTTATTTTTTATTCAGAACTGTCTTGAAAGACTTCAGATACATTTTTTTATTACATAATGGCAGCTGGACTAACAGCCCATATGCCAAGTTAAAATCGGAAGCATTTGAAATGACTGAGATTTTCAACCTCAAAAATTACTGTTTGTAATGGAAACTCGACATAATAGTCCATGATGGAAATTCAGTTACAATACTCAGGTGGATGGTAATGCTGCAATAAGGAAATGTAATTAAATTCTCTATATCAGGAAGAGAGTTGACTAATCATTCATAGGGAGTCATATTTGCTACCAGTTTTTAAATTAATTCTTTTCTAAATCATTTTTAGGTATTTTATTTTCAGCTATAGCTTTGTGCTGATCAAACTTGCTTCTGATTTCTCTTAATTACTAATGCCGTAAAGATGTTGCATCTTTTCCAAGCTTCCTTACAACTAACTTTCAAATCAATTTAGGCATCTCAAAAGCATTTCTAAAATACCAGATGCTCTGTCAGCTGCACAGAACAATGTGCTAATAATTATGTTTCTCTTTCTTACAACAGACCAAAGCCAGAGATGAGGTGACATACACCTAAGATATTCAAACTCTGGCTTGAAGGTCAATTGGATCTGCCGACATATGTTGCTGATTTTGTAACATGAACGCCAGCTAAAAAGACCAGATCAGTGAAATGCTTGTACTCCATATTCTTATTTTCAGCCTTATCTAAATGTTTACAGAATAGTTTGAAGAGATTTGCAGTTTCTTGTTATCAGTCTTATTCAAGCTTGGCAAATCTTTAATAACTAGTCTATCAAAAACCCACCATGGATTTGATTTTAGTCTTAGAGTGCTTGATTCTTTATATTTATTGAACAATTTTTAATTGGAGGCACCAAGATCTTTCCTGACCAATTGCTACTTTGCCTCATGGAAGTATGGCGTGCATACTCAACTGAAAAGGGAATGGCAGCTGGGATAATATAACACTGTATAAGCCAGGAAGAGGGCAGGCAGACAGGTAAGCAGCAAGATTTCCCTGATAGTAGCTTTAGTGTAGGTACTTTAAGTTATAAAGAAAAAATAAACTCAACTAACCTTGTGTTATGTTTTCATGGTTTAACTTAAACCACTGGGACAAGGAGACATGTGTCATTCAAAAGCCAGAATACCTCAGATAAACCAAAATTGTGAGTCAAAGCCACATCTGTCAGGTGCATAGCACATAAAACTGTACTTTAGAAAAAAAGAGAGAAAAATAATAAAGAAGGCAGTCAGTTCTACACACCAGTGCTAGGTTAATTTTATCATGTTATACAAATGTCAAAACCTCTAGGCGTTCTCTCTGCCTCTGAGTAAAATACCAACTTCTGCAGCTGTGTTTCAAAGCCCTCTCTAATATGACCCCATCCTACATGTTCCCTTCTACATGGGAGTCAGGAGTCTAAACCCAGAATACCTGGACACAAATTCCAACTCTTATCACTTACCAACCTGTGTCACCTGGCATAGTTACTTAATCTCTATGTGCCTCTGCTTTCTCCTCTCTAAAATGGAAAGTAAAATAGTACCTACATTATGTGGTTGTTAAGAAGACTCAATGAGTTAATAGGTGAACGTTCTTAAGACCATGCTCAGGACCTGAGAATAGTACTGTGCATATAAATGCTTGGGTAAGTAAAGGACGTGTCACTATACTACAGTGCAAGTTATGTCTTTCCCTTCTTTGACTCTTCACTCACAGTCTTCTGCTCCCTTAAAATTATTTTTAAAGTCAGAAATGTAAATAATCAAGAACCAGAAAGCTAACTAGCATGGAAATTACTGGGGCAGGGCTTAGGTTGTCCTTCCAGAATGGTCTGCTAGAATTCCCTCAGCCCTGTCCAGCCTCTACACTTTTGCTTCTTTGTCTCCTTCTCTGCAGTGCCTTTGCCTCTCCTGTTTCAAACCTACTCATCTTTCCAAGTTAGTATCAAATTCTCTATAATACCTTTCTAGAATGCTTTGGGCTTACTTGTTTGATGTTGTTGGTGGTTTGTTCTTAATGTACTATATTTCTTATTGTATTTGCTATTTGGGGGTCACTGATCATGCACTGATTTGTTTTATAAATTAATATTTGCTTGCATATAGATCTTATTTCTCCCAAATATTTGGATAGCTTGTCGAGGACAGGGGCAGATGTTTCTTTTATATCTCCTGTGTAGCTGAGCCTAAAGTAAGTGCTCAATAAATTTTACTGAATAAAATTTAATAAAATCAGTTAATGTCTTTTGTTTCAGTTCTCTCTAGAAAACTAGTGACAGTAACTCAAAAGATATCTAAGAAAAGAGCAACAAAATACTGAAAAATATCAGGGATAAGAAACAAAAAATCATAACTACAAAAGGCAAGGTAGATTTTCATAGGCTGAAAAAAAAAGGTCTTTCCTTTGAGTCATTTTTCCAGTTTCCTTTACATATTTAAAATATGTTACAAGCAAGGAAACAACACAAAAAAAAATCCCACAGTGAGTTAAGACAGAATCAGCACCAGAACCTCCGTCTTTTGCTGTTCCATCTAAGATAACTTATATCTACCACACCATGGATTAAGTTGAGAAAAACATTATCCAGAGTGGTTCAGTCTACAAATTTGTTAATCTAGGTAAGAAATTAAATAGGCAATTTGATTGTTTCCCAATTTCTGTGAGCAACTGCCATTAGAAAACTCTATTGTCATCAGAAACACTGTGTTTTAGACATGTGGTGGACCTTTGGTTGTTAATGAAAACCAGAAATCTCACTCTTCAATTTTGATGCCAGACTAATTGGGTGTGTTTTTATTTCTTGGCTGTTCACAGTTTATGCCAATTATGCTGAATTTATATTAAATTTGTCCAAATTATGTTTGTCATCCAATAGTAATCTTTGGCTATCTTGTTAACTTCTTAGTGTATATTTTGTCAGAAAGAATTGAATTACAGCCAGAATCATTTCAATGCCAGTTAAGCTATGTAACAGAAAATAACTTTAATAATCATATCTGTGTGTTTATTATTAAGTATAGACCACATGCAGATGATTGACTTCTGATGCTGCTATATGAGTTTAAAATAAATCTGAGGGTCCTTTTGGAATATACAGTGGTCTGTTCGGGTGAATTTTTGTTGACTTTTCCCAATATGTAAAAATCTCCCTTCCCTTAGTTTCCCTGATTCTACCCTACCTAGGTTCACCTTGTGTCTTTCCTCATTCCTTTTCTAAGCCTTAGTTCTTAGCCCTCCATTCTATTTTATTTACATCCCCTCACATTGCCTCTCAGTCACCCTGAAATCTACACCCCAGCCTTTAAATTTACTTCAAAATTCCAACCAGTGTTCCTCCAAAAGCCTGCTGGGCATTCTTCTTGTATATTCTTCCTTTACCTCGAGTCTCATGTAGTTTGAACAAACTAAAATTTCATGGACCTGAAATTATCTCCTTCTTTTAATTTACATTATTCCTTCCATTCATTAGGAAACAAATTTCAGATTCTCTTTTGACTCCTTTCCTACTCTGACCCCGTATTGTACTGCCTGTCTGATCCTGACATCTGCAAAGTCCATCCCTATCTTCTGCCTCTACCTTTCCGATTTCTTCAACTGGATTGACATTGTAGCTCAGTGCCCAAACCTACCCAATAATACTTGTCAAATTAATGAATGAATGATTTCCCTGTCTCAATTTCTTTATCCTTTTAATATATTCCAGATTAATTGTTTCTTTAACATCATCATGTATTCGTCATGTCACTACCATATTGGAAAACCTTCAGTGGCTTTCACTCATCTACAAAACTGTTTCCCAGTCCTGACTTTACATTAGATTCACCTGGGGAGTTTTTAGAGCATTCTATGCCCAGCCTCAGCCAGATCAAATGAAACAGACTCTCTGGGGGAAGGGCCCAACAACTCAAGGGTGATAGTCAAAGAATTTGACAAGGACATGACATAACAGCAACCAAATCGGAATTGCTTTGCTGGCCAGTTGCCATGGACACTGGCTGCACAAAGACACCTGAAATACCGAAACATCAGCTCTGCCATTATCCATATATTTTAAGATCACAAATGAGTCATTCTAATGAACCACTGATTTACAAAATAAACTCTATATTCCTGTCCTTGGCAATCAAGGCTCTTTATAATATGGACAAACCTCCTTTTAGAACATTATTGCTTCTATCCTTTGTAGGAAAAATCTTTCGGCATGTGCACATATCCCCAAACATGTCTTTCACATTGATGTTTCATTGCATATAGTTTGACTATTTCAGAGTACACTTTTGCCTTACTTTATTTTAATGGCAAATAGAACAAACATAACACCATTTTAACACTCTCTATGAATCACATAGCAACTTACTGTTTGTGAACTTTTTAGGACATCTGTTTGCTAACCAATAACGGCATAGAATTCCAATGAACAATGAAAAGTTATAATAGTGGAATAAAGGGGAGCAGAAATGGAATTTTTAGGCCTTTTTTGTAGAGGAAAAAATTACTAAAAGAAAGAGAGTGGCCATATAAACCTATTAAATGATATTCTCCTGATCTTTTTTTAAAAAAAAATTTGTTGGGGTGACATTGGTCAGTAAAATTATGTAGGTTTCAAGTGTACATTTTTATAATACATCACCATATAATTAACACCCCTTACCCCTTTTCTACCACCCCCATCCCTCCTTACCCTCTGGTAACCACTAAACTGTTGTCTGTGTCTTTGAGTTTTTGTCTCTTTGTTTGTCTTGTTCTTTTGTTCCTTTCAGTTTTATATCCTACGTATGAGTGAAGTCACATGGTTCTTGACTTTTTCTGTTTGACTTACTTCGCTTAGCATGATAATCTCAAGATCTATCCATGTTGTCACAAATGGCAGTATTTCATCTCTTATGACTTCCATTGTGTATATGTACCACATCTTCTTTATACAATCATCTATCGAAGGACACTGATTGTTTTCATGTCTTGGCCACCATGAATGATGCAGCAATGAATATTGGGGTACATATAACTTTATGGATAGATGTTTTCAGATATTTTGGATAGGCACCCAAAAGAGGCATTGCTGGGTAATATGGTAATTCTATTCTTAATTTTTTGAGGAACTTCCATACTGTTTTCCATAGTGGCTGCACCAATTTACATTCCCACCATCAGTATGTGAGGGTTCCTTTCTCTCCACAGCCTCTCCAACACAAGTTATTGTCTTGTTCATGACAGTCATTTTAATAGGTGTGAAGTGATCTCTCATTGTAGTTTTGATTTGCATTTCCCTAAGAGCTAGTGAAGTTGAGCATTTTTTCATATATCTGTTGGCAATCTGTATGTCTTCTTGGGAGAAGTATTTGTTCAGGTCCTCTCCCCATTTTTTAATCAGATTGTTTGTTATTCTGTTGTTGAGTTGTATGAGTTCCTTATATATTTTGGATATTAGCCCCTTATCAGGGGTGTTGTTTGCAAATATCTTCTCCCATTCAGTTGGTTGACTCTTTGTTTTGTTGATAGTTTCTTTTGCTATACAGAAGCTTTTTAGTTTGATATATTTCTGTTCATTAATACTTTTGCTTTTACTTCCCTTGCCTTTGAGGTCAAATTCATAAAATACTCTTTGGATCCAACATATGTAAGTTTAGTGCCTATGCTTTTCTATATGCAATTTATTGTCTCAGGTCTTACGTTTAGGTCTTTGATCCCTTTTGAGTTAATTTTGATATACGATGTCTGAGAAGTAAGTTCATGAACTAACCCAAGAAAAAGTGCTACATACTTCATTGATGAATATCACCATGGTCACCTTTGAAGCACTCCCCTTGGGAAGCTATGCACTGATGCCAGTGCCTAGTCTATACTTCAAAGCAATTTTGGAACTCTTTTTCTGGAATGGCCATAGGAGCTGTTGTCATATTACCCTTGATGTCCTGAATGTCACCAAAATGTCTTCCTTTCAACATTTCCTTTATCTCCAGGCAATAAAAGAAGTCATTGGGGGCCAGATCAGGTGAGTAGGAAGGTGTTGCAATACAGTTGTTTACTGGCTAAAAACCCCCTCACAGATGGTGCCATGTGAGCTGGTGCATTCTCATGATGCAAGACCCATGAATTGTTGGCAAAAAGTTCACGTCATTTTTGTCTAACTTTTTCATGCAGACTTTTCAGCACTTCCAAATAGTAAACTTGTTTAACTGTTTGTCCAGTTGGTACAAATTCATAATGAATAATTCCTCTGATATCAAAAAAGATTACCAACATCGTTTTGACTCTTGATTTGGACTGATGGAACTTTTTTGGTCAAGGAGAATTGGCTGACTTCAATCTTGCACTTTGATGCTTTGTTTCAGGGTCATATTGGTACACCTGTGTTTCATCACCAGTGATAACAAAGTCCAAAACATCATCTTGCCTCTCCAAAAGGTCTTGGCAAACTTCGAGTCTCCTTTGCTTTTGTACATCAACGAGCTCCTTTGGGACCATTTTTGCGCACAGCTTTCTCATGCCAAGATTTTCAGTTAAGATTTCTTAACTGTTTCTCTATAGATGTTTACTTGGTCTGCTATGCCTCTCACAGTCAGCCAACAATTTTGACACACAAGTCAATGAAGTTTTGCAATGTTTTCATCAGTTCTGCCCATTACTTGCTGCCCTGACCTCTTTTCATCAGTGATGTGTTCTCTCCTCTCAGAAAAATGTTTAATCCATTTGTACACTGCCATTTTCTTCATGGCATTATCCCCATAAACTTGGACTAACATGTCCCTGATTTCACTTCCACTCTTGCCAAGTTTAACAAGAAATTTAATGTTTGTTCATTGCTCTAATTCAAGCTCAGACAGTCTCGCAATGGCACACAAAAACACACAACAATAATGAACTCCACTCAGCAAGACACCACCATATGTCAACACAAACACAGCTGTGAGACACTGATATACCAAGGTTATGAAACCTTACTGAGCTGTTTGTACAGTGCTGCCAATGTAAGTGCACGGTGGCAAGTTCGTGAGCTTAATTGTCAGACCTCATATGGTGGCAGATGGCAGTCTAATTTCATTCTTTTGCACATGGCTTTCAAATTTTCCCAGCACCATTTATTGAAGAGGTTTTCTTTTTTCCATTGTATTTTTTGGCTCCTTTGTAAAAAATTATCTGCCCATATATATGCAGATTTATTTCTGGGTTCTCAATTCTATTCCATTGGTCTCTGCATCTGTTTTTCTGCCAATACCATGCTGTTTTGATTATTTTCACTTTGTAGTATAAATTGAAGCCAGGGAGTATGATACTTGCAGACTTGTTGTTTTCTTTAGGATTGCTTTGGCTATTTGGGGCCTTTTGTGATTCCATCCAAATCTGATTTTTTGTTTTAGTTTTAGTTCTTTAAAAAGTGCCATTGGGATTTTGATGGGGATTTCATTAAATCCGTATATTGCTTTGGGTAAATTGGCCATTTTAACTCTGTCGATTCTTTCAATCCATGAACTTCGAATATCTTTCCATTTCTTAGTCTCTTCTTCAATTTCTTTTAATAATGTCTTATAGTTGTCAGTGTGTAGGTCCTTCACATTCTTTGCTAAGTTTATTCCTGGATATTTTATTTTTTTCATTAAAATTGCAAAAAGATTTTTTTTCCTGAAATTTCATTGTTAGTATATAGGAATGCAATGAATTTTTGTACATTGATTTTGTATACAGCAATTTTACTGTATTCTTTTATTGATTCTAATAGGTTTTTGATGGAGTCTTTAGAGTTTTCTGTGTAAAGAATCATGTCATCTGCAAAAAAAATGACTGTTTAACTTCTTTATTCTCATCTTGGATGTCTCCTGTTTTTTCTCTTGCCTCATTGCTCTGGCTAGGACTTCCAATGCTCTGTTGAATAACAGTGGTGATAGGGGGCATTCCTGTCTTATTTCTGATTTTAGAGGAAAAGCTTTCAGTTTTTCACCATTAAGTATGATAATATCTGAGTGTTTGTTGTATATGGCTTTTATTATGTTGAGGTACTTTCTATACTCATTTTATTAAGTGTTTTAATCATAAATATATGTTGTATCTTGTCAAATGCTTTTTCTGGATGTATTGATATAATCATAAGCTTTTTATCTTTTATTTTGCTTATATAGTGTATCACATTTACCAATTTGCATATGTTGAACCATCCTTATGGCCCTGGAATGAACTGCACTTCATTGTGATATATACTCTTTTTAATGTATTTTGTTCGATTTGCTAGAATTTTGTGTAGAATTTTTGCTTCTGTGTTCATCAGAGATGTTGGTCTGTAGTTTTCTTTTTTGTGTGTTATCCTTACCAGGTTTTGGTATCATGATTATGTTGGCCTCATAAAATGAGTTAAGAAGTATTGCATCTTCTTCAATTTTTTGAAGAGTTTGAGGAGGACAGGTATTAAATCCTCTTTGAATGTTTGGTAGAATTCAGTAAAGAAGCCATGTGGTCCTGGACTTTTGTTTTGGGGAAGGTTTTCAATGAGTGTTTCAATTGAAACAATCCTTAACCCTACCGTTGATTAATCTATTTAGATTTTCCAGTTCTTTGTGATTCAGTTTCGGAAGGCTATATATTTCTAAAAATTTGTCCATTTCTTCTAGGTTATTGAATTTGGTGACTCCAGTTTTTTTTTAAAAGCACTTATTTAACAAATTTCTAACTTGCCTTTTATGAAATTGTATTTCCTTGTTTTACATAATATGAGTACATGTTGACCAAAAAAAAAAAAAAACTAAAATGCATTGAGAAAAGAATAATCTTCAAGAATAGCGAAAGGTAATTTTATTATTTCTACTGCATGGAGCGCTTTCTCCCCATGGCCTTTCTAGTGTCCTTGGCTACTTCTCATATCCAGCATCTACAATAAAAATACGACAAAGTATAGGGTATGATTTGGGAACCAATACAATTTTATCTAGTATATGTCTCAGCAAAGGAGGACTCAGAGGACACTGATGCAGGGATGACTAATCATGGTCCTTTGGACTCAGGGCCACATGGGCCATAATTCCCATATTTAAGCAAGAGGAACCTTAGTCACTGGATTACATCACACTTAGTCTCCTAAACCTGTTTCTGGCTATATTTCTATACCAAGCATTTCTGCAACTTCAGGGGCCCGTGAAGAAGATAAGATGACTTTATGGTGTTTTATACCAACCTGGAATGAAGTTTTCAATTAACTCCTAAAAAGGTGAACTCTGTTACATGGGATACTCAGAGACAAATATTTAACTTCAAAAGATTGTTTAAAACTCTCTCCTTGGGGCTGGCTGAGTGGCTCAGTTAGTTAAGAGCTCACCGAAGAGTGCAAGCTGTGAGCAACAGGGTTGCTGGTTTGATTCCCAGCCCGAGCTGAGCTGCTGCTGAGCTGCCGACAGGTGGCAGGATGGCTCAGCTAAAAAAACAAAAAACACAAAACAAAGCAACAACAACAACAAAACTCTCCTTCCATATTGTATCCATAGTCTCTTGGTGGCCAATTGTATTTATGAAGTTATTCTAAGGCTTGGGGATCTAGTCTAAGTTTCCAAAACATAGAGCTGCAATTGGCAGTATGGTAGGCAGAATAATGGCCCCAAACAAAGATGTCTATATTCTAATCCTTGGAAATCTGTTGTGTTACATGGCAAAAAGAACTTTACTGAGGTGAGTAAATTTAAGGACCTAGAGATGGGTAGATTACCCTAGATTGTACTAGTGGGATCAATCTAATCATATGAATCCTTAAAAGCAGAGAACCTTTCTTGGCTATGGTCAGAGAAAGAGATGTGAAGATGGAAGCAGAGTCAGAAAGATGCTACATTCCTGGCTTTGAAGATGAAGAAGGGGACCATGAGCCAAGGAATTTGGGCTGCCTTAAGAAGCTATAAAAGGCAAGAAACAGTCTTTATCCTAGAACTTTCAGAGGGGAGTGAATCTTCACCTACAAAATTGATTCTAGCCTAGGGAAAACTGTGACAGACTTCAGACCTATAGAACTAGTGGAAGTCTGTTTGGTGAGAGGTTTCTGTGATATTTTCTGTTTGTCCTTTCCCCCCTTTCAGCTTATTGCATGCTTGTAGTACCTTGAATACAGCAGCTGCAGTGCAATTGTGAATTGACTAGCACAAGAACAGCATGCTGAGGATGGCAGAGCAGGCCAGAGACAACTTGGAATCCTGTTGGCAATGTTAATCCCATGTTAAGTAGTGACCCCAACCTGGCACAGTATGCCTTTGGACTTCTTTTTATTTAAGAAAAATAAACCTTCATTTATTTAAGTTTCAATAGTCAGGTTTCTGTTGCTTGTGAGACAATGTATTCTTGACTGAGGTAGTGGAGAATGGCAACAACCAAAGATGTTCTTCACTCTTTTTGATTTGACTATTGATGATAAGGTTATTTAACACATACCTCAATTAAATTTAATTTTTTATTTACTAAATATTGTGGAATCAAGAATTTTGAGGGTCAGGATAGAGTCTTGAGTCAGGGCCTATGCTTGTCAGACCCAGTTTGGTATACAGAACATAGTATCCAAAGATTATGAGAACTAAGCATAGTGGAAAGGACAGGCAAGCAGTGAAATCTGAGAATTTAACAAAAAGTATGATGTATCTCTTTAGGAAATCACTTATTGCCTAGGGGAATCCACCAGGAGGAAAGTCAGAGATAAAGAAAATTAATATTTATTAAATCATTTAATTAGGCAGTAGATATAATAACCCAATTTTACTCTCACAACAATTCATAAATGTTCATACTTTATTTTACATAAGAGAAAATTGAGGCTCAGAGATGCTAAAATATTTACTGAAATTTACAGTTAGCAAATGCTATAATGGAATTAATATCCAAGTCCGTTTGTGTGCAGAATCCATGGTTGATTCCACTACCCTAAACTGCCTTGGATATACAGAAGGCAGTAGTTAACACCAAAAAAGCTTGTCAGTAGGGAGTATGGCTCTAGCTACTAGAGTAGTGTTGTTGGATAAGGTCCAAGGCCCAGAGGAAGAAACTGGCAAGGTTAAGGCATAGACTCATTCTCAGAGACCATCTTTTAAACAGATTATAAGGAAAGGGACTCAGACACAGAGGCCAAGCAGACACATAGCCCACATTATACGAGGCCCAGATCTCCAAACAAGAAATTCAATTCAAACCAACTAATATTTTTAGCACTGGCTATGTGCTTAGCACTGTTTAGCATACTAGGTCTAGACCAACGCACAAGTTACTATCTGTGTCTTCAAGGAGTATATAGTCTAATAGGGACTCAGGAAAGCAAACGAGCAATTGTAATGTTGTGTAACACCTCTTTGGAGAAGATGAAGGAAGAAGTAGGATGTTATGGGAGAACACAGGGATATCTAACTGAGTCATAGGGAGTTAGTGAAGGCTTCCTAGAGGAGGTGAAGTTTAGGCTGAGAACAGAATGACAAGTTGGGACTAGACAGGTTGGGAGGAGAAAGGGGCATTTAGGCAGGGTGAACAGAAAGTGCAGAGGCCCTGAGGTAAAAGAGAACATGGAGTGTTCAGGAAGCTGTAAAAAGGCTGAGTCCCACTGAAGCCAAAAGTGTAAGGGTAGAGTGATGAGAGATGAGACTGATAAAATAGGCAGAGGCTATAGAAAGACAAACTGGCTTGGCGTGTTAAGGCATTTGGTCTTTATTTTGTGGACTATAGGGATTCATTATTAGGTTTCTGAAAAAAGGAGTGACATGACCCTATGTTTAGTTGAAAGTATTATTTTCATCAGAAGGCAAAAATGTATTAGAGAGAGGCAAATCTTGAAGCAGGAGGACCAGTTTGGAGGAGAGGATATAGACAATAATTGAGGTAGGGATGATGATGAGATATTGGTACAATGAAGATAGGCAGATTGGATTGAAATCTAAAGTAACTAATGAAGTAGAGTTGGCAGGATTCAGTGAATGAAGAGGGACACAGTTAGTAGCTATTTTAGACCACTGGGCAATCCTGACACTGTCGTTATCTTTAATTTCCAAAGAAGGGCTTTTTTTCCCCTGTGAGTATCAGAAAAACCTGAGCATATTTCCTTTCTGTTGGGTAAGAGCCAGTAGTAAGGAGAAGAGACAAGTAGAGCAAAATCCTTGAGGAGAAAGAAGGAAAAAGATGTGAAGATGCCAGATGCAGAGGTTAGCTTTCTTTATTCTGAAAGTGTTTCCTCCATGACAGGCAGGGACAGAGTTCACATCAGAGAGCCAGCAAGAGCCCAGACTCCAGACTCCAGACTCCAGGGCCTGGAGAATAGATCTGCAAGTATAAAAGAAGGTGAATATGCTACCTTCCTGGAAAGTTACTTGATGAATACCTGCCCACTTACCTGTGCTCATATTGGTAGAGTTTTTGCTTGGAACTTCTACTGTCTGTATTAAGTAGGTTATATTGAAAAAGCAAAAGGGAAGGTTTGAAGAAAATGAAGATGGTTTGACTAATTACCAGAAGGCACAAGAGAGAGCATTGACTAGGAGAATAAAAAGATTGCCAGGCCCTCTTAAAGTTCCAGTTAGTTGGTGGCACCAGTTTTTGCCATTGTGTGGTTCTCTGCATGACCACATGGCTGCCTCAATGTGAGGGCTGGAAGGCTGACAACTAGATCCAAGGTCGGGGTTTTACCAAACAGAATGACTGGGCAAAGAAATCTGCAGAGAGTGGAGAGTTAGAATATGAAATTATAGACCTCTTTCTTCCATATGTTGACAAGGTCCAGGGGATGAGTGTAAAGGAAAGCTGATGAGATGAAGTGGAGATAAAGACCTTTGGAAATGAGGAGGTCAAGATTTGGAGTTTGCATGGGAAATGCATAGATGAACATGTGTGCCAGAAACTCTGCTTTACATAGAATTCACAACACACCTACGAAGAAAGTTCTTTTTATTCCAATTTCAGATTAAAAAAATGGAATTGTAGAAAGTTTGAGTAACTTGAATGAAGTCATGCAGATATTAACACTAATAACATTTTATAGCAATTTATTGAGTGTTGTCTGATATTGTTCTAAGTGCTTTACATTTTAAGTTCTAAGTGTTCAGGAAATTATAGATTATTATTATCACCATATTAGAGAGGAGGCATGGACACTTTCAGTAATTCAGGTTACATGACTAATAAGTGTCAAGAGCTTGGACATAGAGGAAGTGTCAGGAATATGAACCAAATTCGATGTTACTCCAAAACCCATTTTAGCCTCTCAGAAAACATCTATTTATGACATTGAGAGTGCTTTTCATTCAAGAGATTCTATGAAAAATCTCTTCCAAGAATATTAATGAAGATTTTAATCTGTGTAAGATTACATTTTAAGCATAACGAAATAGATGAAATGAAACTAAACTTTGCATTGTAAAACAAAATAAAACAAAACAAAGTAGAATATTTGAGATTAATAGAGGAAGAAGGAAGGAAAGGCAGAAATATGAAGAAAAATGAGACAAAAGTAAGAAATTATTGGGGAGGTCCCTTTGTTAATTTTTCCTATGATGTGGCAACAGATTTTTCCTACTGATTAAATGTGAGACTTAGGTTTCTCCTAAGCATGGTGGCATTTTATTTAGGCCAACAGCTGGAACTCAAGAATTTTGCAAGAAACCATTCACAACCTTGTACAGTTACTCTTATTACCATGCAACTGAACCCCTGGGAAGGAGAGGCCCTGGCAGCTTCTCTACAATCAGCCACCACTCTTCCCTATCAGTTCACACCGACCCTTCTGTGCCAACTTCATCAGCTGGATGCCAATCTCAATGGGTACTACACTCTCCTCCAGAGCTACTGATTCAAATCTTGCCAAAGGGGCATAAGGAGACTGAAAGAGCACGTGTCTTGACTCACTAGTTGTGTTATGTTTACATTTAGTAAAGGAGCACAGGAGATGACAATACGCGCATCTAAGTGTTTCTATGTGCCTGGACTTGCTGCAGTGACCATGACCACAATTTTTTATTTATAAATTAACATTAACAGAAAATAGAGACCCAAACATTGAGGAGCTGTCAGAAGCACAATGTTTTTCTTCAAACTTAAGAAATGAACATAGTTTAAGGAAAATAAAAACCTGTATAGCTGAGATTGAGTTTTATACCCTTCTCTATCACAAGTCACTTGACCTCCCTGAGCCTCAGACTCCTTGTCAGTGTAGATAATAACCATCTTCAGATAATCACTATTATAACCAAATCATTATAATGAAAACAGATAATATATATGAGTAGCCTGTGACCTGTTACAGAAAACTAGCTCATTATAAGTCTCCACTTCTTCCTTTGAAAAGCATATGTCTTTAGACCTGGGCACTGAGGTTATATTGCAAGATACCTCGTGCTAAGATCAGGGTTAGCAGTTAAAGTCAAGGCAGGATGCTTAGCTTTTGACAAACACATTATTTCACATTTACTTCTTTGTGGAGCTTATGAATAGTATATTTACTAAAAAATGAAGCTGGAAAAGTTTCTTACCAGCCCAGATGTTCAAAGTGCACAATGTATGTAGATTATTATTATGTTCCCTTTTCTCTGCAAAGTTCTGTTTTTTGAATCAAAATGACTAATACATAGAGGCTACAAATAATTGGAGTTACTGCAAATGAGAGCATAATTGTTCAGATATGTGATTTTGTCAGCAAAACACTTGGGGATTTCCTGATCCATTAGTGTGTGCCTTAGATTTTTAGGGGGGTGAGAGGAGAGTGGAAAGTAGGGAGATCTTTATCTCCTTTAGGATATGCCTGACTTGGACTTTTAGCCAAAACTCTGATAGGTAGAATTTTGGCTTTCTTAAGCTATTCTGATTAATTTTAATTTAATTACATCAAAATGAATCACTAGCTTGCTCCATCTAGCTTGTGGGATGAATTCAGCCTGGAGACAGGTGTTGTTTGGGCAACACAGATTTTACAGGTTAAAGAATGGATGTACCCTGGGGACAGTTGTATAGTCTCTGTCACCCTAAGCCCCCACCTCTCTGTAGCCTGTGCT